>NC_133027.1:37565000-37927500 GCF_048771995.1 Taeniopygia guttata
TATATATTGAGAACATAACACACAGCACGAGCACCAGTACAAGCATTTGGGTGTTTGTTAGATAAGTCTTCACAAGAAATAATATAAAGGGTGCAAGAGCAAACATACCCAGAGTGCCCTTACTTTCCAGAGTACTATAAGAAACAAAAGCATTTTAAATCTGTATTTTCAGGTGATACCATTTGAAAATAATTCAGAATTAAAATTAAGGGCAGAAGGGCGACTGGCAGCCAGGTGCATTTGTAACAGAAGAGATGCAATTAAACACTTGCATCTATGAATTGTGCCCTCAAAGCTTTCACAGTACAACCTTAAGGTTAATAGGCTAATAAGTGAGAGACAGCATGGACTGTGAGCCTTACATTGCTTTAAAATTAGGTTTGTAACAGAAAAGTCAGACATGGTAATGTTTTACAGGGATTTAAAACAAACATTTTTCACACATTAATTCAATGAGCACATTGGCTGTGGACAGGATTTATGACCAGCATATCTGTTTACCATGACAAATGTTATGAATAGCAACAGCATTGCTACACATAATGACAACCAAAGAAATCTTGATCTTGACTTAATTCAATGCAAAAAGTATTAGGAAATTTAATCAAAATTCTATCTCCTTTCTAAGCATTTAAATAATTATTCTTTTTCAAGCATTCAGTCTATTCTTACCATTGCAATCTGGTCTCACAAAAACTTGGCTAGAGTTTAGAAATTTAAAGGCCAGGGTTAGAAAGGAAAAGGAAAGTTGTATTCATTTGCAGCATCTTTGCTAAGAATGCATTAATTAAATCCTACATCATGCCAGTGTTACTGTTTGTAACTTAACTAAGTAAAAAAACAGTTGCTTAAGTTTAGTGCCCATACATTTACAATAAGCTACTGAATATTATCTAAGGAAAAGCTTCTCAAAGCAAGGTTTTTCAGGAAGAGCTGTCTCCAAGATAACTGGAGAATGAAGGCACATTCTTTTGTGGACTGTTTCAGATGAAAAGGGATTTGCCTGCATTTGCTTCTGGGGCTAATTATTCTACTGTAAGCTTCCTCTGTTATATTAGAATTATCTACCAAATTATCCACCAAATTTGAAATTGTAGCTATACAGCTGCAGTTACTATAATGAACTCAACCATATACAGACACAAATCA
Organism: Taeniopygia guttata; assembly: GCF_048771995.1. Classification (NCBI taxonomy): domain Eukaryota; kingdom Metazoa; phylum Chordata; class Aves; order Passeriformes; family Estrildidae; genus Taeniopygia; species Taeniopygia guttata. The sequence goes on from NC_133027.1 coordinate 37,566,150, forward strand.
AGAAAAGCAACATGCACTGCAAGGATTTCACTCTGTACTCATTAAGACTAAACACCGTAAGGAGTGTTGGGTGCTATTAGCCTTTTATGTTCAGAGGAATATGAAAAATCCATATTTCTTGTGTGTGGAGCTCACAAAGGTCAAAAGGCATGCTTATTTCACTAGGATACAGCTTTCTTTCTATTAATTTGATTTTAGCAGGTGAGATGAAAGCAGTGAGACAGCAATGTCATATTTTGAGGTGCTATTAATAACAATCAACGCCATGCTTCAGACTGAATAAAATTACAATAAAAAAATATTCTTAAATCTGAAGAATCATTTGTTTTTCTTGACACAAACACCTCCTGCAACAATATGGGATGTGTTACAAGCTTTTAGAAACTAGATGTCACAGAAACAGTAACTAAAATAAATAGTCAAAGGGTTCCATCAGCGTCTTTGAAGACAGACTTTTGCAGCAGCTATATACAATAAGCATCAGAATTCAACACAGAACTTACCATGGAAAGAGACAACCAAACCAATTGATATGTTTTGCTTAAGAACTCAAGTGTAGGTTTCTCCCAATCACTGAAATTCAATTTTTATGGTTTTCTTCCTCCTAAGACTTTCCTGTATAGACATCTAGAGCCAAATATACACTATGTATGTCAAACAATCTATTCTCTTAGTTCCCTTTATTTCTTTCTAGAAAGCTGCTAGAGTTTATGCCTGACACACTACAGCAAAATCAAAAAGCAAGTAACAATAAGCCTCACTGATAACAACATGGATTAAAATCTGTAACATGTAACTTATCCACTCACTTTCTCTGCATTATGAATGCAATATTTCAGAAGGAATATTCCGACAAAGCCAGAAAACTCTGCAATGCTTAGCTAGCAAAATAGGTCAAGCATTTGAGAATAAGCTCAGCTAAAAATATCTTAGTTCACAAGACCTGACTAAAAGATGAGGTTTGCCTGGGCAAAGGTGTTTATCAATGGGGCTTGAATGTGCATTTCCTCAGCTGCAAAGCTGCATCTCCCAGAGCAGAGTAAGCTGAGTCCGGTGGAGGGTGAGACAGGGGACATGCTGCAAATCTTGTAACTCATGATGGACAGCAATACAGTAACTCCATTATTCACCTTCGAGACTCAACTGCTTTCCAGATCAAAACAAACTGCCAAATTCCAGAGCAATCTCTGTTTTGGGGAATTTTTGGAGAGGGGGGTTGTTTGTTAGGAAGGCAGGAGAGAATGTTCTGGCTTTGAACAGGACCAGTTCTTCATATAATTATTTTATTTGAAGATCTGCTAAGAGAATGAACAAAAACCTAACTTACACAACTTAAATAGGAACTTACTCTTTCTTGCTATTCACAAGTTATATCACATCCACTTCTCTTGGTGATAAAATTCTGTTGATCATTTCTTGCCAAGCCAAACATCTTTGGGTGCCCATTTTTATAATAAGGCTTCTAAAATTAACCTAAAAACAGCTGTGCTTTTTCATCTTTATAGTAGAGCCACTGCTAATGACTTCTTGCAGCTAAAGCCCTGCTTATGCTCAAACTGATAACATTATCTTAATTCGTCTTTGACTTTAAAAAAGTATTACACAGTAATTAGCTCCTCCTCTCATTGCCACAGCCCTTAAAAAACAAACAAAACCAAACACTGTTCAAAAGCAGAGTTTTCCTAAACATTGACAATCCTCTGGAAACCTACTGATCATTTTTCCTGTTTGCCAAGTGGGATTCATCATGTTAAGTCTGGACACTTCTCGACAAATGAGGGCTTCCATCCCTTCCACCACCAAACAAAGCTTACCCAAAATAATTATGAGGTTTGAAAAGTGTTATTTTGCTAGTATATGCACATCCCAAACTGAATGACTGTACACTTCTAACATTACATGTTTGTTTCAAAGGAAATGTACCAGCAGTGAATGGCAGATTAGACTCAAAAGGAGAGCAGAGACAAGGCAAGACATGAAGGTTAATAAACATGGAATCACAGGTGTAGCAGCAGGTAAGAAAATGTAAAAAAAAAAAAAAAGAGAACCCATGAGTTGTCATAGAAGACGACTGTATTTTTCAGAAGAGTACATGAAAATCTTGCTTAGGGAAAAGTCTTCATGGTAGGAGGGATCCAGGATACAAACACCTACTTTTCAGAAAAGGCTAGAGAAAGGACATCCAGATACAGAATTAAAACGTGTTAACAAAAAGCTTCTAGTCCTAATCTAACACATCTTCCCCACAAACTACTCCTTTTAAAAGCAGCTGTCTTAAGTCACAGTATGACTATGCTTCCAAGAATACCTAAGTAATTTTTGGTGACTGGTACCATGCCTACACTTCAAATTCCCACTTAACACTGAGTGACTGAGCTGAGTAGTACCTTACTCAAGACTGGAAGAGTCAACTGTAGTTGAGAAAGGCTGAAATGTCCTCTGGTTTACTAATATTGTTTTTGTCCTATTAGGTGCACTGAAAAAATAATTTTGTTTTTCCAGAAGCATTAACAGATACTAGTGTTTTCTCCATGGTCTATTTTGACTAAATTTAACACATTGTCGTGGTTTAACTACAGTAGGTGGTAAGCCTTCCGCAGCCACTCACTCCCCTGGAATAACACAGGGGGAAAGAATCAAAAAGGTATAAGTGAGGAAGCTCAGGGTTTGAGATAAACAGAGTTTCAAAGCTGTAGCAAAAGCTGTATATGCAAAAAAAAGCAAGGAAGTCATTCACCACTTCTCATAAGCAGGCAGGTGTTCGGCCATCCTCAGGGCAGAAGGACTCCATCACACATAATGATGACTTGGGAAGACAAATGCCACAAACATCCTTCTCCCCCCAGCTTTACATGCACAGTACAACATCTCATGGCAATGAATGTCCCTTTGGTCAGTTGGAGTCAGCTGTTCCAGCTGTCCCTTTCCCTGCTCTTCATCAACCCCAAGTTTACTCACTGGGGCAGTAGGGTGAAATAGGAAAGGGCTCGAAGCCGGGCAACGGCTTGAGTGCTGCTCAGCAGTAACAGAGAGTATCCCTGTGTTATCAGCACAATTCCATGCTGATTTGCAAATCTATACACAATACCATATGGGCTACTATGAACAAAACAACTACAAAAAAACCTTTACTGTATTTCAAAGCTGGTTTTATAGAAAACAAGTTTCCCATTTCCAGTACTGTTTAACAGCTCTTTCGTGTGATCACAAAGATTTTATTTCTACACCCTATTCTTCTTTTCCACAACTTTAGCAATGTATTTCCTAATTATACGTTTTCCCTACAGCCTGTGCCACCAGGAGACCCTGCTGTTGAGGACTTAGCAGAGGACCAGTTGCCTGGTTTCAAACAGAAATTTGAGAAGGAGGTGACAGAGCAGCCTAACGAGTACTGTGAAGCTCTGGTAACAAATACACCAGGCTTACTCCTCCATCCCCTCTTGATTTCACTGCCTAAATAGTTCAAACATGGGAAAATTTCCAACAGTGTCTAGCAGACTGTTTCAAATGGCCATTTTTCCGTGAGCAAGTGGAAATAAATCAACATATATTGTAAGGGTGCTTTCAAACTAAATTCTGACGCATTTTTTGTTATCAAGATGCAAAATACTCAAATTATTTTGGTGTTTATATTTACTCTGAAGCTCTTACTTATATAAAAATATTAAAATTGAAATAAGAATTAATAAAAATAAGCAATAAAACTGAAAGCACTTACATTAAACTTAATAATGTCGTATATCAAGTACCGAGGGACAACCTGTCCGTTAACCTTGTCGATGATCATTTCCTTAAAAGAAAAGAGAAAGCATTGGCATTTTTTTCATAAATACAGAAGAAGAATGTCAATACATTTATACTTAGTGCTTATACCTGCAAGCATGATACAAACACTACAGCTACATCTTTATTACAAAAACAAATTTTAAAACAGGTCAAGATTATAAAAATATTATTGTGGTCTTAAAAGTCTCTCATTAAGCATTTAACAAAACACTAGGAAGCTGTGCTAGGGCTTCCCATTCTGATTTGCACCATTTATACATTCGTTTCCACACAGCTTTCAAAATCTTGAGTGAATAATGAATTTCTAGAAACCTTAGTAAGAACTGTGATACTAAGCCAACCAAGCACTACTGGAAATCTTGCCCACCGTCAGATGCACAACAGTGAGAATGTAAAGAACAAGCATTCACATTCATTTCCTATGCTTGGGTTGGATCTTTTAATTTTAAAAGTGTCCTAAGCAGCACTGAGAGCTGCAATTTGCTTGAACGTTGTTGCATTCTGACTAAACAGAATGGCTCCTTCAGTCAGAAGTATCACAGACACATCACATGAAGTCAGCCAACATTCAATATGTACCAGCAAATCAGACTGAAAATAGGCCAGGTAGGGAAAGAACATTAATGATCAACATCCAAACACAAAAGTGTTTCCTGAACTTAATGGTACATGCAAAATATACATACACCTTGCATGGTGGTGTTACATCAGTAACTCAGGCCCCCTATGACAGGAATTAGACATAGTATATAGAGTATTACTATGTCTATAGTATAGAGTTTAATGAACCAACAATGAAGACTGAAAATGGTAATAGCTAACCACTGGTAGATCTTTTCCAGAGACAACTCTGAAATAAACACTTCTCTAAATACAATCCATCTTCTCCTAACCTCCCTCCCCTACTTGATTCTTGGCTAATAAATTGTATCAGCTACAGATTTTTTTAATTTTTAAAAAAAAAAAAAAAGTTACAAGTTAAAATTCCAAATTCACACAAACAAGTAAAACAATTGGAAAACATGAAAACAGTTCACTATGACATGACGAAAACAAAATCAGGAGCTCAAGAATTATTCCGAAATAGAACATTATATCAACTCAAATTATTCTTGTTTAGTTAATGTCTTGCTATTTTTATGTCTTACAACCTTTTAATCTCTCTCAGAATCCATAGAATCTACAAAATAAACCCAAAATGTCTGATTGACTCATGTAAGATTAATTTTCAGTCTGTACAACAATAACAAGATTATTGAATTATACGTAGCATCGAACCTCAATTTGCTTTGAAAAATAAGCAAGCAGTTTGGTTGTAAAAACATAGATTTGGTTTAAAGCAAACATAAAGCTTGAAGCATTGAAAACTAAACTAGAAAACATGAACATGTTGTTCTCAAAAACCACTGGGAAATCTAAGTTGCCTACTTAGTATTTTGGAATTTCATCCTTTGTGAACACAATGCTGAGATGGAGACTGGGATTTCAAAGCCATGCACAGCTTTCACAGGTGTTGTGAATGTCTCCCTGAGGTGACCTTACACATCATTCCACGTAATTTCATTTTTAAAATTAAAAATTACCAAAACATTAATCCAATGAGTGAAAACTATTCCTTTGTAATATTACAATATCCTCCCTCTAAAAATTTAGTCACAGGCACTGTCAATTAACATGTGCAAAAAAGGTTTACGTAGAAGCGATGTAACAAAATGCAATTCTGTTCATGTCCAATATTCAGGTCGGACCCTGGTGAGCTCTCAAAGGAACAGCAGACACAATGCTGCAATGCCTTCTTTGACAATAACTGTTATAACTAACTACAAGAACAGATGGGTGTGACTCAAGAGACAGAAGGCATGATATGCAAACTTGGATGAAGGTGTAAAAACATAATGCAAGGGGAAAAAACCCCAGGATAAAAAAAACCCACCTGAAATTCCTGATAGTAATCAGGTGAAACAAATAACAAAATAACAGTGAAACAAAGAATGGCATTGTTTTTCATTAACACTCAGCTGAACTTGCAGGTGAAACAACTTTTTTTAAACACTTCTAATTGAGCACATACTTAAGGTTTAAGGCCTCACTTTCTCAGTATGCATATTCAGAACATCAGCTTTGATGCAAAGCTAGCATTTGTATGCAAAAACCTGAAAACATTTCAATGTCTGGTATTACAAGATTTTGTGCCTAATTTTAAAAATCTGAATCTTTGCATATTCAGTTTAAGAAGGATTAAAAAATACAACAAAGAGGACCAAGAACTGTTTTTAAACATCCTTTGAAGTGTTTATTTTTAACTTTTTCTCTACTTCAGACATGTAAGCATTTTTATTATATTACTGATCAAACAAGTCTTTTTCCTCATCTTCTCCCTTTTTTTCTTCTTCCCCTGCCTCCTGTTCTCTTTGACATCCTGACTGAAATCCCAGATACCAGAGCAAAAAAACAATAGCACAATATGCCTTAGAAGATGAGATGACAAATTCCTGCACTGCTCATCTCCATCATGACAACAACATTCCCTGCTCCATTAGTTACGCCAATACAACTGTCATAAGGCAAAAGCTGTAAAGTGAGCATAGAAATGGTTCAGATTAGAAATGCTCCAATACATCATTATTTTACAGTCTGATTTCAGAATCTTCCCTGAAATTATCAGAATTGAAAAATACACCAGGGAATAGATCCCAGAGACAACTTCAGAGAAGATGGGAAAATGTAGTATTTGAGAAATGACCACAGTTAAACTCATTCTGACCTGAGTAATAACCTGATCCTGTAAGACTTGAAGCCAATTTTTAGATAACTAAAAACCGAAACCCAAATTCATTCACATGACATGTTAATATAACATAACATTATCCATAAGGTACACCTGCATACATGCAGCTCCTTCTACAGACTCCATGCAGATTTACAGCCAACATTGTGTGTTTCAAAGCTACCTCTGCTATTAGCACTTGTCCATTAGCTGCTGGTTTAGGTATCCACTTAACCCATGGGCCTGAAGAACAAGGTCCAGTGTTCAATTAATGCAATGTAATCTGGCAACACTGTGCTGGTGTTATTCTTCTCAATCCTGTGGTGTTGCAAAGCACAGTTGTACAGTATATTAGACCTGCAACAGTGCTAAGAGCTTTTTGCTGGACAAGTACCAGAAGAACAATGCTGGACTGAGAGCTCATGGACTTTTTTCCTTGAATCACATCTCTAGAGAGTAACTTGGGCTTAAAAGAATCCAAAATTCAATCACAAAGCCAAAGATCCAATTTTACCTGCCACTTGCAGAATGATTTTTTTTGTTGACACAGAGTATGGAATCAGATGTAATAATACATCTGTTTGTTTTTCCTTTTTCTCTTGTGCCTTTTCTTAATCCTTTATCCATTTACCTTTAACACAATTCTAGTCACTGATGTATTTCAGGAATGAAAACAGTTTTTGTTTCTTGCCTTTTTTCTTAAATCTGTTTTGCACAAATCTATTTTGCACCAGCTTTCGCAAACTCAAAGTTTGAAGTTCTGCAATTTCTGAGACAGCTCACAAATAGATAAAGCCTCTCCTGACAGAAAAACATAAATGCATCTTTATCTCACTCTCCATTTATGGAGTTCCTGGCCCTCTTAAATCTTCAAGTATAAACAGTATGTTATATAAAAAGAAAATAATTTTTTTAAATTGTATTAAAACTGCAAAAGTTACTTCAAGCCTAAGGATGACTCTGCATTTTCTACTCAGCTGTTACAAAGCTAAGTAGAATGCCAAGAAAGCTCCTGAAAATATCTATTTAGCTTTTTTGCATGACAGCCAAAACATTTGAACAAAACTCTGTGCATTCCCTCAGATACCACTATGGATGCAAATCATTTGGCTCTTAAAGGAATAAGCCATACTAGTCACCTGTAGGTGAAATTTAAATTAGCTTTAATGAGCTTTGCAGAAAACTTTCTTCCATGACAGGAGAACAATTGTAACTGAAAAGTTGGAGATGAGCACAGAGTGTTGCAGATCTGCCATCACCTAAGACGTCACTGATCACATAAGAACTGTTTGCAAGAAATTTCAGTCCGAAATGAGCCACAAATGCATCTGAAATTCTCAAAGATAACCACATGAAAGGCTTACACCAGAGGCCTTAAAGCAAGTTAATAGATCCCTGAATGCAAGAAAATGCATTTATGAATGTTTCAAGTATACTGTCATTCTAAATAATGTTAGGGGGATATTAATGTTTTGTATTCTTAAATTCAATAGTTGTTTGCTACATGGCACTGATATTTCTGTTATTTATTTCCTTTTTTCCTCATATTTCTAAGAACACTCTAGAGCAATACCAATTGGACCACCTCACTATAGTTTTCATTCCCTGAGAGAAAGCTACTTCAAGGACAGCAAGTATGAACTACTTCAGCCTGTAATTAAGGAATTAATTTCAACAGCTCTTCAAGCACTGATTAGCAAAATATGTCAATAGAGAAAAAGCCAACTTCTTCCATGGATTTAAAAAATAAAATAAAATCAATCATGCATATATCTAGAGTAAAGGATCATTCATGGAAATGTTCATTTAGCATCAACATTAGACAAATATTCAATTACAAAGTTAAGTTCTTCTGATGCTTCAAATAATAGGCAAGTCTTATTCTCAAACCTATTAAAGGAATTTCAATTGAAAAAAGAAATAATTTCAGCAGCATTTTTTTATTTAACCGACCATACCAAAACAAATTTAGAAATCTGTACTATGAAAAATATTTATCCATTGAAAGGTTTTAGTTTTGTCTCAGGGTACTTCATTCAATCAGTACAGTAGCTCATTTCATGTCATTTTGCTTTTCACTTTATTAGAAAAATAATGGGGCGGGGGGGGGGGCGGGGGGGGGGGATCACACTATGACTGATTTCATGCCAATAAAGTGAAACACCAAAATGCACTATTAACAGTCACACTTTTACAGAACAACAAATAAAGCAAAGTTATAGTTCATCCCTGGGTACCTGAGAGAACTTCAGTCATTCTTAAGAGACTTAAACTATAAATCTGGGGAACACAACACACCAGATCAGAGACCCTCTTCCATGCCCCACAGCTACATGATGCACTTATCTCAACATCCCTGTCTTCCACCATATACATATCAGCCACCTTTACTAAAACATCTGTGTGAAATAAAGAGAATAATTAAACAAACAAATTAAAGAGCAGCCATTTCCATTAAGAACACCTAGGACTGTACCATATGGACACTAACAAGCCATTACTTTCTCAAGAGCCTTAGAAGTAGCAGGGGAAAAACCAGCAATATGAGGCTTTTTATCTCAAAAGCATGGAACCTAATGTATGTCATGAAGAGTAATATTATGTATATCATTAGGAAGCTGCCTGGCTGAAGAGGCTCCTACCAGACACGACAGCTTGTGCAACCACTTCTGAGCTGACAGCATGGCATTTCTTGCATTATGCTCTCAATTTTTCAATGAAGCAGAGGTAGTGGAAAATATTCCATTATCTGCTTCTCTGTCCCTGAGACAGTACATTGTTCCTTGCAGTAATTATCCTCGCAGATTCAATTTATACAAGCTTCACATGTAAATGTGTGTTCAGTAAGACACATCATTCACAGAAGTGACATTTCAAGTAGAATACTGACAACAAGGGCCTGAGAAAGGAAAGAAAGTTAAGACAATATGGCTGAAAAGCGCAATAGGCTTAGAGGATCTATATGGAAGCTATCTCAGGTACAAAAATATTCATCAGGCAGGAGTTACAGCAATGTAGAGTCTCCAATACTTCTGAAACATAAAAGTAAACTGCATTGCTCTATCAGTGTAAAAACTAGTGAAATTCTCTCAGTCATGTGAAATGGGACAGTCAAGAAAGAAATAATTCCTTCTTGTGGCTACAGTTGTGAAAAGTTTGCTACCAATAGTCCAGCCCAGCCTCCAAATACACAAATACATATGTTTTACAGATTGTTTTACAACTGGCTCAAAAAGTACATTAGCAAGTTTACATAATTTAATTTTTAATTTTTGAGCCAGCTTGTTTTACAATTGGCTCAAAAGGTTCATAAGCAAATTTACATAATTTAAATTAGCATAGCAACTTAGAAATGTTTTAGCCTTAAACAAATATAACTAAGCCATTTCTAAATAATTCAAAAATTCAGCTGAAAATAAAGGTGACTGAAACAAAGACATCAATTCAAAAAAGTGTATCAAAACATTATGAAAATTTTATCAAATTTTAGAAGTATTTCCATGAGCTGTGTAAAATTGAACATATTTACTATTTCAAAATATAAAGCTGTAGCAAGAGATGAAGTTCGGCACTAATTTTTTTAGATTTTCTTTAAGCCTTTTCTCATATTCAGAGAATCATCTCAATACCTTGATTTATTTCAAAGACAAACAGCTCCCCCCAGAGCAGTCATCAGTCCTATTCTGTAGGTAAGTTATTTCTTAAAAAATTAACTCCCACATTCAGCCAGTGACTGAACTTCTATTCCTCCTGAAATCCTATGATTCATTGATCCGGCCTAAAAATTTGGCCCTGTTTATGAACAAAAGCAAACAGTACTGAAATAGTTGCAATAATTATATAGTATGCTCCTTACCCCGTCTAGAAGAGTGTTTGTTAGATGTGAGCGAAGATCTTTACGAAACGGAAATTCCAGGTTGGATACATGAAAAATGGAATTGTCTCTATCAATCATATAAACTTCATTCTTGCCATCAATCAGCATCATATACCTGCAAAGGCAGTGTTAAGATATTATAATTACAGGTATATGCTCAAAATCTCTATTATTTTGTTTTATAATAAGTGTTAAAAACAAGTAATCATGACAGATATTATCTAAAGAAACATTTTAAAAGTAATTTTTTGCATTTAAAAGTTTAAACCTGTAAACTAACCAAAGGGATATCGCAGACCATATATGATGCTGCTCTCAGCAATAAAAAATGGGAGAAGGAGGAGGAGACATTAGGATTTATGGTGTTTTTCTTCCCAAGTCACTGTTGTGTATCATGAAGCCCAGCTTTCCTGGAAATGGCTAAACACCTGCCTGCCAATGGGAAATAGTAACAATTCCTTATTTTTCGTTATATGTATCTTAACCCCTGATCTTTCACCCTTCTGACCCACTCCCCCATCCTGCTACAGAATGTGTGGGCTTAATTGCTACAGGAGTTAAATTGTTACAGGAGGAGAGAAATATCTTAGGCCACAGCTCTCACATGGACAAACACTGCAGAACTGGGCTACAGTTCTTCAACTGAGTCCATGGAATAGAATTTTCACTGGCCTTCTGTACGGAAACAAAGCTTTTGTCAAGCATGCCTCTGCATGCCATCTTCCTTCATAACTAGATGATCTGGGTGGTCCCTTCCAATCCAAATCATTCTATGATCCTATGATTTCTATGATTCTGTATCTTACTTCAGAGAGATGCTGAAAAACAGCATGTGCTGACTTTGAAGATAGAAAAAAATCTCATCTCAGGACAGTGAATTACTTTCATGTAGACCCATCTGTCTGGGTCTCATGGTAATATACCTGTCTAACTTAGAATCTGAACAAGTTCTCTGCTTGGGAAAGGCATTAAACTGATCCAGATATGTCTCATCTTGAAAGGTTTTTTTGAGGTGTTTTTTGCTGAATGGCTGAAAATTCCTCTACTCTCCCAATTTAATGAACTATTGAAATAAAACTCTGAATGTCATCCAAAAAGCAGAATTTATCAAATTTCTCATTACTACCAACGTAAGACAGAAAAAATTTGGTCAAGGATGGACTGAAAACCAGAAGTGTTCTATGAGCACCTAATAATTGAAAATGTGCAAGAAGCAAGAGATAGGCAAGGTTTTGGTGAAACTGAATTTATCAATTAATGAGGGATTTGAGCTGGTCGGTTGAGGTTTTTTGATTGCTCATTTCACTCAAAAAGCTTAAGTTCATTTGCTTAATATCATGTTGAAAGTTTTATCCAGATGACACTACAAGCATTCATGGAGAAATCTTGTGTACTGCTGAACAGCACATTTCTGAATATTATTTTGATGTACCATGGCCATTTATATTTTAAGAAGTTAATTAAGGTATTAGGAGATAAGCATTTACACCAGAATAGAGAACACGCCTCTGGGCAACACCACAAAGGCAAAGAAAGAAGAGCAATGATTTCTCAAACACATTCACTAGAGACAGAACACAGGAACTTAACTGTCAGGCATTGCACTGCCCACTGTGAACACTACTTGCTATTACAGCTGTACATTTATTACTAATTACCTCTATTGTGTGAGCACCCAAAAGCTCTAATTAGTAACCAGGCCCCATTGTTTTAGATTCTGGGCAAGTACACAAGATGACATGGTCCTACATCAGATGGCTCAATCTGAATGTTAAACCAGAACAAGCAAATAAAATAACAAAGGCAGGGCAGCAATAAGAGCAATAACATAACTGCTCATTCACCTCTGAAAACATCCATGGAAGCAGAGAATCGTATTTGAGCTAAAACATCATCTCTCAAAACTGTCAGTGCAATCTCTACAAACGAAGAAATTCTGACAAACAGAGGGTCACAGTGTCTCTGCAGACAAATCTAACAAGCAGATAAATATCTAGTCATAGAAATGGTAAAATCTAAAGTTTCATTAGAAGCTACTTTTCATTCACTTCTGATCCTGAGGCAAGGCCTGTTACTAATTCTAATTGAACAATATTATTAACACAATAATTCAGGAAATAGGTTGAAAATTTCATTTGCAGAGTGACAGTTCTTGACATTAGACAAACAGATCTCCAAATAACCTACCAGAGTATAAATAATTTTAATTTTTAAACTTTAAAAAATGTCAACCATCAAATAAAGTTTTCTCTTCAGAAATCAATTATTTTTAGCATAATCAAATAAACACAACTGTATTAAAGGCTCATTTGCCTCCTCCTATATCCCATATCATGCAGTCCACATCAGCTGGGCCCCAAACACAAGATAAAATAATTATTTTATTAGGCTTCCATTTTCAGTTGAGTTTGTTTTGGTGGTGGTGGTAGGTTTTTGGTTTTCACATAATTTTGAAGTTGATATAAGCTACACTGAAAATCCTAAGTTAAAAACAGAGGTTTCTCCTTTATGTGGATGTTTAGTATTTTTCACCATTAAATTTGGAAGTACATTTCAGGAAGATATTACTTAATGCATAAAATAAGGTAAATTACTTGGTGTCCACCAAGATATGGTCTCTGAGATTAAAGAACAAGAACAGAACTGCATTTCCCAATCTCCGAATCCAACACATGTACCCAGTGGAACATGTGACCTCTGCCTTCTTTTCCATACTATTAGGATTCACAAAACTGGATTTGAAAATACTCCCCCAACACAGTACCTCACTACACATGGTGTAGTGCTAGCCAAAACATATTTACCACTAAATTGATTGCCTATGTATTCATAGAAGTTTTGCCTCTGACTTCAATTTTGTGATGTGCTTTATGTTTAACTTTCTCTCCGCCAAAATGACAGCAACCATCTCAACAGTAAGCTTACATATGTTAATTTTGTGCTTTATAGGAGTTTTAAAACCTTAAGAATAATGCAAAAAGACAACATGGTTTCCTCAAACTTTAAGATTCTAGCTTCTCAGCTTGAGTTCAACACACAAGTAATTTTCTGAAAAAAAAAAAATCTACAAGTAGCAAATGGATTAGAAATATTGTTTCAAAGGAAGCTTAAAAATTCAGCTCCTCCAGGAGCTTTCTTTGCCCTGCAGTATTTCGTTAAGACAGGCTGTATCAAAGAAGATTATTCATTTCGACACAGTACTGCCGTCGCTGCTTTTTTTTCATTTTCCTTTTTAAATATGCCCGTGTCTGTATTATCACATTAAAGAATGCAAAATATAAGAAATTCCATCATCAACTCTAAGCACAAAATACACAGCAGCTCTCCATTCCAAAGGGAGTTCATTAGACAGCCTGGAATTCAGTCTTGTGCAAGTGCTGCCCTCCCACACAAATAAGCATTACCCAAATCCGAATAGCAATTAGCATCCCTAATATGCTCACTGACGCAGAGGTAACAACGAAATCCTGCTACAGATATGATTTTCAGTTTCTTAATTTCCTTTTATGATTGGCAACATTTCAAAACCACGAGCATGTCACCACTCTGCAGATGGATCACCTAAGATGAGGCCAAATCCATGAGCGCTTTACATTGGACCCTGCCACTCCCTCCTGGCAACAAAGCATCAACTTCTGGCCAGATGCATCCAACACTGAGGAAAAGGCCGAGAGAATGAAAATTAATGACTGCCCTTTATCCACTGACAGTAGGAGATAACTATCTGTGTCACTAAGCTGCTGCAGTTTCATGTCCTGACCCAAATCCAGACTGTGATGGATTTAAAGTTTAAATCAGAAGAGTATGAAGCTGGCCTGTGGCGCATGGAGCAAAAGACCCTAAACCCCAATAAATGGAGAAGGCTCAGCTTGTTTTCTTCTGTTAATTACTGCTGGCAATGATTGCTGCTTTAAAAGATGTCTCCTCAAGAATGACAAAGCCTTGATATATGGACACTAACACAGGAACTTACAAGAATATTTATATTATTATTTTCAATGTGTCAACAAAAGGAAACAATGTCTTTTTAATCAGCACACTGACAGCTCTGTCAACAAACCACCTTCTCCAAAGTTGCACACATGCTGTCATTTGCATGAGTACATGGCACACCAGCCAGCAAGAGAGTGCTTGCTACATGCAGAAGCTGCTGTAGAATTATGTATTCAACAGTCCAAATTCCAAATTTTTTTTTTTAAAAACACACACACAGACCTTTGGAGGTAAGACTACTCTGGGTATACCGACACTCTATATTTTTCTCACTTATTTCTAGATTAAAGTATGCTATCAACAGTCTCCACAGCATTTTAAACCAAAAAATCCCTTAGATTGTGACTGACAGTCATTTCCAATTAACAGCCTCTAGCTCCAATATTTCTCATTCACGACCTTGCATCTTCTACTTCTGAATATCCTTCCAGTTTTATTATTCTGCTCCTCAGTGAATTCAGTGGCTGATCTCCCTCATTTGTTTATCAGAACATACTTGGATTCTGTTTCAAAATACTTAATGATAGAACAAAATTAATATTCAGGATCTCTACTTGTGGATTTTTTAGGCATTTTCTTTCAAAACCATCCACTGCCATTTTCTTTCAATCTATTCTCTACCTATCTTAGAATTCTAGCAATCTTCTTAGCCTCATTTTCTCTAATAAACAATAAAATTGTTATATATAACAAAATAAAGCAATTTTATCAAAGTCCAGACGCATGAGATATACCAGTCTTTCTAGGTCAGAACCACAATTTTTCCCTTATACGAACTCCTACCAAAATGGTTGAACTCAGAGGAAATCCCATTCCTCATCTACACTGCAGACTGTTCCTCAGTCACAGTAATGCTGAGTAATTCTATTAACTACTGTCCTTAGGGCAACCAAATCTGTCATTTAATAAAGAGAAAACCTGCATTTTTCATCTATTTTTAACTCTCATTACAATCATAATGATTTAAATTTAAAGCAAAGCCTTAGCATGATTGATCCAAACTTAGCTTCTAAAATCAAGCCCTTTTTTTCCCTCAATATTAAAATACTGTTACTAGGCTCTTGTTTAGTACATAAATGTATCTTGTTTATCTCTTACTACACTCAGAAGCACCTAGATTTGTCACCTGTTGAAATGTTCCGCCAATTCTCCACCCTTTTAAGAGGGTAGAATTCAGCTTCTGGTCTCCATGGGTTGAAATGACCAGCTCCCTGTGCTTCAAAACTGTCTTGATAAACACTTATTATGAAGGTCAAGACACTCAGCTTGCATTAGATGTTCAAGTGTGCTCATCATGACAACTCTAATCAGGCATCTGCAGAAGGTTCAGCAGTAACCCAAAAGTTTTCTTAAACAGTCCTGTAGTGATTTTTTTTTAAATCTGAACTCTGCAACAATTTTTTTATCTTTCAGTTATTAGGAAAGTAAAATGTTATTCTCATATTTTATCTTGTATCTTTACAAAACAAAATGAATGCTTTCCTATATTTATGTTACAGTCAAGAAAGTTGTCCTAGTTCATCTGCTATACCAACATCTAATTTCGTGAGAGGTCAGAAGGTTTCCAACAACCAGCCTCATGTTCTGAATCATTAGTTTAAGATACCACTGCCCTGACTCAATGCTAGTACAGAAAAAAAATTATTTTCTTGTCTTATTGATCACCTCATATATCACAATGGAAGGGCTATGCTTGATTTTGGTATTCATAGCATCATTTCAGGTGGAAAAGACTTTTAGGATAATTGAGTCCAAATGTAAGTCTAACACTGCCACGTCCACTACTAAACCATGTCCTGAAGTGTCACATTCGCATGTCTTCTAAATACCTCCAGGCATTGATGAATTGATGTTCATCAATCACTCTGCTTCTTTGAGAACAAAGAATTCCATTTCCACAAGATTAGTTGAGGTGGTATTCCAGATAATGAAGTAACCTTGTCAAGTCACCACTCTAAGTTAAGAGATAGCACACAGCTTATACAGTTTTTCAGTCTCCATAATATTTACTACTCATCAGTCTCCTCCACAGTTACCTCACTCAGCATCCAGACTTTATTCTTGCCTGCCACCACTCTCCTTTAAACTCTGAAAGCAAGTTTCCCTTTTCATTTGCTTCCCTTGACAATGCAAGGCCCAGAGAAGTTATTTTGTGACTGTTGTGGCCATGAACATCATCAAAAGTGACTGGATCTGCAGATTATATTTACTATAGAATTATTCAATATGCCCAAAGCTACAGCAACAAACACTGCAAGTTTTGATACCCAAAGGGTACCACAGCCAGGAGGAGAAGAGATGTGACCACACTTCTCCACCTTACAAGGTTCTACATTAACTGGCAGCTGGAAAAGCTCATAGAGCCGCTACTTTTTAGGGTTCAGTAAGAGCACAAAACAGCAGCTGCATCCAAACAAGCAAACAAACAAAATAAAACAGTAAACAAATAATTAGGTCAAATAATTAACATGGTAGTGAAAAATATAGAAATAATTTTGCATCACTATACAACTTTATGATATCCCCTCACCTGGAGAAGTTTTTTAATAAAGGAGATAACAGGAACACTAAGGATCATGGAAAAATGTATAAGAAATGTGGAAACCACTATAATTTCTCCTAATAAAGTATTGCAGTTGAGACTGAGCTCAAACTTTAGCTTTTCTTGTTTTACAAATCAAAGATAAAGATGCTTTAATTAATTTAACAGATGGCAAATTCAAAACCAGTGTAAAACTACATTTTCTATTTTAAGTATTATTAGACTGTGAAACTGCTGGTAAAATGAAGAATTTAGCTAGGTTAAAAAAGCCTATCCAATTACAGTGGTTTTCTTGTCTGTCTTCCAGTGTTTTAATTAAGTTAAGAGTGCAGTTTTGTTTCTTTATTTTTAGAAGGATATTAAACGTTATGGGTTAAATTAAAAGTTGTCTTGTAATCATTATTTGACTTACAAAGAAGGGTAAATTAAACTACAACTGAGGAGCTCTTATAGTGCATTATGACATGATTTGTCTGATGTAAAACAAAAGAATTATTAACAAGCTAGAAAAAATATTACCCAGTAACAACCTGTACACTAACAGATTAATTTTAAATATTAGATTTTCTTTGTTTCACCCAAATTTTAATGATGCCAAGTGCATTTCTCAATTAGTGATAGGAACACTGTTGAAAAACAACTGCATGGTATAATGTTCTGATTACTGTTTTTTAAAGCTGCAAGATCAATGGTACAAACTATATCTTGAGCTTGACAGAACTCCTGAATTGTTTCACAATATTTGCTGTTGTTGTTGTTATTGTTATTATTATCTTCATTATTTATTGCAGATAGATTTTCAAGTTTGCTTGATCTTCTTTGGCTTCATCCCTCTCCACAAACTTTTGTCTGAAAATATCTTGGCGGTTTAGGGCAAAATTCATGCCTGAAGCAACAGGCTAAAAAAAAATTTTAAGAAAGAATAAATTAATTTAGCATTAGATGACAAGTAGCTAGATTGCTTCTTTCCCAAGTAAGTGAACCATAATGTCTTTCGTGGAGGGCCATAACAGAACAGTCACAAAAAGAGTAACACAGCTTTGAAAAAAGAGATCCCCTTAACTTGGAACAGATTTACACTGGAGTGTACTCTGGGTGAATTCTGCCTGCATCACCAGCACAAACCACAGCAGGAACACTTGTGCTCACAGAATAGACCAGCTCCAAGAGAAAGGGATGCCCTAGATATCTGTATAGTTGAACTTCATAAACTCAGTGTCATTCTTCCCTGACAGAACATAAGCCGTCACGCTTCATGGTTGTGTCTGTAATCCCCCCTAGGAGAACCAGCAGCACAGAATGTACTGTTCCACTAAAAGTGGCCTGGGAGAAAGGAAAATAAATAAATAAGCCAGTAATCACTGATACTGGTTGCTTGAAAGGCATGCAGGCACACCCTTTATCTGCATCTCATTAGAACATTTTAGGACTACAATTGAATACTCTAATATTAGTATTCATAGCACAAGCTACATAACAAGTATTTTAATGCATTAACTATTTATAAATAAACAAAAGAGCTTGTTTAAAAGACAATCTGTCCAAATAGTTACATATGAATAATCAGTTAGGTATCATTTTTCAAAGAGCCCAGAATTGTGACCATAAAACTGTGTATGTTGTCAAGAGGCTTCAGAACTGTGAAGTATCAGGCCTGCTGCTCCACAGAATAGATTTCCTGTATAGTATCTCATCAGAACTGCTCCTTAAACACTTAAGGAAGGGACATAAAACCCTTCTTTCAGAATCATGCCAGTGCTGTGAGCATATATAAATGAGAAACCACCAGACTTTCTCATTTATAGTAAGAATGCTTTCTTTGGCCATTCAAGTCATTTAGATCCAGATGAGGGATAACGTATTCTGTCACACCTATTTATGAATTCCTCTACATTGACTCAATGACTATAAATGGAATATTTCAGGAGATGAAGAAACAGCTAAGTGATATGGATGTGCCTTAGTAATAAATTCATAATTACACAATCACCACAAAAAAAAAAAAAAAAAAAACCAAAAAAACCAAAAAAACCAACACAAAACCAGACATATTTTTATATCTAATGACTCCATATATTAGTCCAACAGTTTATGACATTCTATGCTGCCTCGTTTGACTTACAGTCTCCCAATCAGGAGAGGCCTTTCCTGGCTCAAAATTAGTAGTTAAACAAAATGAATGAGTTATCTGATAATACCCACCAGTCTGGCTATCAAAACCTGAGAGCTCCTTTTCTGCTGTCAAAGTCTGCTAGCCAAAGCCTAGACATGGCCTCATTGCCTGTACACTAAGGAAAACAGAGGAAATGGACAACATGGCAACATGGGGGTGATAATGAGGCCATCTTGTACCAGACCTTCCTTGCCCTGAGCTAGAATAGCTCTACCTAGAGACTGGGGACATGTTAAACAAACCAGAAGTGCCTTTAATCAAAACTAAATTTATAAAAGTTTTATTTTTACACTCTCAAATGAAAATTCAAGCAACCATACAATATTTATGGGTTCTAATGCTGTGGAAAACAGACGAGTATTAGTTTATGATCCTAAATTTACTGGCCAATACAACTGTATAGGACAATTATAAGATGCAGAGCAATAATTCACAGCTCCTGAACCTCCAACTCTTTAATGTCCAAACACATCATTCCTGCCTCCCTATCCCATCTTCTTTTCCTCTCCTACCTAAATGCAGAAAACAAAACCGTGAACTAGGCATCTGCTTTTACGAAATTTAAGAGGAATGCTGTATAGAGTGCTTAACATCTATGAATTGCTCCTGTCAGCAATCATTAGAAAGGCACTTTATACATTTTAATCCTGAATCATTTAAGTGATTGTTATATATTTTCACAGAAGCTTCTGACATTATGTTATCATTACACACTTCCAAATTAAACTGCAGGTTCCTAACAACTACTAGTACTGCAGTTTATAACAGCTATTTATTTAGAGCTTTTAATCTTGACTGGGAGTAAAAGCTTTCAATAATTTCAATAACTTTCACAACTTTAGTTTTCAGACAAAATATATACTATCTCCACTTAGATATATTATTCCAAGTAAAGTCAGTGAAATAAATTCGACATGGATTGCAGCCTCATTCTCAAGCAGAATTCTTCCATCTACAGAGGCAGATGCACAGAACTAGTTTAAAATGAGTGAGCTTGTTTTCCCCTAAAAAAAAGTTAAAATAATTATGAAGAAGGATCACAAGGGACAACGGCATGTAAACAAAAACTGTATTGTTCCCCCCATGACCTTAAAAACATGTCATAAACACAGTGTGGAGATTGGAAGACTGGACTAAGAAAAGTCACTTTAAAGTAAGGTTTTTGATTCCAAATCTCTTCTTTAAGTGTCACCCCATTTTGACAATTTCATGCAATTAATAATAGAAAAACCCTTCAACTACTTCTTTGAGACAATCAATGAAAATAATACAAATGTCTGAAGAATGGCTGTCCATTACACAAGTGATGTGCAATTACCAGCTGAGGTTTTGCCCACTGCTGATAGTTATATAAGCACAATTGAATCAAGCTCATTTAACTTGGAATCAAATAACTTGGGTTAAACCCAGTCATTCACAAAATCTGTCACTCCTATAAAAAAATCCATTTGGTCCTGAAAAGTCTATTCAGCACATGCCCAACTGTGGAATATTTCCATCCTTTAAAATTTCCCACCACTGAAACATGCCACAGCCACTGAGAAAGGAATACAGAACACTACCAACTAATGGTGCAAAACTGATTAACATTTAAGTACATTTCTTAAGATAAGTGGGGAGAGGAAGAAGGAAAAGAAGGTGTGGTTTCAAAGCAGCCAGATGATTCTTGTGTGGGTTCTTCACCCTATCCTATGACTAGGACGCCAACATTCCTTCCTTACTCCAATACCACAAACATGTATTAACCCTAAACATGACTCAATGACAAGACACTCAAAACACAATTTATAATAGTTCACTTTCTCAGTAGCTACCTGGGTCAGAAGGCAAGGTGCCCAGGGAGAGCATATTAATACCTTGAGAAACATTTATTTTACTCATAAATACTTTGTTGTGATTAATAGCCCTTAATTTTCCTGCTAACAGCATTTCTGCAGATAGCTGAAAAACTCAACACCCTACATTTTTGTCCTCCTCCTCTACATTAGGGAAGAATGCACTATCAATTTTGCAAACTTCTATTTCAGGAACTTTCTGCTACTAGGCAGAAAATTTCACATCCATGAGAATCTAGTCGTGTGATATGCACAATCTGAAAATTCATCCATGGTTCTTTCTCATACCCAGTAGCTTCCTCCAAGTTCAGTTCTACATTAATATCTTTGCTCCCAGGAGCCAAGCTTTCCATTGCAAACCCAGGACATCCCACATCTGCTTTCATCACAATCTGGTCTCTTGTTCTTAATAATGAGTTCTCAAGTGTATAGATTTGGGATTTAATTGGATTAGTACTAGTCTCCAATCTTCTCTGTCCTCCTTCATTCTCATTATTATCTCAACTTCTTCTCCTCTCTCTCAGGGATAATAGTTTTTCCACGAACCCATTCAAGTATCCTTTCTTTAAGCCTTTACAGACAGGCAACCTTTTTGCTTCCTTGCCACATAATTTTGGGCTAGTACCTTTGACCTCCTAATTTCTAAAACAAACAAACAATTGTTTATCAGTTTTCTCCTTTTTTTAAAAAGTTGTTCTTCAGCAGTGATTATTTTTTCACAATTTACTCTGGACCAAATGACTTTTGGATAACTTCTCATATTATGAATTTACATTTTCTCAGTTATGCATGTAAGTTTCATCTCAGAATGTAAAGGATCAAATAGTAAGGAAAGAAAAATTATTGAGCCATGGAAATCAGAGAGAAACTTCAACTTTGCTTTCATGACATTTATAGAAAAGTTATCATAAAATATACGGAGTAAATTTCCTTCAAAAGTCACAAATATGTCTCTGAAAAGGCTGCAACTGCCAAAAAAAAAAAAAGAGAAATTTTCTTCAACTTCTACAAAAGGTGAACAAAAAAAACTCTAGGAAGCTATCAAAAGTTTGATAATATAGCAACTAAATCAAAATAATTTTATACTCTATATATAGATATATTGATTTATTGATTGATACATTCAGGATAAATCAAATTTATTTGATTAATAAACAATCAAAAAATGTCCATCAGTTTTATCATACAATTAAGTGTACATTTACTATTTTTATTTTGTATTAGGATAACAACAAAAAGTTAATTACTTAGGCAACAGGCCTTTCTTTTAATGTAAATGTAATTTGCTAACCATGAAAGAAAAAACAACTTCACAGATGTACCTATTTTGTTACAAACACATTAGACAATTAGCAGCAATTCTCAAAGAGCTGTTTTATTCTGCATCTACTTATTTACATTTAGATATCTGCAAGCCATCAAATTTGCATGAATATTTTTCAAATTTAATAGCCTTTGGCAAGAACTACCTGTTCTGCATTTTTTAAAATAGCTGCCTTAACATAATTGAACAGCCATAGTATTATGATGATATTTATTATTTTTCATTAAACCTGCATGTGTACAAATGTGAAAAATAAAAATGGTACTCACAGAAATGTAGGAAAATAACTTAGTCCCCTTAATAGGTTCCATTTAGTGCAGGTCACATTTTACCACCGTAAAATCTAGTCCTGTTTGATTGTATTGATTCCAATTATTCCACAGCCATTTTTAAGCTTTTTATTATTCTTAGTGGTGGCAGTCTTTCCTTCAGAACTGGTGTCTCATTACTTCACCCTGCCTGAACAGTCAGCTCCACTCATTAGAACAAGCATCTGCTACAAACAGTATTAATGAGATCCATATGAAGGGATACAATAAGCCATTACCCACCTGGGCTAATCATTTTATAGTACAAAGCTGATAATCCAGAGTCATCCAGCAATGCCTTGAACATGCTGTTACAATCATCTTACTCTCACAGTAACTACTATTTTAGAACAGGGCACTGCAAAATTGGACAAATTTGTAAAGATGTATCTACTTTCTAGCTACTGTTAACATACAACATATATTTCATCTCAAGAAAGCCAAAAGGCATGATTTTACTAGTGGGAAAATTGCTCTTTGGCTTATGACTAGATTAGCATTAAAATTATTTATACAACACCAATAGTTTGACTACTGTTCCAATAAATACTGAGAATTTACACCAAACCAGTCAGAATAGCTGCAGAACTCAGTGACTTTTATTTAAATAATAATAATTTAAAGCAATATGATTTTAGAGCTATTTTTTTTCAAAACAGCATGAGTTTGCATACAGCATTTACATACAACCAAATAGCTGGCACAAAGGAATTATTTCACCAAAGAGTGCCAATGCTAAATGAGCTTCAGAGATCTTTTAATTTAAAGTTCATTTCTCTAAACCTAACATACAAATACACACATCTTTATACATTGGCATTTACAAACATGAGGGAAGAAGTATTTGTTCATACTGTATTTTTCCTTTTGGAACAAACATGCTCCAGAAGGTGTGCCCTGCTGATACTTGCTGATGCAACGAAGGCCCTGGAATCCAGGCACGGAACAAGCAAGACCACAGTGAAGGCTCAGACTCTTCAAACCACAACAGACTAGGTGAAGCAAGGCTAAGTCAGAAGATTTTGAACGCAGAGCTCCAAGAGAATGGTGGATTTTGAGTTTTGACCCAAACCAGACTCAGAACTCATACACTTAAAAAAATACGTAAGATACTACTCTGGTAAATGCCCACAAGATATTTCATAGAATCACTATAAAATCATTTAACTAATCAATTTCACACTGTTAGAAAACATTATTTGAGAAATAATACCCTTTTATTTAGGGAAATACTTTTTCAAAAATTATGTGTAGAATAATACAACAATGCCAAGAAACCCAAAAAACATGCACAATTCTGCCACTGGAAAAAAAAAACCCAAACAATGGGGAAAGGGGAAAAAAATATCAACCACAAAAAACCAAAACCAACTGCTCTTAAAACAAATGATAAGGTTTAGCTCTAATCGGAATCTAGGATTAGCAAATGCTTTTGAAGAAAAGTAGAAGTCCTTAGTGAAGTCACTTACACTGTATATCAGTTAAGAGAATGCATAAAAAAATGTTTCAGTCATGAAACCTCTAGGAAAAACTACTGCTGAAGAAATCAAATACAGGTAGTTAACAAATTGTGACGTTTAAGAAGTTTGGCTATGTTGAGCAAATGTTGCTTTTAGCTAAAATAAAACTGTTTTATTTCAGTGAGAAAGTATTACAGAAAATTATTAGTTATGCATCTGCTTTTCTTTAAGTCCAACAGAGTCGACAAAAGAGCAGTGCTTTTTAAGCAAAGAGAGAGAAAAAAAGCAACAAAAGAAAAAAGGCATGCAAGCCTAATAATATTCTAATAGGCAAGGTCTAGACTGATGCATATTAACAGATAGCTTCAGAGATATTTGATGATAGGGGTTTCATCTCCAGATAATGCAAGCAGGGGATCCATAAATGGGTCTCCACTAACTGATGTCTTAATATTAAATTCAAGAAGGTCATGCCTGTCAACAGAAGCATTCAGAATAACTAATGAAAATCCATTTAATTGCATATGGAGTCTGGATCACTGGAGAACAACTAAATAATTTGAAGCATGTCCAATGTAAAAATGATCATAATTTTTCATTGTTGATTAGGATACATATCATGCAAAGTGTCTAAATGTCCAAATAATAGATCAGCTTTTCATCTTTAATCTCTCTTTCATATTACTTAAGGTGATTTTCATTAACACTGGATCTCTGTAGATCCATTTTCTTCTCTGAATATGCCTATCAGTCTGTGTACCTTCATAATCTATTACCAGCTATTATGTTTTGAAAAAAATTAAAGGAGTTATTTAGTTCCTTCAGTTTTGTTTTTCCTCCATTCTGTTTTCCCACCATTCTAAAACTAAAAACAGAGGATAGAATGTTCAAAATACTGAAAATTTCAACAAGAAATTACATGTACACTTCAATTTCTTTCATAAAACACAGTCTTCCAGGTACACTACTACGTTCTGTATAATTGCTTTAGTACTCAGAACATGGGCATCCCATCCACACATCTGAGTAAGAAAATTAGAATATTACATTAAGACACCAGTTTTCTAAATTAGTAACATAGGATATGACGAAGATTCTTCAGGTCAGTTTAAGCTGGCTGACTTCATTTGTTCAGGGTCAGCAGCTTTGGAATACCCTATGCCCTGTAGGCTCTGAGAATATGCCTTGACCTCCCAAAACCCCACTGCTGTAACTTTCCACCCTGAGAACACCTGCACTGCAATATACAAGGGCTTGTGCATACAGCCAGTGTTAGTAAACCAATTATTCCCACACATTTCTTAATGCTAGGACTCCATACTGACTGCAAGCTTACTTTGACTTTTCACACCATGCTCAGCCCAAGCTAATAGACCCTTGAAGCACAACCACAGAGGAGAGACACTTGAAGGGTCCAGGCGTTTTTTATACAAGACAGCCTAGTTCTGGCTGAATTGTGCTGAATCCTGACAGACTCCACGTGGAGTCACTTGGCAATTCTCATAAGACATCCAATTCCCCATATTCTCCAGGACTTTCACTATCTACGATATTCTATTATTAAAGATAACAACCTAGCAAAATAAAGAACTCAGGAAAAGCTTTGAATATGTCCAATAAGTCAAATTAGGATGTAGTTTATTATTAACAAAAGGCACCCCTGCGATGAATGTAAGAGAACTGGTGAGGGAAGATAAAATTATTGACCCTTTAGCTGACATGAATTACATGTTCGAACAAAGGATCACAGGATGAACTTAAAAAAGGACCCCTACAAAGTTTCTGATATTACCTAGCTTCTGAAGGATCAATTAGAAGTTTTAATTTTGCTTATAAATAAAGTCTTCACCTTAGCAAACTCTCACTGTTATGTAAGATTATTCTAAGACTTTGTTGGCACTTCATGACTGACAGACAGGCAAGGGTTATGAAGAATAAGGTACCTGCCTTTAACAGTCAGTGTGTAAAACAGCTGCTAGAAA
Organism: Taeniopygia guttata; assembly: GCF_048771995.1. Classification (NCBI taxonomy): domain Eukaryota; kingdom Metazoa; phylum Chordata; class Aves; order Passeriformes; family Estrildidae; genus Taeniopygia; species Taeniopygia guttata. Next base: position 37,592,197 of record NC_133027.1, read on the forward strand.
GAAACTTGGCCACAAACTTCAGCAAATGTTGGGTACCAAGACAGAATAAAAATTAATCTCTGGAGCCAGATTTGTTGCTGTGCTTTGCCCTCTGTACAAGCAAATTCACTTTCCTGAGAAAACACAAACTGTCTACCGAATTTACTGTGTTTTGCTTTTTCACTTAAAATTAACTTACCGGGTGCCGTCTGCTTTCCAACTAACTTTGTATGGCTTCTGCTCCAAAAATTTAATATTTTGCTTGTCCATGGAAACAGGCTGTGCTCCGGGGAAACCACTCCTAATAAAAATAACCATGTTTATTAATGGTTCTGCAATAAATAGTCACTCAAGTAAATACATTTTTCACATCAGACTCAAGTCACATCTCATACCAGACTTGATGCCAGGTTAAGTCTGAGTTAGATGTCTTCTCCAATAAAGTATTTTGCAATAGAAGTCAAAAGTCTATCTCGTAAGAACAAAGTTATTTGCTTATGACAAAACACTAAATTATGTGGAACTTCAAAGTTTTAATTTCGCAGAAAGAGATATTTAAATTTAAAATTACAGGCACAATAAGCATCAACAAGTTAGGAAGCAGTGTGGATCACCAACTTTGGAATGGAAAAGTTCAGAATCATAGACACTAAAACCAATATTTTCATTAACACTGGACACAAATCCAAGTTGGCTATAAAAACAAGTATTATACACTCTATACTAAAGTGTAATAGCAATGGTGTAAATAAATCTACTGCTTGAGAGAGAACTAAGCTTTACACAAATAGCTGGACTATGCTACATCTGGAATTGGAACAACATTTTATTATCTCAGTGGAAAAGTAATTCTAGGATCTTGATTCTTAACATTAAAAACTGATCATTTTATTTCATAGTGCAGTGCAAGATTTTCGCTGCCAAGTGTGTTTGAGACTTTTTTTTTTAATAAACAATCCATGGTGTCACCTTTTTCCTCATTTTCACAATGAGAATTTTCATTCTGCAAAATACAACACTTATTTCTAGGTAGTATAAATAAGTAAGTTCTAAATATTCTCATACCCTTCCCATCCACAGAACTGCTGACATTTTTGCTGTATTCCTCCTAATTTTGGTTGGGTTGTCACCTGGGTCACACATTTAACTGTTATTCCTTCCAAGAAAATTGCACCCTAAATTTAAAAAAAAAAAAAAATTAAAATTTAGTATTAAAGCCCTCATAAAATCAAATCAGAATATGTCAATACAAAATTAACACTGTTTTCACAACCTTCTAGAGCAATACTAGCTTAAACATTCCTTAAGGATTTACCCCCAAATGTCAAGATACATTAGTGAGCTTTGCCAGGAAGCTCACAGGTGACCTATATTATAAACCCAGGAACTAAATGAGTTATTTATGAGGAAAAAATATAATTTTAAAAAGGCAATACTGAGAAGACAAAAGGAAGGGATAGCTAGTACTTAGAGGCTTACCCTACTTAGCTAATACTCTAAGCTAATATTAAGCTACTCTTAGCTAATACTCAGGAACATTGATCTAGGACAAACTTAACAAAAGAGAAAATATAAACAGCAGATTTGTAACAAAATATTTGTGTAAATATATTTTTATAATTTATTCTCAATCTAAACCAGTTATCAGAGTGAAGCTGCTATCCTGAAAGCTCCAAAAAAGCCTATGTAGAGATTAAAAAAAAATTTGGAAATAAAACTCTGAAATAACTTGTATATTTTAAAAAAAGTTTTATGTCAAGAGGAATAAAAACAAATCTTGCATAACAGAACACATGAAAGCCATCAGGTCTACAAAACTACAAAATTAAAGATTTCTATGGAGATCTCAAATCAACCAGACTTAATTCAACAGAATCTCAAATAAATTTTCAATGCACACAAAGAAGATCAAACCATGACTATTCACCTGTTGAACCCCGCATGTGAAAATACGAGTATCTCATGCCTGTTCTCTAAAACACTTGAAACTAGCTTTAACAAATCCAGCTGCATACCACTCATGAAAGGAATAGTATTTTTCTCCTCTGCTTTTCCACACATTGTGGCACTCCTGTGTTATACACTTGAGCAAATCTAGGAACTAATTTGGCAAAAATAACATCATAAATTGGTAATCTTCTGCCAAAACAGTATCCTAAGCTAGCTCACCATAGAATAATTCAGTACTAGTGACAGCACAAGGGAAGCAAAAGGGAAAGCAGGGAAAAGCAGGACCACAGTTTCCAGTACAGCCTGCAGTTAGTTAAGATTGGCTCAGTCACATCACCAAATCACATTCTGAGAACAGAACATCCTAAAGAACTATACTGATTCGTAATCTTAACTACCTTGAGCTCCACAGACTTTCTGTGTGTCACTCACCCCATACAATTTACATGGGCACCAGCCGGTGCAACAGCACGCAGGGGAGTGGGCGAGAGAGGCAGACAGCTACTCGTGCCTGGCCAGCAGCACATTGTCTGAATTCTGATAAGTGGTGAAAAGCATCAGGAAACAAAGGAAGATGGTTATGCCTTGCTTCTGTGAATAATGGCAGAGTGGAATGGCAGTATGACTGCTAAGACTGAAGTAACAGGCAGGAAACGGGAAAGATTTTCCAGAAAAGAAAAACCAATAAAATTCATACTTGAAAGGGTTTCTTGTAGATTATCTGCTTCAAGTATAATCACTAAGGCACAGCACTATGAAAACAAGGTGAGTCACTTGGGTATTTGTGCTTGGCTAACTTAGCACTCCAGGTTTCATGAGGACATTTCCTTGGATAAGGTGCTAAAACTGAGCCAGACCCACGTAGCTTTTCCCTACTGTTCAGCTACCAATGCCTTTGGAAACAGGACACTGGAGACCATGGTGCAGAGACTCCAGAGAAGTCAGATCGCCAGGAGCACATCGACACCTCAGCACTGATACTAAACCGAGAGTTATAAGCCCGAAAGGATCCAAGGAAACTACATGCACTAGTATCTACACTGTGCACAACCTTCACACCATCTGTACTAATCAACCTTGCCCCACTTGCTATGAATTTCTCCACCTATCACTTCAGCTGAAGGAGAAGTGGCAATGTGGATCATCCTGTGTTGGTTCATATCCTAAACACCATCTGGAGGAGTGGGTGAGTGGGAACAGCCCCAAACACACACCCTCCTGACCCTAGCAACTATCGCCAGGCCTGGGTGAGAGCTGTCTTCAGCTACTCAGACTTGACTATATGCCAGTATGCTCAGAGACTGCCTCACAGAAGGCAAGAAACATTCAAAAACATGTCAGGAAGAGGTATCTTCTAAAATGAAGGAAGTGAGAGACAGAGAGTTACACTTATCAGCTTAGATTTAATACCTAGAAACACAGACCAAATCACAGTAACTGCCTCTTGGCATGTACAAGCAAAAAAGAAAACAAAATCATACTGACTGTCACTCAATAGCAAAGGTGTTCCACTAAACATTTGGTTTTCATAATGAAACAGACTTCACAAAATTGGCATTGCATGCATTTGCCTTGCTTGTCTTTTACTTGCTTATCTTGTCCTCATAGAGGAACTCAGAAAACATGGGATAGATGTAACTTCCATATACCAGAAGTGTAACCTGTTTCAAAACCAGGTTCAGAGGTTCAGAGGAGTTAACGTTTCACTAACAAAACGAAAGAATCTGCAGGGTCTAGTTTAGGCATAAGATAATCAATTTATTTCCACTAAACTTCCTATTAGCATTCTTATTTTTGTGACATCTCTGACTTTAGTAACAGGGATATAGACTGGGATGGTAGTTTAAGATTCAGTGTTATCCTTCATTTTAAAAATGGACTAGAAATAACACTTTGCCATTCAGCATAAACAAAGTTCTACACTTAATAATGGATAAGAAATTATACAAACACATACTGGTAGATAATTAGAGAAAAAGACATGGAAGCAGCAAGAGACCAAAAACTGAATTAGTATTGTTCTGCCTTGTGAAAGGCAATTATATTGAGATATATAAACAGACATATTAGCCTTAAGACATGTGAAATTAATTTCTCCCTATTAAGCCTTACTAGGATGGCCTCAAATAGAGGCTTGCATTCAATTACAGGAACCACAGCATCAGGAAAACATGAGTCAACATGACAGAATACAAAGAATAACAAGAAAGGTCAGTAGAACAAAAAACATAGACTATACGGAAAAAGTGAGATAATAAGCATTTAACATGGAGAAGGAAATTATACTCATATTCAAGCACATAAAATGGTGCTGCCAAATCAAAAAATAGTATTTTTCCCATATCCTTCAATATGCCCAGAGGCAGAACAATAAGTGCAAGGGTTAAACTTTGCACAAAAGAGTTGGTTAGGCAGAAAATCTCCAGGTCACTAATATTTTGAATCATTGTACTGTGATAGTTAACTAATAAATATTATCCTCATTACATCAAATCAGTTAAATTGCTTCCTTCTGTCTCACAGATGACCACAAGACAACTACACTCAAAATCATTAAGAAAATCATTAACAGCCACCATCTCTTCCAGAGTGTTTAAGATGTCACCATTCATTTCAGAAGCACTGCATCTCACACCCCATAAAATGCAACTTACAAAGGACTAGAAGAGACAACATTCCTTAATGAACAGTAGAAGTTCCATTTGACCCATGAAAGGTTTGTAGGTTCTGGCTCAGAATTACAACTTTTTGTCCGATTTGCAAAAAGAAATATTTTTTTCCCAGAAGTGAGATTCTAAGTGTCAGTTAATAATGTTGTTTTGATGCTACAATCAATACTGCATTCACTGACAAAGTCAAAACTTCTTTGGATTTCCTGTGTGGCAACCTCAGACTGCAACAAGCAGATTTCCTGGTACCTGTCAACTTCCTTCAGGTGATGACAAAGGAAACTGTAATGGCTTTATGTTCTAATGATTCTTAACACTTTCTGTAGTGTAGGAAAGAAAGGCTGTCAAGATTTTTTGACATCAAAATATGGAAGTTTTAATGAAAAACGCTGTAGTAAAGCTTCTCACATGAGTTTCTGAAATGGACAGCATATTAACTTCATTTCACAGGCTAGCTAGCAGTTGTTGCTGACTATTCATTATCCTAGCAAGATGCCTGGGAGCAGTCTCCTCCTCTATTACTAAACTTTTACACTGCCCACCCCTAGCCTTTAGGAAAGAGACTAATTATAAAGGGGGAAATATCTGCTGCAACATAATACCGAAAATGTAGCCCTTTAGACAGTAAAATAAGAATATCTCAGCAAGAGGTATTTACCTGATACTCACTCCCCCTGTAGACCGCATATTTACAAGGAATCACAAATATCCATCTCTACTGAGTTAAGAAGCAGTCCCATCTGCCAGCCAAGAACCAGGGTAAAGAATTCTGCCCGTTCCTCCTCTTCGTGTCAAAGAATGTTCCTTCAGAGCTGCAAAACTGAATTATACGAATATGCATATTAACTAGATGATTCTTTCACAAATTCTGTAACTCATAATTAACTTTTAGTTATTAATATGCTTATTCGTATAATTTAGCTTCCAGCTTTCAATAAAACTATGGTGGCAGACAAGAAAAAGCCTGGGAAGCCAATATCATTCCTGTTAAATAGACCAGTTGAGCTTTATACTTGATGAAAAGAGGCTGTCATTGTAATTCATCCTAGCACCTCAGTTCCTAATGCATCAGAAGGCGCATCAAAAAACTTTAAGGTTCCAGCCCACCAAAAATATTTAGACATCAATGTTTTACAGCAAGGCTAATGGAGGAAGTCGTGATACCCCATGAATATACTTTTACTATGTCTTTACAGTGTGGGAAATTTTTTTATTCTAGACGAGGGATAATTTTCACCTTGCTTCTTTAGAGTGGATTTTGTACTCCTGTCAGGTTAACATTTTCCATACTCCACCTGTAAACCTGCAGCAACAGCTGCAGCAACAACAAAATGCTTTTTTGCAGCCTATTTCAATATGAGGATTCCCAAGTGTTTGCAAACAAACACACCTCAGCACACAAGTAAAAATATAATTCAGTGTTATGAAAAAAAAACCTATTCTTGCACTCAGCAATAGTCTAGCCCACTTTATTTGCAAATAAAAAAAAGCAAGTCAGAAATTTGAAGAGAACTGAGTCATTAGTCTTCAGATGATACAAATCTATTCTTTGTACTTGAGTATTAGTTCCATATCATGGTAACTACAGTAACTCATTTAATCGGAATTATGCAGATGTATGTCAGAATTACAGTAAGAATGAGCTATATTTCTTACAAAGCTAAAACAGATTTGAACACATTATGATCTCAAAGCTGCCTTGGGTTTTTTAAGCTCATATTGCTTTTTGCTAATCCAATTTTCAATCCCACAAAATTTCCCAAAGAAAGACTATTTACCAAAATGAGCATTGAATTTTAAAAATTATGGATTTCATCTACATGACTACAAAAAACAAGAGCTGCTTCCATCCAACTCTAATAACATTCCATCTTCAAAGACAGACTGAGTAATTAAAAAGCACTTCACTGTCTCAAAAAATTGTTATGTTAGAAAATTTTTAAATCATTTTTACAACTGAAATATTTGAGGCACTGAATATTAAAGAGCACGGTTCACATAGGAAATACAAAAAAGTTTTCATGTCTACAACTTTTTCCAGTTACAGACAATGCTTCCAGTCCCCATTTGCAAGAGCAGTGACATATGTATAGAATGCAGAATGAGGTAACTGATGGGTATGAGGTTATGAAATTATGCTTGGCAATTTGAATATTAAATTTCAAATCAAAATTACCAGTTTTAGGCGTTCTTTTCTCCTCTTGCCAAAGGAAGAGCTTGATGATCCGGGTTCTGATTCTGGGCCTCCAGTTTTACCATTATCATCATCCTCCTCTTCATCTTCATCAAAGCACCATTCTGGAAGCTCTGGTGGTGCTGGTGCATCATCTTCATCACCATAACGACGAAATAGTTCCTTCAAATAGTCACCTTTATAAATACCCGGAGGTCTGGCCTGAGCAAAAGTAGCCACAGCAGCCTCAATACTGTCAAAAAAATAAAAATAAAAATCACTCTGGATGCTTAATTTACATGTCTTATTCATGTCATGCTTTACCAAATGTAAGAATTATTGGGACTGAGAATCAATACAAATTCTGAAGTGGTAATTGCAAAAAACATTCCTTATATTTTAAAGTCCATGCTTAGATCAGTCAGGTAGCAGTTGCTCTTGTACAAGATTCTGTATAACTTTGTGGGCACTGCAAATGTTCTCATTTGCAAGTAACTGCAGCTGCTTTCAGTCCTTATTGCAGCTCCTAGTGCTCTGCTGATCACTGTTTTATCACAGATAAAAATTTTTATTGCTACAAAGAAGCAATGGGTGACATGCAGGTAAATACCTGAGGACTGCATGAACACAAAAAGGACCAAAGAAACATATCAACAAACTTAATGGAGAAAAATGCAAATGTTTAGATTCAAATATGGTTACCTTTTTCTCTGCTAAGAGAAGGAAGTCTTTCCTCTCATTAGAGGTTTTGCCATCATACTGGGGAAAACCACCCTCATCTTTTTAAATTACTTCTCTTTCCAGAAGTTTCTCATAAAAGTACTGTGGTTCAGAAGTCTTTTACTACGCACCTAATTCTTAATCTTGCTCAAATAAATTGGAGGCTGGACCACAAAAAAAAATAGAAACCAAAACTAACAGTCATGCATCTTTACCAGCCAAGGGGAAAACTCTCCAAAACATACAACAGTGAGCACACCACAAGGGTTTTATTGCTGCCATTTTCATAGATCCTATGAAAATGTTTAACTAAAAACATTGGATATAATTTTGTCTTCCATTTATCATGTCTATGAAGAACAGTAAGGCTCCAAGAATCAACATTTTAAAATCTTACTATATAGGGGAGAGGAAAAACACAAAACTAGAGAGATGTCCCTGTTAGGCTTCTTGACAAGCGCATGTCTTAAAACTGAAACAAAAGCACATACTATACCCTGTAACCTTTTTTTACAGATATTTAATTCAATTTTTTTTGTCTGACTTGTACAGTACGGAATAGAGCCTGAGAACTTTAAGAGGCAAATTTTCCAGAATAGACAGAAACAGTGTCTAAGAACCAGTAAGTTGATTCTGATCTTTGAAAGAGGAGAAAACAAGACTCTCTCCAGAGTGACACTATTACACAGTATCAGTTCAAAAATGACAGTTTAAGAGTCTGAGTTACTTAGAAGGACCTTTTTTCCCTATTCTGTTTTCTAAGACTCCTAATTTCTTTCTCACAAGACATTTTTTACTTTGCTATCTTTGTTTCACATCTTCTGTAATAAATGCCACTGAAAGGACAAAACAAACCAAAAGTTACGGGGCCTGAAAAATGCTCATTTTTTGTCTGATTATATTAGAAGAACTCTATAATCTTCTAGAATAAATGGCAATGAAAGTCAAAAGGGGTGGCAGAGATTTCAAATATAGTACCCTAGCTGAAAAAAAACCAAGGTTTCCAGGTTCTAGAAACACAGCAGTTTTTGGGAAAAATGAGTTGTTGAAAAGAGAATCAAGTAAGGTTTCTGACCTTACTGGTCAGAAAGCTGAAGAGCTTTCAGGCCATTCCCTAAACTATCTACAAAATATATCCCACTGTACACAATACAGCAGCAACACTCCTACATCATACGCTTAAGAAATGAATACAGATGGATTTTTCCATCAGGAAGATCTTATTTCCTCATTAGCAAGCAACAGTGCCTTTTGTTTTAAAGAATGAAACAGCAAATTAGATTTATCTTGATACAATGCTCAGCATTAACCAGCATCTTGCCAAAATTGTTTCCTTCACTGTGGACATTTTTCCCTACCAGGGGACATCTGGATGTTCTATTAAAATAATCTGACAGAGATTAACAAACTTGATACAATTAACTACCCAAAGCAAAAAAAAAAAAAAAAAAAAAAATAAGAGTTGAGTTTTAAGGCTCTTCCCACCAAGGTCCGAAAACAGAGAGGCGACATAAAAGTAGGAGTTCCAGAGAGATTCAAGTCCCTTTCCTCTTCAGAACAAAGGATCAATTCTAAGTCTAATTCTTGCATGCTACTTTAAAATTGTTTGATTAAAAGCCTACAAATTTTCTAATTCATAGGAAAAACAAGAATCATACTATAGAGCCATTTGTGTCTGTGTCTACTTCCAATACACAGCCAGGAACCTGTGAAGATTCAGCCACCCATTACTAAAGGTCTTCCATCTCCATTACTCCAATATCTTTATTCCAGGTTTACTAACAGACAGCAATGACCCAATTCTTTACAAACAGCTTGCACATGTATGCTTAGCATAACAACTGTATGTCCAGTCACAAGAAAATCCTGCAACAGTATTTCTTCGAAATATCATCAGAATGTTTAACGGGCTTGTCAAGAAACGTGACTTTCACAGGACTCTGTCAAGAAAGAAATAGTGTTTTGTAAACACTACACAACAAAAATAATGCATAAATTATGTTCAACAGGATGGTACAGGCATTGTTTGGGTTTGGGGTTTCTTTTAAAACTAATGTTATCTAAAAAAGATAATTAGTCTGTATGAAGGAGCAAATGTTTTTAAAGATGGAAAAAATGGTGAGTCTGTTGTAGACTTTAGTCAACAAACAAGCTGAAAACAAAGGCTTTGTTTGCCCTCAATCCTTCAGAAGTATGAATGTTACTTTGTTGTTGCTCTAGTTAATCTCTTCAGGTTTCAAAAAAGCCCAAAAACCTACATGCATGCCTACATGAAAAAGATGAAAATGTACGGAAAAAAATCTTTCAGGAATCTCTGAACTCTACATTCTTACTTAAAATGTGGGACATGTCATGGGAAAAAGACACAATATGACACATACACTGCTTAAGGCCCACACACAGCAGGTACAGCTGACTTTTGACCTACCAGACCCGGAATTCTCGACTGCAACAGGCTAAGCTACCAAAGGATGATACAAAAATGTTAATATGGGCTGTTTACTCAAGATTATTAGGCATCTATAAAACAAGCAATAGTGAATACATTAGCATAGCTGTAGGACAATGAGCGAAACATACTGAAGAACCCTTTGGCCGCATTCCACAAATCCCCAGGAACTAACATACAAAGTTACCTCCAGTCCATCTTCTCAACCAAAAAGGCACAGATCAAAAATCCAGTTCTATTGAAACCATGTGTACAATGGACACCTAGAAAAGACAAGAAAAGGGCATAATCACTTACAAGTGGTTTAACAAACATATTTAGTATCAAAAGTGTGGATTTAGATCCTTCAACCTTCATCTGTAACATTAAAAGGTTATCTCCCTTCCCATCATGGCAGTACAGACCACATAAGGCACATAAGCCTAAAAGGCAATTTATTACACTCTTTCTGCAAATTAGTAGCAGCAAGGGTATATGACACTTCATCACAATCAAGAGCACTAACTTACTGTCATTGAAATATGGTTAATATAGATAAGATTCACAAATCTGCTCAAATGCTTGTCAGAAGGCAATATAATCAAATTCATTAATTGAGCTTTTACTGAATTCAGCAAGCATGACATTCATTTCATACCATCAGGCAAAAAATCATATTACCTTACCTCAAAACTGAAAGGGGTGACAATAGACCATAATTCTATCTTAAATTCGCTACAACCATGCTAAGACCAGACATTAATTTTGAAAAAAAAAAAAAATACAGAAAGAGAACTATACAACAGTATAATTATCTTGAATTACTATCTTTTCAATGTGAAAAAAAGAATTAAGTCTTCAGCCTCTTTTTTACTGAACTCATCCCCCAGTGAAAGGAGGGATACACTATCAGATGCATTGAATTTTTTTTTCCTCTCAAGGCAACAGCACCATCTAGTGACAAGCAGACCAGCCTCAAAACTTGTACTATTAAAAATGTCATGAAGGATTCAGGCAAGATGTTGCCTCTTCCTCCTACTTATTTTAAAATTATAAATATCATTAAAGTTTCCACTAACATCAAGAGCAATTATTCTTAACATTTTTAAGTTGTTACCATAGAATCATAGAATTATTTAGGTTGGAAAAGGCTTTTAAGTACATTGAATCCAAGCATGAACCCAGCCAGCACTGCAAAGTCCACCACTAAGTGGTGTCCCTAAGTGCCACATCTACACAGCTGTTAAATACCTCTGTGGATGGGGACCCAACCACTTCCCTGTGGAGTTTGTTCTTCTGCTTGACAACTTCACCTTTTGCTGAAGAAATTTTTCCTAATGTCCTATATCTTCCTGTGTAACTTAAGACCATTTCCTCTTGTCCTGTTACTGGTTGCCTGGGGAAAGACACCAATCCCCACCTGGCTACAACCTCTTTTCAAGCAGTTGTAGAGAGTTATAAAGTCACCCCTGAGTCTCCTTTACACCAGGCTAAACAATCCCAGATCCTCAGCCACTTCTAATAAGACTTGTGCTCCAGACCCTTCACCAGCTCTGTTGACCTTCTCTGGACACACTCCAGAATGTCAATGCCTGAGCACCAGTGCCAAGTACCGAGGGACAATCACTTCCTAATCCTACTGGACACTGGCCTTCTTGGCCACCTGGGCACACTGATGGCTCATGGTCAGTAGACCAACACACCCAAGTCCTTCTCTGCCAGGCAGCTTTCCAGCTGTTCCTCCCCAAGCCTGCAGCATTAGCTGGGGTTGTTGTGACCCAAAGTGCAAGATCTGGAACACAACACCATGAAGCAAGCCACTTAAGCTTTAATTAATTTGCTCATTTCTCTACCACAGCTAGTAATGTAAGGCTAGTTACAACTCACTTGATGCATATTCAAACAAAATTTAATATCTGTCTTTTTTTACACTCCTCTACACTGAGGTATAAACTTTTTCAACTGGAGAACCACAGTATCTACAAAAAGTGGACTAATGAAAAAAAACCAAACCAACTTTTAATTGGGTAAAAGTAAGCATTAACTGTAAAAGGATCGGGTTTTGTGACTGCCCCACTAAGGTTCCCTTATTGATAAAGCAAGGTAAAAATTATCATTAATATTTTGATTCATTTCTAACCATTTAAAAAATACTAAAAACTGCGTAACTTGCATCAAATTAAATGGATTTTAGCTTCCTTATATAATTTATTCCTAACTATAATTTCTCCTTCGTCTTCTGCTGAAGCAAAATTTTTGCATGCCACATCCTTAATAAGGTTGGCAGGCATAATCCTGTCCTTCATGCTGCAAAAATAAAGTTTCCTTCCTATATTGCTCTAGATAAATTGAAAATTTTGATCACTTAACATTCACATTTCAGTCTCTTTTCATATCTAATTATGACACTGAGAACAAAACTGTATACAAGTCTTGCAGCTGTTACTGCTGCCAAGAAGGTTAAGTAAATAATTTTATACACATTACAAAGATAAGAAGCATCTCAGCATGAGACCAAATGGCTTGGAAGAGAAAGATCACACAGGGTATAGTACTATCACTGCTGTAGACCTCTTTCATTTTTGATAAATATCCTCCACACCAGTCCCTCTGATGCTCTGTCAGAGGAAACAAGTGCCCAAAATGACAAATTTCAGTAATTCATGGAAAGAAAATGGAAAATTCCAACATTTCTCTTTTACTATCAAAGCCTAAACATGTTCTTCAAAAGTTTAGTCAACTATTTTCTCCTCGGCTCTTTCTAAATTACTTTTTTCCCCTAAAGAGGCGAACATCTAAATAATGGAAAAACATTCCACAATTCATCAAAGACAAAAAGTTAGTGATCCAACACTAAAATTGGCATTTTATACGTTGAAATATCAACTAAATAGGTCTGCTACTTATAGGATATCACCATGGTATCCATGCACTATGTAAATTGCTGACCATAACCACTAGTTTGAGTTCCAAAGTATTATTGGAGGACCAGTGGAAGAACTGCAAAAGGAGATTGAAAACAAGGAATTGCTAAAAGAAAAGTGAGTGGGATCAGTCACCAACAATATCTTGTTTCTGGTGTAAGTTTTGAAATACTGTTGGTGACTGGTTCCAATCATTCCCATTTAGCAGTTCCTCATTTTTTAAACCACGTAGTTGTGTTACCGTTCAGAGATGAACACACAGGTCTCTGTCCTGGTTTCAACTGAAACAAGAGTTAATTTTCTTCACAGTGGCTGGTGTGGGACTATGTTTCGGATTTGTTCTGAATATAGGGTTGATAACAGAGAGATATTTTTATTATTGCTGGGCAGGGCTTACACAGAGACAAGGCCTTTTCTGCTTTTCATGCTGTCAAGCTGGTGAGGAAGTTAAGGGTGCCTGGAACACTGGGAGGAGACACAACCAGAACAGTTGACCCAAACTGGCCGAAGGGATTCTCCAGACCATAGAACACTCAGTGCATAGAGTAGGAGGAAGAAAGAGGAATGGGGGGACATTCAAAGTGATGGCATTTGTCTTCCCAAGTCACTGCTAGGTGTGATGGGGCCCTGCTCTCCCGGGGATGGCTGAACACCCGCCTGCCCATGGGAAGCAGGGAATTAATTCCTTGCTTTTCCTGTGTGCATGGCTTCTGCTTTCCCTTTGGAACTGTCTTTATATCAATTCATGAGTTTTCTGCCTTTACCCTTTCACTTCTCTCCCCAGCCCTACCAGTAGAAAAGTGAGGGACCAGCTGTGTGGGGTTTGGCTGCTGGCTAGAGTTAAACCACAACAGTCTTGAAATAAACTGCGTTCTGTTGCAAAAAAGAAGTAAGCAAGTATCTAAAAGAAAACTAGGTGAAGGAATGTGACCAAATTAATTCTCTCAAGCACTCAAAAAAAAGTTCTCAGTAGTATCACATCCTGCAACACAACATGAAGAAATGGCTACAAATTGAAATAGAATTAATTCTGTTTCAACATAAAAAAAAACCCACCTGTTTATTGTAAGAACAAACACTGGAAGAGGCTGCCACAAAAAGTTGTGGAATCTCCAAGCTCAGATTTTAAGAATAAGAGACTGCAGTTACAAGCAAATATTAAACAAACTAAGAATAAAAACTAATGATGGGTATAAGATGGATATAAGATGTACCTATAAGCTCTGAAGGATTCTTATCACTGAAGTGTTCGCATACACGGATAAATGTTTCTGTATTCTCAGGTGTAGGGCACTCACCATGCCTGAAAAACACAAGAACACAAGGATTAGGAGACACCTGGGGGAAAGGCAAAAAGAGAAAAAAAAAATTAATTTCTTCAGTGAGATCTTTCAAAATAAAAGCCAAAGAAATAATTAAAAAGTGCACAAACTTACCCTTTACATTGGAGCTTTATATATTTAATTCCCTCTTTCTCTATATCATTTCTGTCATAGAATCTAGTGGTGTTGGTCAAGTCTACCAGCAAACCCATTTTAACCTAAAAAATGACAACAAAAAAGTAAACTTCTATATGTGGTTCAAATACCAATGCATAAATACTAAATGTCAAAAAACATAATAATTAAAAGCAACCACAGGCTACATTTGTAAGTCTAAAAATAATTAAATATTGTATTTGTTTATAAAATCTGTATTTTACCACCATTACAGAACATCTGCATTTCTTTGTGAAAGCTGGTGTCTAAATTAGCACTAGTCATCGACTCAGAAACTTCAGTTTGCTCCACTCAACGATTCTAAATAAGAAAATTCTGCTAACAGCGGGAAAATCTTGTAAAGAATTACTTTAACATGCTAAGAAGACAAACATGATGGAATCAAGTGCTCTTATGCAAAGCAGAACAATACTAAACACTGTCACAGTTAAAGTACCATAAGAAAAATTAACTACTGAGACTTAAATATAAGTACATTCTCAGAAAAAATAACTAATTTTAATTTACTTATTAGAGTACAAAACAGTGCAAAAGAATGAACACATTTTCAAGTTAAAAAATTAATCAAATTAATTAAATTCTTAAAAACATCTTATTTAAAGCTAAAATGCAAAACAACCTCAGATATTCAAACATGCTGTCAGCACCTAAAGTGGCAGTGTTAACCAGTCAGACGTTAGAGCGTTCCTGAATCCAGGATGCCTTGCCCACTTGACCCTACTGTGTCACCTCGTGCATCAAATTATTTTTTTAGTGTTTGTTTTTATAGGTGGAAAACAGGTATTTTAAAGAGCCTTGTGGAAGTTACTACGTTTTTAAGAAGGATGGAAAAGCAGAAATTCCCCTGGGTGGCACAAATCAGTGTATCAAAGTATATCCTACTGATCCGTGTTCCAAACAAAATTTCCAATAACAAACCTACCAGTTTTACTCTGCAAAAACAGCCCACTAACACACCTGAGCAAAGAAAGTATTTCTGGTTTTCTGTCTTGTAAGTGTAAGCAATTGCTTTTGGACAAAAAACTCAATGTCATACTTGCAGGTAAAATCCAATTATAACTAGAATACAGTTCAGAAACAGCAATTGCACATGGATGTGTTGTTTAGTAGACCCCTAAAGGAAAATTTCCAAATATCTACAGATAGCTCTCCAAGATATTCAAACTTCTGATGATATACATTTGTAATATTTATATACTTTCATATTACTTTTATTTAATAAATATTAAAAAGCATGATGTTATGTCAACAGCATTAAAACTTCTAAAGTAATATCTAGATCAGTTCTTAATTTCTCATTGTCAACTTTGCATATTGTATTCAGAATACTTTATTTACTCTTATTACTGTGTTTTGCAGACATACAAACCACCTCAGAAGGGGGTCCACCTGAAAACAATGTTACATCACCTGAAACTTCAACCATAACATGCCAATTGAGCTGCTAAGCTGGAGACTGACGGCATCCTAGACAGTAATTAATTCTGTAGAAATTATACAAAGGCAATTAATTCAATGATTACTTTCCTCCCCCTCCATTCCCTACAGCAATTTGCAAATTTTTCCAAGACTACTTAATTCAGGCCTGTAGGACTTCTCACTTACTATTCTTTTGCCATTATTACACATAATTTCAATCACATACAAGTGAAGCTCATATGAAGTGACACTGTTCCTCACACACTTCATGGAGCAGCAAATAGGCATCGAGTGTAATTTATTGAAAGCTATAAAAGCATTTATGGCATACAGAGCATATAAGACCTGCAAGCAGCTTTCCTGCTTTACAGAAAGCCTAATCATTTGAATTCTCAATCCATGGGATTGACTGCACATAACACATTACAATTTAGAGAGTGCAAAGCACAAGAAAATTATAAAGAACTTTTTAAAGAACAGGAAGATTATACAATATATCAAAGTATACAACTATGATTTTCAAAAAATCCATGCAAAAAAGAACATCGGTACCACTGGAACAAAATAAAAGCCTTCCCCTCACTTCCCCACATTCCAGATATCCCCAGCTATTAATGCCTTATGCATGTGCTCTTCTGCTGTTGTGCAACAAAATGGGCTTTGCTAGGTTGCCCTGTATGACCCCAGAAGTTCCTCCTTAGACACTGGAGATTGAAAACAACCACCCCAGGAAGGAGAGTATAGTACAATACACTGAATTCACTCCAGTCTCAGGAATTTTTTATTACATTTCTTATTTGAGGAAAATAGTTTAGATCAGTGATTGAATGTATCTGTGAAAACAATAACGTGGCTGAAAATTGGTAAGTAGTTTTCCTAATAGGAATTCTGTAACTTGAATGTACTAATTACCCAAACATTCTTTTCAGTAAACTAATGTCTTAGCTCTTTGTGACAGAAATAAATCTACCTGTATAAAGCATAAACTGTGCTAACCTACCTACTCAAGAAATAAATTAAAAAAAAAAAAAATTATTCACGCTGTCACCAATTGCTCCTGCAATTCGTTTAAGAGAACATTAAGATACTCTGCCAATATTGGCTATCACAAGAAAAATGAGGCTGCCATGGCTAATCAAATCAGTTTCTAACATTCAGATTTTCAAAAACCAGCTCTGTGAGAGAAGGAATCACACAGAAAGCTGGTTACAGACAGTTCTACCCAGACAGATGTTGTCTTAAATGCTAAACCCGTAGCTACAAAAATCTGTGTAACATCAACATCTCTCTATTACAGAAACCCAGATGTAAAAGTTTCTGCTGAAGTCTTTTATTTGGGAGCTAAATTATATGGACTTAAGTAATAACCAGTTTTCAGAAGTAATTATTCTGCAAAGTATTAGCAGTAAAAAACACACTAAAATAAAATTACAAGAACCATGCAAAGTGAGCTACTTTCACCCTGGGTGGGAAAACTCACTCTTACAGAGCTCCTCAATTTCACGTTTATTTCATTGCTGGCCTGTTGATAAATTGCTAATCTACAAATGGAGCACTCCAGTAACCACTACATAACTTGGCAAATAAAAAAGAAATATGTATTTTCAAATAGCAAACACTCATCAACAACGCCAGGGTCCAATACAATGTAATAGATTTGACGAGAACAGAGAGTTTGAGAGAAATTCTATGTTCTGCTTGTTAATCAAAATTACCAAAATATAAGTAGGGATCCTTATACTACTAATTTTACTATCGAATTCTAGTAATCTGATGTCACTCAAGACATGAATTTGTAGTATTACAACAGAACTGACAGATGTTACTACTGGAAAGGTTAGTCTCGCGATTGTTTCTTTTTGGTGGCAAATCACCAAGGAGGCAAGCATTTAGAAATTCTGAGTAAGGTTGTGAAAGTACCTTCAAAACATACACAGAATTTTAAAATACTTTAAAACATGAATAAGATTGATTTGGGGAAAATTCCAGGTATGCCTACCAAATCCAGTCAGTCAAAAATAACATAATACATAAAAGAGGAACTCAAGTAGAATTTAGATGCATATGTCATGATTCATGTTCATAATATGAAATATTACAGTTTATGGTTTAAACATTTTTATTAAGGATTTTTGTCCATTAAAACTGTATAATGAAGCTACACCAATAAAAGCTGCATCACCAAAGCCCACCCTGAATGGGCCCCCTGACTGAGGCCCTAGACTGTAAGCTGATCTTGAAACAGAGATTTCTGGAGTTCACTTAAGTTAACAAAATGAATTAAGCATTTATATTCTAGCTTATTGAGTTATGTGTTGAATTTTAACCTTTTACTTAAGAAACCTCTGCCAAGGTACAAAAGGGCATAAGAAAATGCAAATTTCTGAAGCTTCTTGTATGAAGAACAATACCAAAAAGGACCAAAAATACAAAGAACCCAGATAAAGAGGCTCCTCTGCCCCTAAGCCTATCGAGACTGACAGACGGGACTCAGATAAGCACCAAAAGACCGAAAGCGCAGGCGCAGAGAGGAAGAGTTCAAAAGCTCAACCATGAAGAAGACCACGATCTTCAGCCCCAAGAGACCACCAGAGACCACCACAGGACCACCACAGCAAACCACGCATGTCTAGAAGGGCATGGACCTATTTAGCATGAGAGGTGAGGACAGGCAGGACCAGGGGTTGAATACACACAGAAAAGTTGTGTAATGTACTGCATATGGAACACCTTTGTGAATAAAGGTTTGGGTCAGACTAAGGCTCAGGGCACAAGTTTTGGAGAGCAATCTCACTTGTGTCGGGTGCTAGCAATACATACCCACTTCACAACTACCCCAAGTTCTGGAGTCTATTTATTTATTCCGTGTATCACTTCAATCTGAGACAAAGTAAAAGTGACACTATCCTCAGGTCTGGGCTGTGGGAGAAGAATACTTTCTCAAGAGAATTAAGTCCAGCAGCTTCGGGGTGGAGCCATAGCCCCAGCCTTATCTGCTGCCAGGTCTGTGCAGACTCTTCCCCAGCCCCGGGGAGGAGAAGAGGTTTTGGGTGTGTAACCTCCAGGCAGAGGCAGTGAATGCCCTGCACAGACTAGCTGAGCTGTGGGGACCCCCAGCCCAGAAACACCACATCTACAGGACATTCACGTCAGGGACAGCAGAGGGGGTGTCATGGTCCATCAAAGGCCCCCTGAATGGTTTCCCAGACCCTGCATCAGAGCACTGCACATGATGCAAAATTATGCAACTGACACAGAACCTTGCAAGGGACAGTGCCAAACTTCCCCTGCTCAGAGGAGGCACCTGGGCATTCCCACCTGACCCAAACATATATTAACCCACTGGATTCTATACTTTGTGGTGAAGGACCCTGCCCACCAAGAAGACCAAGAGGGGAGCAGCAAGATATCATTGGGACCCATGAAAGGGTGATATGTTTCTATTTAATCTGTCTCTGTCACCCTTTCTGTGCCCCACCCACCTCTTTTTTATATTTCTGTCTCTTTTTGTTTCTGTCAGGTTTGACACTGGCACAATGCCAGTGCCCCCATGAAAATGCAATCTCTCAATTGAATGCTGTGAAATGCGATCGAGAACAGAGCAAAGTAGGCCCAAGCTTAATAACAAGGAAAGAAACCTTTATTAAGCTACTACTACTATACTACTATAAAAGGAAAAAGAAAGGAAAAAAAAAAAAAACACACACAAAATTCAAAATTAAAACCTTCCAAAGCATTCCTCCTCCCACCACCCAATTCCAACAAACCACAGTGAGACACAACCTGGACCCTAATCAGGTTTCCACCCTCCAGACAATCGACACTCAGTCCATCGAGGGAGAGAGGAGCCCCTCCTGTGCCACAGATCCCCCAAGAAACACAGCTGCCACATCCTGTGCTTCCATGTCACACATGGCACCGCCCGGAGAAAAAAGTTTGCCAATGGTGACCTTCTCCTTTCCATGCACAGTGCTCTCACCACCAATGCATGGATGGACAGACTGCTTTTAGGATTTTTCCTTTCAAGGATGCCCTGCCAAGAGGGGAGAAAACAACAGTTCAGTTTTTCATTTTTGGGACCACAGTCCCCCCCATTTTCCCTTGGGGCCGAGGATCCAAGAACGGAGATCATCTTCTCTTTTTCTTCTCTGAAGACAGGGGGCACCACCACAAACCTCCCTAACTTTTCTCTGTTCGCTCCACTTCTGTCTTTTCCCTGCTGAAGCAGGTCTCTTTGGCTCACCGGCATCCTCCTAAAATACAGTCTCTCTTGGAGGAGATCGGTTCAGTCTGTGTCTACCAAGAAAAAGTCCAGCCAAAAGCCACTCCATCTCCTCCCACCTAGAATTTCTCCTTCTAACATCCCAAGGTCCAAGTTGTCTCTCTTCCTCTCTTTCAAACCGAGGAGGAGAAAAATTTAACAAAGCTTTCATTTCTCAGGAAGGGTTATAAGTCCCAACTCCCAAGGATGGCTCACTGCCCAGGCTCCAGCTCCCACAGGCGGCTGGGCACCTTGTGGCTCCCCCGCTCTTCTAATTCCCATGGTGAACTGCTGGCAAAACCACCGCTGTCTCTTTCTCTCTCTCCAGAGAGACTCTGGAGGGGGAATGGAGACATCCCAGATTTCTCCACCCTTCCATCTGCAGGGGGTTCCAGTCCCCTCCACCCTTGGGCCTACCTCAGTCAGGCCATGGGCCTTCCCCTCCCCCACCCAGCCACGGGCCGGCAGGGGAGAGGCTGCACTGCGCGCTGACCGGAACCCAAGAGAGCGAGTTCTCCTGGGAATTCTGCTTTTAACCCCTCTGTGTTCTCAGAGGCGTGTCCACCTTCAATTGGTCAATATCTAAATTGACCTCTTCCTTCCGGAAAAATTATTTTTCCGTGTGAAACCATGACAGTTTCTTTTACTGTTAAATAAACTGTATCCGCTTTTTGGTATCAACATTTAACCTCATTTGGTTTTAATCTTCTTTTAGGAAATACTTTGAACCTCAGGATTCTTACCATTTTATTCACAGAGAGTTCTGTTTGATCCTCTGTGATTAGAGTGGATCATAAAACCACAGATGCAAGAACTCTAACAAGAAAAATCCTATCAGTTCAAGCACTGAGAACAGGCACATATGCTTCACTGATCACTTTCTTATCGCATTACTGCACAGGTGCTCCTACCACTGCTACACTGAGTAGTTCACTATCTACTTCATACCTAAACTTAAACAAGATTAATTAAATGAGGATTCCCATCTTTTAGTCACCTAATTCTTCTGATGTTTCAGGTCCGATACTGTTAAACAAATTCAGAATTCATTTAACCTCGATCAACAGCAAAAACTAATGAAAAAGCCCATAGAAAAAACACCACTTGCATGATTCATCTCATAGACACAATCAGAACAAATGGCACTAAACTTCTATACAAAGTTCAACAACCAATTAAATTAATTATTCTTTGCCTGGCAGGCTCAAATCCCATTTCCTACATCTCCAGATGCACCAGACTGGCCACAACAGTACAGAGACTTACATGAAAGGCTGGAAAGGTCCTGTTCCAACCTGCATTGTTACAGTTGTGTTACAGCCCAGAACAACATGCAAACTGAAGCACACAGATAGAAATGGGCAAACCAGAGAATGAAATAGTGAGCCAGAACCACAAGTTTGTAGTGGTGGATGCCACAAGGTTTAATAAGGCAAAGTGCAGGGTCCTGTCACAGCAGCCCCAGGCAGCGCTACAGGCAGGAGGAAGAGTGGCTTGAGAGCTGCTCAGCAGAAAGGGACACAGGGAGTGCTGGTTGACAGCTGTCTCGGTATCAGCCAAAGCTGTGCTGCCCAAGTGGCCAAGAAGGCCAATGGTACCCGGCCTGTATCAGCAATGGTGTGCCCAGCAGGACCAGGGCAGTGATCATTCCCTGCACTCAGCACTGGTGCGCCCACATATTGAGTGCTGTGTTCAGTTCTGGGGCTCTCACTTTAAAAAGGACATTGAGGTGCTGAAGGGTGAACAGAGAAGAGCAACAAGGCTCATGAAGGGTCTCTTATGAGGAACAGCTGAGGGACCTGGGTTTGTCTAGTCTTGAAAATTCTAACCTGTAAGAAAACACTTTCAGAAATCCATTAATTGCAGAGGAGACCTGGAAACGTAAATTAAAAAAAAAAAAATTCTGTACTGGTGTCCCAAACAAAGCCATCAACAACTTTTTCCTTAGATCTGAAAAGCAACACTTGAATAAATATTAATAATGACAACAATGTTTCAATTATTAGATAATTTAACTTTACCTTCAGACTCTTTAAGTAGTTGGATAACATACTCGGGTGAAAACGATTTTCTTCAGCAACCTGTTCATCATATCTTGGTCCTAACATTGTCTTCAAAGGTAAAAACTTCCCTATGAAAGATAATAAAATTTTGCAGTATTTTATGCATACGTACCGCTACAACTTAGCCTTTCAAATCAACATGCTGAGCAGTTTTAGACATTCACCTTCAAGAATTACAGTCAACAGTAAATTGGAATATTTTTTAGTTATGAGTTCTCAGAATTCACAAGTTAAGTTTAAAAGTTTAAGGGAAATACAGGTCAGTTCATCTAAAATAGAGTAATTTAACATTTCTTGCTAACTTTTAGTGTGATTAAAGTCGGGAGGGCTACAACACAACAGATTATAGAAAATTTAAACTCAGTAGAGCTGAAAACATGAAAACAGCATTTTAAAATAACAGTTAGTCATACAATCATGTAAACATCAGTTTTGATTACCTGCAAATATAACATACAGTATGGATCCCTGCAAAAAAAAATTAGCAACACTCTGTATAATCTCAACTAAGCATCTATCTTCCATGAAATAAACATTAGAAACCACAGAAGACAGACAGATGTGGAACCTATGAACCTTTATGCAACTGGTTAGCTCAGGTTAGATGTTAGTGAGCAACATGAAAAACAGCCTCACTTTTGCCTTGAGATCATTCCAAAATTTACAGCTAAAATGAGAGTTATTCTGTCATACAATCAACACTCATGTTAAATGGTAATAAATTATAATAATTTCAACTTGTTTGACTGTAAGAAAAATTTCCCTTTATTGCCCTTTGCCTTTTCATCTCAACAGTTACACACCCTCCACCTACCCTGGTAAAAGCTGTTGGGTTGGATACCTCCCCTCCATTTCCCCAGCTCTTCAACTACCTTTTTCTTTTTCAACTAATTTACTTGCTTCTTTGTGTTCCTTGTCACCTCCAACACTATCATTCAGCCTCTCTCTACTAGCCCTTCCACTTTACCTTGCAATGCTCCCCTGTGCAGACTGATTATGCAAATCCTAAATTTACATGATCTATACCCAAAAATCTATCATCACCCTAATTTTTGAAAAACAACATCATGCTTGACAGTTTTTTGACTTTGCCACTTGTCACAACCATACTAACACATCTACTCATTCATTATGGAACACAAAGAAGGTAACTAAGCTTTTTTAACCACGGCACTCAAGAATAGGAGCAGCACTGATGAAAGAGTCAATGGCTACATAAGAAAACCACCATCCTTTACAAGATGCTGGGAAAAGAGAAGAGTGGGCAAAGTGCCTGGAGGTTACAATTGTTTCCTGTAGCATCTGATATGAAACTGTACAGTCGCACAGTAGACTCTCCCGTCCTCCATCTTCAGGAACAGAGAATGAACAGGTTCATTCTCTTCCTAGTAGAAAACCTTGATTTAGTGTCTGATTTCTTTTTGAGCAACCAAAATACATTCCTGTTCACTGAGAGGAAAAGACAAAGTCATTTAGTCAGCATCCCCTGCAGCATTTGAATACCTACAGACAGCTGTGGAAGTGATGAATATTTCATATAGAGCCCATTTACTATGACTTTCAAAGCTGATATTTGGAAGTATTTAGGTGCTCAGCTTCTATAAATTCCAGTTTCTTCTTCTCTACCTGGAAAATCTGCTATTTGGTTTTTGTACAGATGCTTGAAAAAACTTCTTCCCCGTGTGCATACAAGCCTCTCATAAAGCATCATCGAGCTATTGAAAATCTGAGCTTTAATTCTAAAAATATTTCTAAACTTTTTGAGTAATATGGACAAGTATAAAGGAGGCAGTAGATACTGTCTCTTCTACAGTTTTACCTTACATCTTGTGCTGAAGAAGTGATGCAGTAATACCTGATTGCAACTCAAGCCGCCATGCATAACCTTTTGAAGATTAAAAACTCATTTGCTGAATTAGGTAATCCAACAGTAACAAAGTGATACTTTACATGAACATCAAAGCATCCCAAATCATTCAAGTACCTCAACTCCATTATGACAATAATTGTAACTCCTCAATAGAATTTCCAAATTAGCTTCAAAATGTTACTGGAACCCTGACAAGAGATTATTACCTACTTCCACAATTAAGTTCACATTTTTCAAATAGTTCTGGAAAATTGCTACTAAAAACTAATTTTCCAAATTAGTTACCTGTCTAACAGATGGCATTTTTTTAGGCTGAAAAACAGGTAAAAATTCTAAAAATAAGAGTCCAGTATATCAGAGTACAGACATCAAATGGATAAATCTGAGGGAAAGCAAAATAAACAATGTAAGGTATCACATTTTCTACATGTACATGCTCTAACTTTGTCACATTTTTTACCTTCAAATATAATATATTATAGAGCATATATCAAGAGCATACCAGTGAAAAAAATACTCTTAATTTAGCCTGATTTCCTGTGACATGAAGCTATCAGCTCAAAACATGACATAAATAATTAAGTATGACCATGGTATGTTTAGATTGAGCATTGATTAGGAAAGTTAGACTGGGTAAAGTGTGAGGTTAAGGGAATAAAATTAAACAGTAAAATCCACAATTTAAAAAAAAAAAAACCAGTATTTCTACAAAGTAACAGTTTTCTGATTCAAGAGAACTATGCTGGATCAAAGCATCCATTTCACCACGTATGTCATCACCAACACAGGCCAGTAACAGTCAACTAGGAAAGAGAGTAAAACAATGCCAATGACAATCCATCATCCAGATTATTCTCCCCAACAACGAGCTATAGATCAGAAACTTTCTGAACCAGAAACATTACTCTTATTTAAGGTGCTTTCTCATGCGCAATATGGATGCTTTCCATAATATCCCAGAGTTCTGCATGCTACATGTGTGTTTAGAACAGGATTTACTAATATGCAACAATAGAAGGAGGCTGGAAAACACTGCTGAGACACTTTTCATGCCTCTTCTTCCGTATCTTGCTAGCACTTTTCATGGCAAGATTGCCAAGAGAATGGGTTTTCAGTGGTCATGAAAAGCAGATACCTGCTGGGATGGTGCTGCCAAGGCAGTAAGGCTGAAGCAACCTGATCACTTCAGAGTTAAGCATTCAGAGAAAGCTCCTTTCATCAAAATTACTGAAGTTCTACTACAATGCAATAAATGTGAAAATGTGCGATTCTGAGGATAAAACCAGAAAGTGGCACAAACTATCAATATTTAAAGAAGTGAACAGGTAAGTAATGGGAGACATAGATGAATTCACATTGTCCAGGATAAAGAGCCCTGTTAACCTGAATGAACTGAATCTCACCAACAGGAGAGTTTCAGGACTCATTAGTACTTGTCTTGAGGTCATCCAGAAATTCTAGATGCCACAACTATGACACAAGAGCATCACAATCAAATACTCAATGAATATGAGTACACAGAAGCCATACTAAACTTTTTAGCAACACTATTACTAATACACTATCAGATGGAAATAAAGTCGCACTCAGGTGCTTAGAAATCGGATTTAAACACTAATTAAAACTAGAATGTAACATCTGGGAGATAGTACCAACATCAATTAAACCCTAAAAATCATCTCATGTTGAATTGCTAGATGTTTGAATGTAAAACAGCAAAAAAAGGGAAGATTAGTGGCATACCTTTACTTTTGGTATGTTGTTCACACTAAAAAAAGTAAAAGTCAGGTGAATAAGAACACATCCTGATAAAGCACACAAAGAAATGAGCCAAGCACTTTCAGGTTTTTTTACTTTGCATTAACTTCCTGTGCATGATCGCATGGAATGGAAAAGAATTACCTTGCAGTTCCTGAATAAACACACACAAGCAGTGATGGCACAGCAGATGACACACTGATGACCCTCATTCATGCTTACTCTAGGTTGCTATTTCTGAGAAACCATGGCTCAAAAGACAAACAAAAGCCACAACTAACAGAGATCAAGAACTTGCTGAGAAGAAGAGCACAGAATAAAGAACCATTAGTCTGTTTTTGTCATGGTCAAAGGCTTAGGCTATCAAACCTCTCTCATTAGATACAAAGTAATGTGTGCGGCCATGATCAGGAGAAAGAGAAAATGGACATGAGCATCCAACAACACTGTTATTTAACTGAGCCAAGTCCAGAGAAGTGTGAGGAACTTGATGGAAACCAGTAACCCACAAAATGAGCAACTGATGTTAAATACTGACAAATGCCAAATAATGCATATTGATGATTACTGAGGATTAAACCAACTGAGATGTCTCACCAGGTTCTAAATATTGTCATCAGTGTCTTCCATTCCACAACCAGCTGCCATCAAAAAATGTAAGATGACGTGGAAATGTGGGATAGAAAACACAGGAGTTGTAACTATTAAGCAAATCATGGCACAGTGCCAGTTTAAATAACACACTGTGTAGAACATGTCGTGTTTTGAAAAAATACCTTCACATCATCATAGAGAGGGATATGAAAGGAGTGAAAACTAGAAAATATTGGAGAAAAAAATATGACTGTAGGCAGGAAGTGCTTGCATTATAAAGAAAAGAAGAACTTGAGAAAACTGAAAAGACGCACTTGTTTACTTTATCTCATCAGGCAGCAGAGGAAACATTCACCTGAAAGTCAGAATGATAGCTAACACACAATCAAAAATGTGTGTCGAGATGATAATGAATTCATTGCCATTATATGCCAGAAGACTTGACACTGAGTAACAACCAAGACAGTGCATTATGGGCAAGAATATCCAAGAAGACAGCAACCACTAACAAACCCTGAAATACAAGTGTAACACTGGAGTGTTACACAGCTAAAGCACTCAGGAGCACATTGGTGACTGGAAGGGCACTATCAGTTAGCAGAATAACAAATTAACACAGGTAAGACTTCAGAGCATTCAGGGAAAAGAGACTCAAACATGGAAGAGGCTGCACAGAGGACTGGTATCACAAAATTGGTCAGGGTGGAGGGGACCACAGAGGGTCATCTGGTCCAACCTCCCTGCTCAAAAAGAGTAATCCTACAGCATATTGCACAAGACTAAATCCAGACGGCTCTTGAATATCTCCAGTAAGGAAGACTCAACAATCTCTCAGGGCAATCTGTTCCAATTCAGTCACCTGCACAGTAAAGCTCTTCCTCATGTTCAGGTAGAACTTCCTGTCCATCAGTTTCTGCCCACTGCCTCTTGTCCTACTGCTCAGCACCACTGAGAGGAACCTGACTCCATCTTCCTGACCCCCCACCCCTTTAGATATTTATACAAATTCATGAGATCCCTTCTCAGTCATCTCTTCTCCATGCTGAACAAGTTCAGTTCTCTTAGCTTGTTCTCCTAAGAAAAATGCTCCAAGCCTCTCATCAACTTAGTAGCTCCAGTACGGCACCTTCTGCATGCCTGGCTGTCACATCTCTCATCAGATGTGACAGACAGGAAAAGTTTCAGCCCGAAACTGAACCACTGCGAAGCGAGAGCCCCGCACTAAGGCTCCGGGGGGCAGGAGAGGGCCCGTACCCCCGCAGCTCTGGGTGAGGCGGGGCGAGTCCGTGTCAGACGGGGGCACAGGCCGAAGGGAGGGCGAGCCCGGCGCTGAAGGCAAAGCGCTGCTGCTGCGGGCCGGGCTTTAAGAACAGCCACCCAACGGGACTCGGGTCCGGGACACACCGGCCTGGAGCTCGGGGTGGAGCAGCGCACAGCCGCAGCCCCGGGACAAAGAGCTCCGGCCGGGACGGAGGCGAGAGCCGCGAGGAGGAGCGGCACCGGCGGGCAGCGGCGCCGCGGGGAGGGGCCGCGCCCGCGGCCGGCACGGCCGTACTGGGCCGGGCGCTCACCTGCCACGGGCTGTCCCCTCCTGGGGCAGTGGAGCCAGCGCGGCGGGATCTTGTTGTAGGACATGGCGGGGCCCGGGCGGCCCCGGGGGAGGGAGGGAGGCGGGGAGGGGGCGCGGGTGGGGGCGGCCCCGGGGCGCTCAGCGGCCCCCGGCCCGCGGCGCCTCCATTCAGAGCCGGCCCGCCTCGGCCGCCGCCGCACACGGAGCGCCGGGAGCCGCTTCCGCTTCCGGGGCTCCGCGGCCAGGGGAGGTGCCCGGCCGGGGGGAGGCAGCGTGAGCTGGAGCTCCTCGCTCGGCCTGGGGAGGGGAGGTGGCCACCCGCTACTGCAGGCTCCTCCTCCTGGTGCAGAGGGGCCGCAAAGCTGGGGAAGGGGCTGGAGTGCAAGTTCTCTAAGAGGCGCCTGAGGGAACTGGGGGTTTTTAGCCTGCAGAAAAGGAGGCTCAGGGGGAACCGTATCGCTCTCTGCAAATGACTGAGAGAAGGCTGCAGCCAGCTGGGGCTCGGCCTCTTCTCCCAGGCAACCATCAGTAGAACAAGAGAACAGTCACAAGCTGCACCAGGGGAGGTTTAGACCGGCCATTAGGAGGAATTTCTTCACAAGGATGATTAGGTATTGGGATGGGCTGCTCAGGGAGGTGTGAAGTCACCCTGGAGGTGTTTAAGGCATGACTGGACGTGGCACTTGATGCCATGGTGTTTGGTCATAGGTTGGACTCAGTCTCAGAGGACTTTTACAGCCTAATTGGTTCTGTGATTCTGAGTGAGCCCCTCCGAGTCACTACAGGAAAGTAACAGGACCTGGGGGCAGCTGGGGCGATCATTTCTCCAGCCACAGGAGCAGTCAGCAAAGGCTGCTGCAAATGCAGAGTTTACGCAGGTCTCAGGGAAGACTGAGCAGGTGCTTCAAAGAGAATGTAATCCATGCTACTAAAGTAGCAGGCTGCATCAGATTTGGGAAACAGCTTGACTTGAAAATAGCTGGAGGCTTGGACAGACATAATTCCTCAGCTTTTACTTTCTGCCAGATGTTCCCTTACAGCCAGGAGTGGATGTGGAAATAGGTGGATCCTCCTAGTAGTGCGGCTTATTCTAATCAGGATGTAACAGACTTGCTAGTGTAGCAGAGATACCTCTGTCCTGGGCCTTCTCTTCTGTGAAAAAAGCACACCCTGAAAGATGGCATGCAGAGAGAAACAAAAAAAATGTTTCCATACAGAGTGCCAGTGAAAATTTTCCGTCGGCTTTGTTACATGGACTCAGCTGAAGAATTGTAGCCCTGAAGTGTTTGTCCATGTGAAGGAATATTTAAGGTGTGGCCTGACTTAACTCCTCTAGCAACTAAACCCAGACAGCCACTTACTCTCTCCTGCCTGTGGCAGGACTGGGGAGAGAATCAGAAGGGTGGGAAAGCTCAGAGGTTGAAATAAATATAAGGAAAATTAAGGAACTGATTTACTGATTTACTATTTCCCATTGATAGGCATGAGTTCAGCCATTTCCAGGAAATCTGGGCTTCATCATTCACAATGGTGACTTGGGAAGAAAAACACTGTAACTCCAAATGTCCACTCTTTCTCCCATTTTTTAATGCTGAGAACAATAGCATATGGTCTGGGATATCCCTTTGGTCAGTTGGGGTCAACTGTACCAGCTGTTCCAGCTGTGTCCCCTGACAAATTCCTGTGCACCCCCAGCCTGCTCACTGTCAGGGCAGCATGAGAAGCAGAAAATATCTTGATGCAGTGCAAGACCTATTCAGCACTACCTAAAGCATCCCAATGTTCCCAATACTGTTTTGGTCACAAATGCAAAATGTAGCACCCTACAAGCTACTACTATGAAGATTAACTATCTCAGTGATGTCTGAAAAACAGGCTGGAAATAAATCCCCATAGACCAATGTTTATAAGCTGGTAATTTGTTTCTTGCAGCACTGGTGATGAGAGGGATGTCTCCACCTAACTCACCCACCCTTGTCTGTGCTGTGGTATATTTATACAGTAAGTGTTGCTTAGTATCACTATGTCACTACAACATCATCATATACATGCCAGAACTAATTTACATAGTTTGATCTCATGGTTATTAGATCATACTTTTGGACTGTGCTTGCACCTCCCCAATTTGGGGGTCTTTGATGAGGCTTCCAAGGTCTTCTTCACATCTGAACTTTTCAACTTTGTCTTCAGAGCATGCACAGTTACAGTGTTCCTTTGTCTCTCTGGTCTCAACAGACCTAAATTCTTTGTTTTGTGGCTAATTGGCTTTGCACTTGCCAATTTTTCATTAGTACTATACTTATCCATCTCTAAAACTATCCACCTGGTGAGTTTTTTCTTCTTTTTTGTCTATTCAGCATTAAGCTGAATAGACAAAAAAATATATAGTTAACCATATACTAGCCATTACATTGTATAAAAAGTTATTATTCAGGCTATCTAGATATATAAAAAATCATTATTAGCTTATATGGATATCAGGTTATATAAATATATCAGGTTACATTTATATATAAAAAAGTCATGATTTAGCTTCTATTGATATCTTATAACTCAAGTTATATAAGCACCTTGTAATTGTGATCTTAGTTACATTGCCATCATCAGCCAAAATCCGTACAGATGGCTTCAGTGAAGATTAGGAAACAACAGCAATAGATTATTTTTTTACCTAATTTTCTTGCTATTTACATTTCAGTACTGTTCGGTCTGAACTTTCTGTTTTGACATAAGCCAGGTGTGCTGCCTTTGCAAATCAGTAGGTGCCACAGCTTGCAGAACTAACCAGAGCTGTGTGTACAGATTTAATAGGAAGCCCTTAGGTTCTGTGAATACATTGAAACAATGAAAATAATTTTATCCATCTAGCATTCATTACAAACTTCATTACACATTTTCCTCACACATTTTATAACTGGATTTTATTAGGCATAGTTTCTTCCCTAGAATATCCTCTCATAGTAATTCAGGTATTCATCTAGATAGTTTGCATAACTGAGTCATTAGGTTCTTATACTATGTTAGAAGTTTCTGAATTTCGTCTTCTAAGGCTTTTGTCACCATCAGATACTAATCTTCTCATCCTAGCTAAAATTGAAGGTCTTGCTACAGCAAAAGACTAATATTATTTTCCCTAACTGCTAAATGCACTTCCATTATAATGTTACTTTATGCTGTTTGAAATAATTTCCTTTACAGAACAAGCAAGCAACAAGTCAGACACTAGGTGGTGGTGAAGACCAGCTGGAAAAGAAAGTGAACCAAGTGCAAGGCATGCTCAGAAAAAGTGAAAAGCAAAGGGCAACAGCAAGATAGTATCTGATTTCAGTAAATTGAGAGCAACCTGCATTAATGTTAGCAGTATGGCAAAATCAGGAATGAAACCATTTGGAGAGGGGAAGATTAGTACAAAAAGGTATTATGAATGAGCAGTAATAGATTCTCATCACCTAGATTTAAGTGTCTGAGACACTTTTGAACAAGAGTTGCAGATCAGAAATATCATGTTTTTTATATATAGTATGTAGTTGAAATGGGAGAGTATATTTTATTTAGCAATGCACAAGGCAAGTAATTTTTTACAGCTGATGTTACATGTTATATACATATATATGGACTTTGCCATATTAGACACCTTGCAACTATTTACACAGGCATCTGGTGATGTTTGCATGTGATATCACTCTTTGTGAACAGGCATGTCCTGCTTGCCTTTATACCAACAGTTAATCTGAGTCTTCTGGTGTACCAGCAGAGGAATCCAAGTCCCTCATGTCTTCCTGTGATGTTCTAAAGCTGACATGGCTGTGTCTGATCAAGGACGGTGAGGGTGGCCGTAGTGGTCATTTCAAGGATTGCTTTGAGAAAACAACTGCAAAGTGTTAATAGTTAATTATATAATATTCCTCTTTACTGTATATCAATTTTCTTTTATCTTAGAGGTACATAGATAGAAGGTGCACTTAATTCTGGTTTCTGCTCACCAATTTTAATCCTTTTCCTGGCAGAGCAGACACTAAAGAAGTCATTTTCCCAGGATGCAGTTCATCCTCTGTGCCATGGGTATCACTGCTTTGGTTTCAGCTCAGCCATGTTGGTTTAGGTAGTGGGGTGCTGAGTTTTTGTTCTTTCTTGACATTAAACCATTAAAAGTTTACATTCCACACAGGAATGACACACACACACACATTTTAACTCTTTTTCCTAATTACATAATGAACATTTACCCAAATTTTTGCTGATTAATAATTTCACACTTTTAATGTCATAAATTATGTAGGTACTTATAATATTGATATAAGTTACCTGTTCTACAGAAAATGAATAAATTAGGTATTTCTCCTGACAGAACACATGGTGTTGCCCTCTTCTATAGTGATACAGGTCAATTACCCTGTTACTCTTCTGTTTCAGTATAGCATTATTTTCCATGTGCTCATAAAGAAATAATGAATGCAATAAGAAAAACACCCCTTGGGATGCTCTATGAAATAGCCACTTCTGACTCTATCTAGTAAATACATTTTTTGAAAAAAGAAACAAGCAAAACCCCCCAACAAACAGATTAATAGCTAAACTGAGATTACAAAAGAATTTAATTAAGGGAAAGTAACTGTGAAAGAAGCTAACTGTATGCAAACATGATTAATATAATATTATTTTTCCACTTTGTGGTGTAGGTGTTCACTTGGAAAGAGACTTAATGCAATAAGCTTACAAGTACATGGAACATAGAAAAATATGGTTTTTATTTACTGATTAAATTGATTTATTCCTTGCTTATTGGTTTTAATGTTCATGGCAAACTGACTTAGGGGTACAGTGTTCCTTTATGACGGATTTCAGCATGCATGAATCTTTTGTGGGGATGGGTGAGTACTGCTGAATAAATATTTTAACTTTGTTACTGTAGTTGTATTTTATTCCAATAGTACTTACATTCTAATGGTATCATAAGAAAAAAAAAACCTAAAAATAGTAAAATAAAGCATAGTTTTAGATTTCAGTGAAGTTAATATTATGGTTGCTTGTGATTATGTTCTCTAATACATATGTAAGCTTCTAAATTAAAAAATGTATGAGTATGCACTGACTCTTAAAAAGAAAATTCTAGGAATGTAACATTTTAAATTGACTCCTATTTGTTGAGTATCAACAAATATTTAAGAACCTAACTTCTGAGACAAATTATGTTTTCAGGTTTGAAAATAAAAGTAAGACTTAAAAAGAAAGTTATTTTTTTCCTTATGTGTATACAATATGAAAAAGGGATGTTGAAACAAAGTTTTGAGTGTCACACTATATTTGAGAAAATGAAATGTCATTTGCAGTGTTGTTTCTACAGAGAGCTTTGAGAGAAAGTCAGCAACAAAATTGCCAGTCTTTAGTCTTTGTGACATTAGGGGGCATCACAACCTCACAGACTGAGAAAGATGTAAGTTAAAGTACAGTTACTTTTCCTGTCCAAAGTAAACAGGGAACAGCATAAAATAGCAAAATCAACTCCTGGAATCATTCCTTAGTGCAAGGTTATCATACAGTTCTTAATAAAATTTCAAACAGAAACAACCCAGACATTCAATAGAATATAAACTACACCCTCCTTTTTATAAGAGTAATAAAATTAATAGACTAATGGTTGCTATATATGCAGCTTCTCTGAAGTCTATTTAAATCTTGAAGCTTCCTTTCAGATGAAGTCTCTAAGGTATCACAGTGTTAGTTCAATCAGTGGAGTGAATCTCTGTATGGGCAGGGAGCACAGGGTGAAATTGGGGCAAAGCTGCTTTAAATCTGGGTCCCTGGACTGGGTATCATGTTTGGGGTAATCACCATAACTGTATGCAAACATGATTAATATAATATTATTTTTCCACTTTGTGGTGTAGGTATTCACTTGGAAAGTGAATCAAATCAGTCTACACCACGAAACGTGTGTGCTGCACTGATGACATGTAAATCTCACACTGCAAGGGGAGACATTACCAGTGTTAGACAAGACGTGCAGACGTGGCAGATTTACCTAATAGATTATTTACTTAATAGATGATTTACTCAGCAGATCTATTCAGGAAGAAGGTGTCTGTCTAGAGGGTTGGTGTGCTTGAAGAGGGACAACACAACAGCTGTGACTTCATGCACTGATTTGCAAGCCTGAGAAATAAGATGCTTTGCTATTGATCCTCTGCAGCTGAACTGATAGTGTGTTTGATGTATCAGAGATAAGAAGCTGGACAACAAGCTTATAAACAAGGCGCCTGTCATTCCTGGAAGACTAACACTGGCCTCCTAATGTTCTTACAGTTTGTCCTAGACAACTGAGGCCTTACTTGCATCAGCTCTGAAGGATGATTTTCAGTGGAAATCCACGATATAAAAAATATCCACATGTAACATTGAAGAATATGTGTTCTACTGCATAAAATGAATCATATGATAGTAGGGTGCTTTGAGTATGGATGAAGTAATCAAACAATTAAAATGTCACAATGGAAAATGACTAGTAGTAGGGCAAAGTATGACATGATATATGAGAAACTCATCTAATTTAATTAAGTGGAAAGTATGACTCATAGCCTTTGGAGCTGGGCTGGGGAGTGACTCGATTCCACAAAGTACAGCAGTGTTCTGATGCTATAATTTCTAGTTTCTCTACTGCCTGAATATGGACACCTTAGTAAAAAGCTTGCCCTGACTGGAGGCTGTGTTTAAAACTAATGGAGTAACTGCAGTCCTGGTTAGTGAAAGAGGCAGACCGGGGCAGAAATAGCTGTCAGAGAGCTATCACTTCTCTACAGCCTGAAATAGCAAAGAGAGTGGCAGTGTTTCAGCTTATAAACCTGCATACATGATGATTAAGATCTGGGTTACTATACTGGCAGAAATCATTCTCATGCAATCGGTCACAAAAAGAAAAGGTTATTACCCATAGGTACTCCCTAAGACTTTCTGCATCATAATTTTGAACCTATAGATATATATGCTACGATTTTGTATGTGAATATATAGCCTGTGAAGAATAATACATGTAGGGGCTGTAATAAAGTACCTGAGAAAATAAATACAGACCTGATTTTATTTATAAGACCTCATTATACAAAATATGTGTATCATACTGTACAAAAGTAAAAGAAGACCACAGTCTCTCTTTTGAGGTGCCTGAAGTCCTGAAAATACCCCAAGAAACTGGCCAAAGGCAAAGGATGGGAATACAGACTAAAGGAGAAAGATCAGCCTGACAGCCCCACAGACTTTTTAAAAATCAAATCTGAATATATATATTCAATGCAAATTAAGTTATGGTAATATATATGTATGGTTATATATATAATCAGATGCTCAAATGTTGTTCTTGTGAGGTTAGTTTCACTTTCTGCTGGTATGCATTGTGGAACAAGCTGTACAAGAACACATGCTACTCTTTCCCAAAAAAGCCTCACTCCAAAATAGAGAGAGGGAGGTCTATCCTACATCTGCAGCACCACTGATCTAGAGAACTTTAAGAATAAAATGGTAAATGTAATTTTAAATTATCATGTTGAATAGGTAGTAAATTCTTGTCATCCAAGCATTCCTTAGAGAAATGGGAAAAAAAATTATGTTTGGAATACGTCTGTAACTTCCTGTGCTTGTTTCACATTCTCACCACTTTAGGTTTCACAGAACAATGATATTTTATGATGAACATAATGGAATAGACTTGGCCTCAGAGAACACAGTGCCTGTGGTCTATTGCTGTTCATACAGCTGCATTTGGAGTCAATGCCACATCTTTCCACTGCTGGTTTTACCTACTGCAACTAGGTTAAGATTAATGAAAAAAAAAACCTTATCATCCTTATCCTCAAACCTTCATCAGTGTGGAAAATGTCCTTGTCCAGATGTCCAGTAATTTTAGGAAATACTCAGAGAGGGTAAGTTCCTCCAGAAAGGGAAGAAGGTAAGAAAATTACTGTCTACTAGCCTGAAATGAATTTCCGAGATCTCTGAGTAGTTTAAAGTTTTGGGTTTGCAATCTGTACATTCTGAAAGAGTTCAGGCTGTTACTGGAAAATATTAACATTTCTTCAAAAAAGTCACTTTGTGTTCACAAAGTCCTGTATCTAGCTCAGCCCTACAGCTTCTCAAAAATCCCCTTTGGGAGAAAAATCTTCACAAGTCCTCGTACTTTCTGGGAGTTAGATCTGCATAAATTATTTTAATATTGTATTTTTTAACATAATTGGATACTTTGTCAGAGATATACTATGTCACATGTTCTAGGCTTTCCAAACCTCAGTGAAAGACTTATCAGTCTGTGCGAATTTAGGCCTGACAAATGTTCTCTAAGACAGAGAATTAGAAAAACATGCCAGCATGTGTTGCTACACAACAGCACAGAGTCATGAGCAGAAGGAAAAATGATTAATTATGTGCAAATTATTGAACAACAACACAGAGATGAAGATGCCCAAATGAGTATAAACAGCATGTACACAATGCTGGTCATAGACAAGGTTATGCTGTTTTCAAATAGGAAGTCTGTTTTGATTATTTGTCTCAGATTCAAAGTTTGATTACCACAGAGGGAACAGGGAGAATGAAAAGACAAGACATTTTGTCCTGAAAAACAGCCCACTTCATTACTTTCTATTCTTCTCTGTACTGCAGTTGTATCAGCTTTGAAACGGGTAGAGCTGTTGCTAGGTGATCTTCTTTATCCACTTTGTAGCTGAAATTTCAGCCAGGCTGAAAAGAGTTTTTATATCTCTAACAGCATAAAATTAAATTCTAAGGCATTAATAACTGTTTTCAACACAACCTGCTTCTAACTATGGGCCTCTTTCCTTGGGCCAACCCAACCACCAGCGCAAGCAATGCACTTTCGTAGGCTGAGGGTCAACATGATTTAAGCGGTAGCAGCTGCAAACCCTCCCTGAGCATTTCCCTTATCTCAGCTGTGTGCATCTGGCTAGAACACCCTTTCTTCTCCACAAGGATTCCTCCCTTGTGCTGAGCAACTGTCTGTGCAGTGGGACAAGGCTGGGAATCAGTGCAGCCAAAAAACAAACAAGTCTTCCACTCCCTCCTTGCTTGGCTCAGCTGGGTGGAGTTCCTCACTCTGGTTTGTTTTGTTGCTGCACAAGAAGTCTGGATAAACTCAGGGGGAAATGCAGTGGATGAAAAGGAACAAGTTGGCATGGCTTGGGCAGGAAAGGAGCTGTTTGGGCTGCTTTGTCACATGCCTGGCATTGCAGACAAATATTGAAACAGAGCCCCAGATTTTCTTATGTTTGTGATCTACCAAGGAAATCTGGGTCAGCTTTATGTGTAAAGCTGAACTAATTGAAGTTAGAACTGACATTATTAATCCAGATATTGAAATAAACATGTCATTTATAGTAACTGAAGAATGTGGGGGGAATTTTATTGTTGAGTCTTCAGATTTGCAATATAGAAAAGACAAAGTTAAACCCAGGACAGTTCTCACATGACCACAGTCAGCAAACTAGGGTTATATTCCCTGTTTTAAGCTGTATTTTGTTCCATCTGTTACTGACACCCACTGTCACCATAAACAATTTTTTTTTTTTTACTTTTGGGTGGCAACCACAAGTACAAATATTGGCAGTTGCTTTTCTTTTTTTTGGGGTGAGGGCTACAAAGGATGGTTCAATTGCATTCATCATCTGTTCAACGTCAAGTATTATTTTCCTCTACACGACCCATAACA
Organism: Taeniopygia guttata; assembly: GCF_048771995.1. Classification (NCBI taxonomy): domain Eukaryota; kingdom Metazoa; phylum Chordata; class Aves; order Passeriformes; family Estrildidae; genus Taeniopygia; species Taeniopygia guttata. The sequence goes on from NC_133027.1 coordinate 37,629,786, forward strand.
TCCAAAACCCTGATAAGTAACTGTCTATCCAGTTTCAACAGCATTAGTCACCTTGGAGATACAGAAATTTCTGTATCAGTTGGCCTGCAGTGAGTACTTGCCAGCCCGCAGATCCACCCCAGCCAATCTGTGGTGGCACAAGCAATCTACCACCTGGCCTATTTATTCTCTATTCTTCTAGAGAAGAAACCGGGAGCCAAGCTTGCAGAGCTCCCTGTGGGATCGCTGATCTCTTTCTGCCCTAAGGGCATGCCATTTCTACAGCAACTCCCAAAAACTCTTCTGCAGTGAGAACTCACTTTCAGTCACACCTGCTATTGAATAGGTTGCCAAAATACAAGTATTTCAGCCTACTAGCACACTGGCTGAGCCAGCACGATGTATACACAAAGTACATTTGTTAATTTACTTTCTTAGAAGTTGTTCAGAACAACAGTGTAACCTAGAAAAAAGAATCCGCTAACCATTAAGTGAAGCTGAGAAAGGAAAAAATGGCTCAGTAGTAGCATTCCCTGAGGGAACTGTTAAGAACTGAAAAGCGATTTAAAAAAAAAAAAAAAAAAAAAAAAAGCCTAACACATCAAACAGTGTAACACAGAAACCTTTTGATAGGACTCCCCAGCGTTTGCATCACCCAGCTGCCTTTTCATAGAAGTAATACATACTATTAAAGATAGGTTATCTAGCAGGCAGCAGTGACAAGTCATGCTGCTCTATGTGTATCACGAATGTGTAACATGGTGTTATGTTCAACCCAGAAAACTTTTATTTCCCCGGTATTGTTCAAATGGATATCAGCAGGATATTTAATTCAAAGTCTCATTACAGATTGGTAGAGAAAACAAATATAGTTTTGTCCCAGTCTTGTTTTGTCTGTTAGCCAAGCTGAATTATTTCTGAGACAAAGAGTTGACCCTTATCTTGAAGCATAGCTTATAAATAATCAAGGACAAAGAACATGCACAAGTGATTTCACAACTGTGAGTGCTGATGAATGAATGCCGCAACCAAAAATTCCTACAGTGCTACGTAAATTCCAGTAGTCATCAACAAGTTACACAAACTTTCTGGTTTATATTAACACATAAGGGAAACATGTTCCATGACTTCTACTTTGCTGAATGTCCCAATCAGTTGCCTCACTGCTCAGTTAAAGTGTAAGAAACAGACCCTAGCATTAGGTTGGACCGAAGTCTTTGCAATCATTGCTGATAGGTATTTTACATACTAAGATTGTATATACTTATTAAGATCTATACAGCTGACCACTATTAAAAACTGAATTTTAACAACTTTTAAGCTTGACTCTTTACAGCTATTCTACCCAGTACAGTCCAACATTAATTTTTGTTTTGAAACAGATGTTTTATCACTTTTGTAGAATTAGTGTTTTGGTCATGACTTGCATTTTTTCAATTGTCTGTCCAGCATAGACAGTATTAATTATCTTGTTAAAAAGGAATTGATTTGCCTTACTACAGTATGTACCTATGATTCTTGGTGAACAAAAGAAAGGAACTGCTTTGGCATATCCTGTACTCCAAACATTCCATCCCATCCTTTTTTACCACGATTTCTTTCCAAGGTCTGTTTCAGGTAATAAATATAACACATCCCACTGAGTTTCATAACTTCCACAAAAACACATCCAGCTCTTTGTAGAGTCAGCAAAAGCCCTGTGTGAATGTATGCCAAAATGTAGGCAGGGAGACCAGAATTTCTTGTAGCAGTAGCCTTACTACGGTATTTACTTAATCTTTCTATGGTTAAAAAGAACAACAATATAGTTTGCTCTGGGGACTTGCACATATTGCATCACCTCACCATGTCATGTCCTATTTGGTGCTCTGTAACACCAGCATTGGGAGCCTACGTAAGCAGCAGCTGATTGATTTGCACCTCTCTTACCAGATACATCACAGCACACACAGTTATACTAGCCTTATTTTGCAAGTAGTTTGTAACTTTTATTTGCATTTGTTGGCCTATTGTTAAAATAAATCAGAACCAAATAATAAGACCTAGCCTCTCTCCAATTACAGACATTTAATTTTTTCATAATGCCTCCTGTTTAGTATAATTATCTGCTATATATGTAGTTTCTGACTTGCCAGTGCCTGTGGTTTGATTTTAAAGCAAGACAACTGGTGGTGACTATTCTGGATACAAGAAGCATTGCAGAAGACAGCAGCAAGGAATTATAGAAGAAAGTGTAAGCTAATTTATTATGACATTTTAAAGGCTGAAGGAGTATATGACATAAAAAAAAAAATAGATCAGCAGAAGCCTCGGCCAGGACCTGCAGATAGCCATTTGAAATTTGAGGTAAACAGGAATGAAAAACAACAAGGACAGCTAGAAGAGGACACAATTGAGCTAATAAGGCTGGTGCCTTGCCACTAGAGTAACACAGATGTAGTAAGTCATGCAAGTGCAGAGAGAAGGTAAGGGGGGTCAAAGAACAGCACCGGGAACTGATGAGGTCCAGAACAAGGCTTTTCCAGGGCAAATGGGGTACAGCTGGTGACTGTCAAAAATGGTGAACGGGGCAGGGGAAGGTGGGGGTGGGGACACAGTTTTAACTTTCCAGTTCCTCTCAGCAGACAAAAGAAAGCTGATGGCAGCGGAGCAGGAGAAATGAAAGGCTTGTAGTTGCACATCTCTTTCTTTAAAGAGGGAAACAAAACCAAACTAGATCGGTATCATCAACTCTAAATGGCATGCAGGAAGAGTTTTGGAAAATGGAAAATCCCAACGTTGCTTAGTGGTGAGAAACTCCCCATCCCTTCCAGCTGAGGACACATCACTGGAAAAGTCCCAGCCTCGGAAAAAAAAATCCACTGAGTAAACAAATTGCATAGGCAGTGAAAACAGAAAGTGGAACAAAGTCAAATGATACTTTGACTTTAAAGGAGCTTATTTTCAGGTTAGCATTTCCTTGAACGACATCAGTTCAAGTTCAGACAAGAAAAATCTCATTAGAGTGAAAATGGCTGGTAAACTTCACTGTTGATATTGAAAGAAAACTCACTTATTAAAAATCTAGGATTTCAACCTGGGAGTTCTTGAATTTTCAGCTACTGGGTATAGTAAAATGATCCCACTGACAAACCAGATACCCAGGATTGGGCAAGTTTGTGGATTTTTTTTCCCCTTAATTTACATGTATTTCTAGACAAAGGAGTCCTTAACTAAACCCTTCTGAACAACTCCCTGGGCATAGCCCTTTGTCTTGCAAGCAAGTTCAGTGGTGAGAATTTTTCCAGCTTGTCTAGAAAGAAAACAAGGGGAAAATTTCCTCGGTGACAATGAGACAAGAAATACAGTGTTGGATAAAATTCTAGGATTCTTACCTCTCTAACTAGCATTCATAAAAATAAAAATACTGACATAAATTACCACCCTTCTCTGATAAAAATCTACTTTCAACAAAGGTGCTTCATAGTGACTAATCACAGCAATGTTAACTCGAATTCTGGAAACAATTACACTGGTAGTACTTTGTAACAGAGGAAAATAATCAAGATAGTTTTACCTTTGCTTTTCTGCTCCCCCACTTACTGAGCGCTGCTGCATCCTGGCTTATGCACATGACAGTCCAACCCTGCTAGCAAACATATTCACATTCTCTCAGACTTGGGAAGAGGATCGATTAAGAGTCTTTGGGCAAAGAGGTTATGAGCTTTTTGTTTATCATATAGCTTCTAATGTGTATAAATAGTAAAAGGGAACCAGAACTGCAGAAAGGTTTCAAATTTTGATTATAATTTTTCTTGTTACAAGATAAGGGTAATGTTACTGCTGTCGCAACAAGGGGCACAAGGATCTTGACCGCTAAGGTGAAAGCTCAGGGCTCAAGTCCATTGATCACATCTCTAGTTTTGGAGCTTCAAACAACAGAGAACAACAGCAACAAAAGCTTTTCTGAGGCACTAAGCTGAAGGGGCAAATGTGAAATTCAGTCGTGTTTCAATTCCTGCATCTGATGCAGTTACTGTGTTAAGCTTTCTAAAAGAGAAGTGTCATCAATTTTCCATGTGTGCTCTTATATGCAAGGCAGGAGGTTCCAGGATGTGGCTAGGCTAGGGACAATGCAAGAAGTACAGACAATGCTTGCAAAAATGTACTAATTGGACTAATTTATAATTTTTATAGGAATGTTTTTCCTCAAAGTAATTTTCAGGCAATAAAACCAGTTGTGACAATATTGTAAACATGATCTGCTGTTATTTAAATTTGGGTTTTTTCATGAGTACACATTAGGGTTGATCAGGACAAAGTAGTATGGCATCTGACAGCCAGAACCTGTCTTATGTTGGATGACACCTATTGCAAGAGACGTCTGACTTAACACTCTTTTCAGTTTTGGTTAACACAGTTTGCTAGAAGAATTGATCTAACTCCTGTGGAGAGCTGTTGATAATTTGGAAGTTTTACAATTTTTTGTCTTTTGGTAGTACAACATGCTGTTTGAAACCATTTCAAATGGTTGCATCTGCAATGCTAAGAGGTTTGCTCTTGGATTCAACTCACATACTGTTCCTCAAACTGGTAACTCAGTCAAGATCTTACTCATGACAGTAAGTACCACCTAAAAGCTGCACGTTGCAGCCAAAAATTCTAGATACAAGACACATGCAAAGTTGATGCATTTACTTATTGAGCATTTGATGCAGTTAAGCAAGACTGGAAAAAAAGTCTTAAAGGTGAAGTGTTGGTGAAGTTCTTTCTTGGCTTTGTGTGACCAGGCTTTTTCTCAGCTGTAGTAAGGTTTTATCTGGTAAAGCTTCTTTAAATAGCATGGATACAGAAGTGGATCAGAGTCAGGGAATAGAATACCTCATAAAGGAGGGAAGTCTAAAAATGCACTGAAGAAGCATAATCAACCATACTTTAATCACAAAAAGAACTTCCACGGTCAGACTTTACACATAAAAAAAAAAAAAAAATCAGACTAAGCCATTCCTAATTGAGTGGTTGTTCTCAGAGTAGAGAAGTCATTCCTAGTCCACAAATAATTCTGCATCTGGCTTTGCTTAATACTATGCATGTCGTTATATTTTGTTAATTTTCTTCCCTGACCTTGCCCATCTTGTTACAATGAAAGTTCACTCAGCAGCTGATAAGGAAAGCAACCAAATGTAACACTGAGTGACTAAGCAAGAAAATATATGCAAGCAGTATTTGAAGGTCTTGGAAAACCCAAACATGGTTTTACACTGCTCACCACGGACTCAGCAAAAAAGACTAAAAGAACTTGAAAATTTTCACTCTCTACATCCTAATGCTAGAAGGTGCTAGAATTAACACAGGATGTGCACAAGAAAGCCTGGACTAGGATCAAATGGCGGTACAGAAACACATGGCTGCAGAAGGACCAGCTTCACCAGAAGCTACAGAGCTGCACATAGCTCACAGGGATTCACACGAGATTTCAAGGGCAGGGCTGCCACCAGAGCTGCGCTGACACAGACACTGGCAAAGTGTCACCATTCCTGCATCAATGGAGGCTGGTATGGACAGGCGGGCTGGAAACCACAGCAGCCATGGGGTTACAAACCCATACCGATTGTGGAGGCACAGAATAGGCCGACATCAATTCAGCTATGCCTGCCCCAGGGATGGCAAAGGCACAAAGCAGACACCATGGAACAGGAGTCACTTCAAGAAGTTCAGTTAAATCTGCCCTTCAAAAAAAGCTGATGTGGTCAGAAGAATATTAAAAAAACAAACCCAAACAGCATAATTACTGCTTTCTTCATGCTTGCAATCACTACTCAGTCATTCCTTTTTCATCACATGAATGCATCACTGTCAGAAATTATTGCCTGAGGACCTAGACTGAAACCAGCTCTGCAATCACATTAAATGGTCTCTGTGCAGATGCAGAAGCAGAGTTTAAATTAGCTTTTAAACTATTTTTCCAAATAAGAAATACAGTAAGTGGAACATCTCAACAACAATTAATCACTAACAATTAAAAACATAAAAGTAATAACTTTATTCTACAGCTGCAACAATTTTAGTAAGGAATTAGCATTGAATGAAGATGACTGCAAATGAAAGACTATCAAAACCCAAGAGTGTACTGAAACACTTTAAAGGTTTCACCTTAGCTTGTGTGAGTGAAGAGTAGCTGTACATATGTGGCTACACAAATAATCTTGCAGGTCTTTCCTGTAAGTTTCAACAGTTCTCATAGATTGTGCAAGATCAACCTTTGGTGTTCGCTCTTGGTGTATACCAAACATACTTCGCAAAACTACTGCATCTGCATAATAGACAAGTTCAAACTCCCAGGAATAACAAAACTATTAAAAGTGTAGCTGCTGCTGTGGTATTAAGCAATCTTTAGTGTCTTCTAGGCCCATGGGATGCAGCAGCAGTTCAGTTATTTTTCTTCCCCTAACTTCTGTTAGGCCTCTGGTCCCCTCCTGGAACCACAGCTACTCCCCAGCAGACAATACCAGAGAGAGCCCTACCTTGGCACATCCCAATTCCAGTCCTGTCCCATTGCTATGGCTACAAGGCCACACACGAAACACAGCCCTGAGCTGAGGATAAGACATGGCCATGCCAAGGGGCTCAAAACACGCCACAGACTGGCATCTCGCAAAGTAGGGTGGCATTAAGATGAATTATTTTGTTATAATTCAGTATTGTCTGCATGCAGAAGCACAAGCTATCACAGTGTCCATCCCTCACTTGGTATTTTTAACAACATTAAATGGGGGTCTGTAAACCTGTCTGCTCTTCAACCACAGGTACAGGACTCGAGTAGTATTGCTGGCTACCTTCATTCCAAGGTTTTTAGGAGCCGCTGTTCAACAAAAGCACTATTACACTTACATAACACTACTGGTTGTTTTTCTGCTGAAATCTTGTTACAAGGACATTTGCTACCTAAACAGATTGCTAAGAGCATCACCTAGGAGGCCTTTTGCATAGGAACATTAGCGAGTAGAGAATTCAGCTACTCTCAGGTCTCAGAGGAAACACTCCCTGACAGCAAAATCACTTCTGCACACTGTGATGCGTATACAAAAGCTTCAAGGTATAAAAATAAATTATTCCAAAGCAGTCATTTTATGTCAGTCATACACCATGTAATTTCATCATGTACTCCTATTCCTCATGTAATTAGACATTTTCCCAACTGGAAAGAAAAATAAAAAAGCAAACTACAAAATAACAGGATCATTTCACAGTGGTGCCATTTAAACTTTTACACCGTGAAAACTGTAAAGATTAATAGAGGCGAAGGACATTTAATCTCAAAGCTTTTATTGAGAACTTTGCTTATGGATTTGTTCTTATCTGAATCTCAATTATCTTCCATGGACTTTATATTCTTCTCAGAAAACAACTGTCTTTGCTATATGTATTAAACTTACTCTTATCTTAAAACTGTGTCCTGTAAGAAACAGCAGTGTTCCGTGAGTTTATTTGCTGTAAAAACATAGGTGAGAATTACTCTTCAGGCACCAAATCAACTACAAATAAGCACAGATGCCTGTAAGTATCAAGCAGGTACTCATAAGAATTTTGAATTTGATTAAAAAAAAAAAAAAGAGCTACTTTTAATTAAGACTCGTTAGTTTCTCTTAGCCCTCAATAAATAGAAAGCGTAAGGCATGTGGAATCCAAATTCTTTAATGGAGCTGAAGCTAAAAAGCACCGTCTGCCATGTACCCCGCGATTTTCAACCGGGACCTTTTCCTTCTTCCGTCGCAAAAATTTCCGTCCGTCCAGATCAACACAGGCGATCTGGCCACTGCTGCCGGCAAGTCACGCACGGGGGAGAGCGAGCGAGGATGCGCAGGTGGGAGCTGCGGACGCCGCGAGCGGTGGGGCCGCCGGAGCGAGAGCAGCAGCCCCAGGCCCCGCTGCCGGCACGGGAGGAGCGGCGGCGGGAGCAGCTATTTGCAGAGCCCCTCCAGCCGCTCCAGCGTGCCCTTCATGTCACGGATGCGCTTGGCCAGGGCGGGCACGGGCTGCATGGCGCGGTCCAGCTCCTCGCAGCGCGCCACCAGCGCATACATGGCGCGAATGCTGAGGTCGGCCGCCTCGCCCAGGCTCTCCACGCCGTCGCGGTAGGTCTGGATGCAGCCGACGCTGAGCGCCGTCAGCGCCTGCAGCCCGCAGTGCACGTTCCGCAGCAGCTCGTCCACCTGCGCCGCCACCTGCCCGGCGAGGGCCACCACGTCCTGCAGCGCCCCGGGGTCGATGGCGGGGATGGAGGACCCGCCGCCCCCCGCCGGAGTCTCGCCCCGCGGGACGCCGCTTAGCCGGATCCTCCGCTCCAGGTTGTTGGCTACGAACTGGGTGAGGCGCCCCTCGCGCAGCACCGTCCCCTCCAGTTCCAGGGCGCTCGCCAGCGTCGCCCGCCGCCCCTCCGACAGCTGCCGCCCCGCCACGGCCGCCCCTCCGCCGCCAGCCAGGCTGAGCGCCTCCAGGCTCCGCTCGTCCCGCCCCCGCCCCTCCGGCGGCGCGGCAGCCGGGCCCGGCTCCTCCATGGCGAGCGACGCGTGCCCGCCCGCTGCCACCGCCCACCGGGGGCGCGCCGACGCCTGTTTACGTCTCCCGCGATTGGCTGAGGGGCCCGCGGAGGCGTGGCCTGGGCTGCTCGTGCGGATGCCGATTGGCCGGTGGAGCTCCGCCCGCCCGCCGCGCACTGCGAGCCCGTGACTCGGAGGCCGGGGGCGTGCCTGCCCGGATTGGGCGGCCCCTAGGGGAAGTGGGGCCCACTGGGGCGTGGGCCCGAGTGTTTGTGTCGCTTTCGATTGGCTGCACCGAGGGCAGGGAGGCCGCCGCTCCGCCGCGATTGGCGGGGCGGGGCGGAGAGGGGCGGTGCTGGCGCCGTCCGCGCACCGCGGTTGGCGCGGGGGCGGAAGTGGGCGGGACGCGCCCGGGTAACAACACCGGGGAGCTGCTGGTGGCTCACCTCACTCCCCCGCCATGTTCTCCTAGCGGCGGCTCCGGTTGCGCCACCACTTCTTCGCCCCATCACAAAGCCCGGGCAGACCCATCCCAGTAACCCGACCCGCTCGTCCCTGCTTGGGCTTGACCCCTCTCCCCGGCACAACTCTGGGTACCCACGTCCTACCATGGTTACCACCACGGCGCCGCCGCCCTTCCTGGCTCGGATCTCGGCGGGCACCGAAGACCCGCGGCGGCTGCCGCCCTCCGCCCTGCTCCAGCGCCTCCGGCGCGGGGACAGCAACTGCGAGAACCAGCCCAGCTGCTGCCTGGCGGGCCCGGGGGGCAGCGCCCGCCCCGCGCTGAAGAGGGTGCGGCGGAGGAAGGGAAAGATCCGGCCCGGTCCCGCAGGGCTCCTGCCCAGCCGCTACCAGCAGTACCAGCAACACCGCGCCGGGCTGGGGAGACGGACGCCGCTGGGAACCGACTTGGTGAAGGACGCCCCTCCGGATGAGCCCCCTGCGCCTGCCCCTTCGAGACCCGCGCCCGGCAAACCCCTCAGGAAGGAGGTAAAAGACAAGGCTGCGCTACTTTCCCTCGCTCCAGGCCGCTCCCGGTGGCCGCCGAGCCGGCCGGCGGTTTTCCCTTTCCCCCGGGGTGGGGGGGAACCGCGAGCGGGGCTCCCCCCGCGGGCGGTGAGGGGGGGACCGGGCGGGGGGGCCGCAGAGTTTCCGTTACGCTCGGCCGGGGCGGGGCGGGGCCGAAAGCCGAACCGCGGGCGGCGATTGGCTGCTCGGCGCTGACCAATGGGCGCCCGGCGCTGCGCCCCAGCAACAAGCCGGATTTAGCCCTGCCGCTGGCCGCGCGCCAGCCCCGCCCCGCGCGCGCCGGAGGCGGGACGTGCGTGCCGCGCAGCGCCCCATGGCGGCCAGGGGGGCTATGCGCCCTCAGCCCGCCGGTGCCGGCCCAGCGGTGGGATAAGCGAGAAATAGCGGGCAGAAGGCTGCTCGGTGCCCCTCGCCTTGCCGAGGTGGCCCCCACGCTTCAGTAAGTGTCAGAGTCGGTGAGGGAGCGTGGAGGAGAAGAGTCGTGGTTGACTTGGTTCTTCTTTGTCTCCGCAGTTCTTAAAAAACAAGATGGGAAAGACAGAGAAGGCGGCCGTGCCCTACGGCCAGCCCGTTCACAGCTTACACCTGTGTGAACAACCAAAGATTAACAGGCAGAAGAGTAAGTGTAACACGCCAGTGACGAAGATCGCCTCGGCGAAAAAGATAGAGAACTTTTGGCAGGATTCTGTGTCACCAGAAATAGTTCAGAAGCAGGAGAAAAAGCCACTTAAAAACACAGAAAACTTCAGAAATGCCAAGTCCAAGAAACCAATCTCCCTAAATGAAGTGAGCCAAAAAGAAAATTACGCTGGGGCAAAGTTTAGTGACCCACCATCTCCCAGTGTCCTTCCAAAGCCTCCCAGCCACTGGGTGGGTGGCACATCTGAACTGTCTGACCAAAACAGGGAGTTGATGGCAGTCCATTTGAAAACTCTCCTAAAAGTTCAAGCGTAGTTTCCAAGATCTCTTGAGTAATTGGCAAAGAAAACTCCATCCAGGAAGCTTAAACATGCCTTGTTGCAACAAAAATTGCAAAAGACTGTCAAGTCTTATAATCACATAAAAAAAAAAATCCTTGTATTATATTTTTTATGGTTGTGTAAATAGTGTACATCTTGTATTATGTGTATATTCTTGTTCATACTTTGAGAGGTACATTTTAGTTTTGTTATGAAAGGATGTATTTTGCACTGCCTGATTGGTAGATGTCTTGTATATAAAATATGGACAATTTTACGTGTGTGCTTGACACATGAAGACTTGACTTGCTTTGCACAAGGTAATGAAAATTTGGAAGGAGAGTACAGCTTTCTGATTAAGGTTCCAGATCAAATGTGAATGTTCTATTCGTGCACTACTGACAATAGTTTTACATTCTGTTTCCCAATCAAGTATAAACATGGAATTTTCATACAAATGTGAAGTTTTGCCCTCTGCTCTGGAAACTTTGGAATTCCTGTTCATCTGTTCGTTTTTAAAATTAACTGGAATTTGACTAAAATTCCAACCCACCAATTTGAGCACTGCTGATTTCTTTAAAAAAGTTTAAAAAAAACCAACCAAAAAAAAAAAAACCAAAAAAAAACAAGGAAAAAAAGGAAAGAGCAGAGCTTTCTGCCAAAAATTCAATTGATCACTAAAAAATTAAATAAAACAATTTGGCCTCCCCTTACACTTGTCTCTGTTTTTCTTTGAGTGTGTGTCTGTTAATTCAAGTATGTGAATTGAAATCACTATAGCCTTCTAGTGCATTGGTAGAAATACTTCGTCTTTTAACTATCTTAGGCAAAATTAGGAGATTAATAGTGCACCAAGAATTCCTTATGTTTAAAAAAAAAAGTCACTTTTGTGGCAAGTCTTTCTAGGATTGTTTTGTTTGTTGAAAACAGAGTTCAAGTAAGTTGGGCAGTTATACATGTAAATTCATGCAGTAATGCTCCTTAAATGTTTTTATACTAGGTGGCTGTTAAACGAGTCAACACTGAAAAGTAGCAGTGACTGAAAATGAATAGAGCTTGTCGAATTTTGTATTTTTCACTAGATTTGTCTCTTGCTTATAGCTGTGCTGGAAAATACATCCCCTTACTTAAAATTATTAAGGAATTGGACTGTGGATTAGTCTGACAGGCATGTTGAGGAGGTAACAGATTTGCACTTATTTTCCTAATCTCGTGTTTAAATAAGATTAATACTAAGAAGGATGTGAAATTTACATAAAATAGAAAAGCATTTTTAAGTTTTTGGAGCCACCAAAAAAAAATACACTCTGTACACTGGTGTCCTAGGAGAGGAGAGGTACGTAGGAAGAAAACGGCTGCTTGTGTCCAGCTGAGGTGGCTCCCTAGAGTGAACAGCATCTTCAGAGATACAGCTTAAGCAGCATTAGGTATGTTTATGCTGCAGCTTTGGTCCAGAGCACCTCTTCATTCCACATGGGGAAGTTAGCAGGATTCATTAGTACAGCCCTGACATGAGCTTGGTCAAAAGCTTAAAAACTAAGGATTTTTTGGCTTGCTTGTAGATGTTGGTTATGTAATTGTAAAATTAGACTATTTAACTACCAATGTTCTAAACTAAGGGTTGGAAAAAAATTTTTGGTTTACCCCAAAGAATTAGAGGTTCACTGTCTTGCAAAAGACTGGTATCGGTGTAGTCGAGGTCAGTGTGTGGCTTCAACAACCCAGTTTCCTGCCTAATCTAAATACTCTCTAATTTAGTGTCCCCCATCTTCTGTTCTGAAAAGGAACAAAACCCCTCCTGGTTTTCTGTTTGTGGGATTTTTTTTTTTTTTTTTGATGAACAGTATTAGGGCAAAGAAAAATGTCACTGGAATCTCGCCGAGGATGACTCAAGGAGACTGTAAGTCTGAGTTTGCTATATTAGGTAAATGCTGTATTGATCTGCCGTTGTGCTTTTTTTTTTCCTCTTTTGCCCGGGTGTCATCCAAGTGCAAAGCAAAATGCTTTAACGATTGCCCATAGCTTTAGGCAATGGTTAATTTTATCTGGTCACCGTGAATCTTGCTAACTAGCTTGACAAGAGGGCGTTTCCAAAAGACCGTGAGTTGGCATTGTTTAGAAGGCTGTGTCCTTTTTCCCCCTGATTATTATCTCATTGCCATCAGCCTCTTCCTTACCCTTCGGAGCTTACTGAGTGAATGCTGGCTCTGATCCTGGATAAAATTTATCAAAGCTACATACCTCTTTATTCCTGCCCTGATTTGCCAACATATCCCTTAGGGTTAAAGAATTCATTAAATGTTAATTGTTAATAGTTCTCAGCTCCTCAATCAATTCTTTGAGAGCTGGTGGTTGAGACTACTGAAGTGTTGGGAACTTAAAACTTCCCATAACTTGTTGGACCCTAGAGGGTAAGATAAGCCTGGTCTTTCTAAACAGTAGCAAAAACCCCAAAGCTTATTTAGCCCACGTCTGTGTCAATGATCCCACAGAAGTGTTGGAGCACTTCATGTTTCTGTCTTCCTGAGATCTTTGGGCTGAGCCCCTTCCTGCACAATGGACTGGTTTGTATATTAGGCCTAAGGACAACATGAACTTCAACATGACCAGCTGAAAATCAGAATGTGGTCATCTTTTTCGATCATACTCTGCGCCATACTTGTCATTTTCCTGGTTTTTCCCTTTATGTTTCTACAGTATCATCTTACAGAGATTTTCACTCTCAAGATTTCCTTCACTTTGACAGATTCCTTTTCCCAGTTCCCTGAAGAGGAACTGTTGTATTACATGAACATACTCTTTTTTAAGAACCAGTAAAACATTAGTGTCATGTTTGGAGGGCTTGTTTGCAGTGTAATATAAAATTCTGGAGTGACACTTAGGGAGAGACCAGTCTTTAAGGAAGAAAATGAACAAAATCAGTGGATGTGTTATCAGCTGGTCATGTGTCTGCTGTACAGGAATTAAATAAATACCTTATTAAATCTTCTGATTTCATTAAGGAAACTGAATATTAGCTCCTCAGTTAGATAATGGAAATTTTTTTTGTTTGAAAGTCTAGTGCAATGCTGTGCAAAACTGCAGGGGAATCTACTGAGAGTTAACTACCACCTTATTTTAAACGGTTAAATGTTCTGCGTTGATGGTTCTGAAATTTAGCTCCCACGGAGGACAGATGTATCTGTTCTTGGGTTGTCGTGCGTGGCTAAGGCTCAGCCCATTGGACAGTTTCATTAATAATGGCTGGCTTGGTGCTCTAAGGCTGAAATGTTTCTGCCTCCTAATGCAACAGGAGCTAGAAATCCTATGTGCATTCGAACTCTATTACACTTTCAGAGATTCTGCTGAATTCTGCTGAATACTTGAGCAATCTGCATATGAGACTGTAAATTTAATTTAATTCCATCTGATGAATATTTTATCTGAAGCATGTAATTTTAAACCGTACTTTAATTATTTTCAGATTATTTTTTGAGCTTTTGCATTATAAAACATTTGATACCTGTCACACTTGAGGATTTTTTCTTATTTAAACAGTTTTGAAATCAAGTACAAAGCTGTGTAGATTGTATAAAGCCTGGAGATTATAGATTATGTTTCATTGTAATTTTAAACATAAGTTTATTTTCTACATGGAGTCATAGAATCATAAACTGGCTTGGGTTGGAAGGTACCTTGAAGATGAGCTAGTTCCAATCCCCTTGCCATGGGCAAGGACATTGCTCTAGACCAGGTTGCTCAAGGCCCGATGCAGCCTGGCCTGGAGCACCTCCAGGGATGAGGCATCCCCAGCTTTCTCTGGGTAATCTGTTGCAGTGCCATACCACCTTTATAGCAAAGAACTTCATCCTAATATCTAATCTAAACCTACTCCCTTTCAGTTTGAAGCCATTCCCTCTTGTCCTGTCCCTATGTGCTCTTGTAAAATGTCTTCTCTCCATCTTTCTTGTAGGTTCCCTTTAGGTTCTGGAAGGAAAGTCTTGATGCTTCCATTATGCAGTTAAACACATTCCTTATTTTCTTCTACAGCTTCTTGTGGTCTTTGAATTTTGGTTTTACAATGCATTCTTTAAATATTTCTTTCATATTATATGCTTGACTGAACTTTTTAAGGGGATTTTATTTTCTGTTGTAATTTCTAATATGGTATTCTCTTAGGAATAGGCTGGTTCTTACCTGAAAGAGGCTATGATGTAAGTAAGAAGTAAAGTTGTAAAATGTAAATATCTACCATGAAAAACTGATGCTACGTTCGTTGTTGTACAGGAACTACAGTGTTAAATATTTTTGATAATGAGAAATAAATATTTAGTTGCTGTTTCACTAGAAAAGATAGATGAAAGGCATATCCATCAATTACGGAGAAACACATTATCCAATAAAAGGACCTAAGTGCTGAAGTTGAGTAATAGAATGTTATCAGCAATTTTGAGGCTGTGAACTTTCTGGTTTATTCTGAGAGTGTAGGAAAATGTTATCAGAGCTAAGACAGGAAGGTCAAAAATTCAGCTAAATTTGAAAAGGTTTCCTGAGGAATGAATTTGCACAACAAACATGTCCTAGCAGAGTCTTCCCCTGTGTTGAAGTCAGCTTTCCTCTCTAACTTTTTTCCCCATGGGGTAATAAAATCTTATTTGTTCATCTCCAGAAAACAGGCCTTTAGATTTTGCAAAGCCCTGACTCTCTTGGAATGCTGCATTGGTACTTTTATTTAACCTTAGCCTGGTGGCATTACTACAAGTGTGTGGCAGATGCATCACTTAGTCTGAGTGGTTCATTGTCTTCAATTTGAGAACTAGGCTGGTTATGTGCACTTACAGTGTAGGTTGCCAGTGGTCAATAAACTGGTGCGATTTCCCTAAATTATACCTGGAAGAGGAAGTGTTTGGGGATCCAGGACTTTTCTCGTATTTATAGTCAGACTTTGCTGACTCATTTGTTGTAGTTCAGTAAGTGGCTGTATGTATTTCAAGAAGCGGTGTAATCATCGTGGCCATTGTCCCATTCTTAAGGTCATAAAGCAAAAGGTTTTGAGGAGATTTCTCTTTGTATTAAGGATGTCATTTGCTCTTTTAATGAAGCAGTGTGCTTTCACCAAGTAGGCCTTTGAACACTTTAATTAGCTAACATCCTTATAAGTGGTCATGGCAATGGCCATCAAAATAAAATTTACTTTGTTTTTCACTTCCTGAAACAAGACCTGGAGCTACATTTAATAAAGGGCTTAATATATATAGAGTCAGGCTTTCCTCTAGTTTCTCTCATCACCTGATTCTTGTGTCCTTTACTGGCTAGTGACATAGTTGCACAACAAAGAATAAGATGTTCCCTTACTTAAAATGATACGTCATTTATGATCTGTAATTACCTGCTATGTGTATATAGTATGAAGCTTTTGTAAGTTTCATTCCTAGCACCAGCATATTCACAAATTGTATATTAATCGTATTTAGAATAGCAATTGTAGGAATTAATGAAGTCATAAATTGATGGACCCTATCCAAATTTTAGACATTCTTTGTATGCAAGTAGTAAAAAAGGGGTGATGTTTTTGTGCCCCTTCTCCTGTGTACTAGGAGTGGAAAGGGAAAAATGGCAAGACAGGGAGAAGAGAACACCCTGAAAAACAAGGTCAACTAAGAGATGAGAGAAGAAGTGTAGATGTCACCATTATTTAATGTTGGAAGGAAAGATACTGCAAGAAAAAAATTATCTCCTGAGATAGGTCATGTTACTGCAACTTTAAGGAATTTTAATGGCTAGATGATACTCAATTTGCTTCTACTCCTTGACTTGGACCATCTCAAAAATTACAATGTGAGATGACAGATAAGTAACTGACTTGTTCTCTGATTGCTCAGTACTTACTGTTCATTACTAGAAATTGCACCTTGGTGCAGCATTCTTAATGGTAAGCACTGCTTCAAGTGTCAAAAAATGCTGCACAAGTGCTTACTACTCACAGGTTTTCACGGTTTTTTAGAAGTAGCCAGATAAAGTATGTACATTACTGTATGTTAGAAGCCTGCTGTGTTTTACAGCTGGGAAAATAGGCGTGCAGAAGGGAACTAATTGGCTTGAGGTCCCTCAGTAGGCTGTTCATTCACCCAGAAAGTGAACCATAGTGTCCGGAGGTCCACCTAGGTTTTGCCTTTGCCAGTACATATGGTTTGTTGTGTGTGTGCTCTGCAGGTCTTCCTTATCTCACTGTGTAGTATGTAAAATGCAGCTAATACAAGGTTCTACTTAGAAATGTTTGTAATTTGACAGGACTGGTTAGATAAATGAGGATGCACCTAGGTTTTGTGTTGTATGCAGTTTTATTACACAATAGTTATAGTAATTTCCACACTAAAGATGACTGTTACACTTTTCTCCACCCTTTTTTTGGGCCCTTTGATACAATATATAATCTATACACACCACTGTCCTCTCCCCATGACTAGCAGTGGGGAGGCTGATGATAAGTCAGCAGTTTCTGCTCATTAGCTACTGCTCTCCACTGCTGTACAAAAATGCTGCAGCCAGCAGCTGGCTGAGAGGGCCATGGATATGAACAGTATCCTCATAGCTCCTTGAATTTACATTTGCTTTATCTTTAGCCTTTTATTAGATCAGAGAGGCCCAGTCTTTCCCAAGACAGAACATCTTCCACCAGGAGGACAGAATGTGCAATTTGCGACTGATCCAGCCAGTCCTTCTTAATGCCTCAAGCCTTCCCATCACTTTCCCCAACTGTTTTCTTTACTTTTCACTGCAGCTGTGTCTTTTTTCTTGTATTTCCTCCTAAATGCATTTAATTGTTCCCAGTTTCCCTCACTTCTGGTCAAATGTTCAAACATGCAGTTTTTTAAATCTGAAAAATCAAATTGAGTGTGCCACATTATTCTGCTGTGTTCTGGGTACAATTCATCCAAGACAGTACATACTTTTTCCTAGAGGACAGTTCAATTTTTACAAGACGCAATAATTCTCTTGAGATTTCTCCTGTCAACCTGATATGAATTTACCTGTCAAGCCTTGATAACCATAACATACCTCACTTGATATCCTGGAGGACTAGAAACAACTGAGGTACTGGTCCACCCAGATACCACAGAATTAATCTGTCAAACACAACTCAAAACCCCAAACAATTAGAGTTTAAGAAGACTTTCCTCAGAGATCAGAAAGTCTGAGGTCTGACCTGGCCTGGTCACTGGCAGGAGGACATACAGGAAGATGCAAATGCAATCTGCAGCTCTGACACTCATGAACCAAGGCTTTTTATCTAATTTTCTAGACTGGGTCTGCTGTTTGAGAGCCTGTCACATGTACAGCCTTCTTGTAGCACGTGTCCAAATGTCCTTAGCTTCCTGCTGTAGGAGGATGGTGGCTGTTGGAGTGTTCAGTGGTCTGAGTAGTTCCATGGTTAGCCAAACATTTCTGACCTGGTTGTCTTGTAGGCGATTCAAGGTAAGAGTTTACACTGCTCCTTTGTGTTTTCTCTCATTTTGGCCAAGTTTTGATCAGTATTTCAAATTGATAATCATTGACACTGAATTCAACAGCAGGCATGTGATTCCTTGTAGCATGTAGGTTAACTTTAATAATGAGAAACTGGTAACACAGGTGCCATTACTTTGTCCACAGAGTCCTTTGTCTACTTTGTCCTCTGATCAACTAACTGTGCCTGTGCACTGTTAGTTCAACTCCTATTTTCAACACTTTTCATTTTCCCTCTTTATTTTTCAGTTATGAATTTTTATTTATTTTATTTTTCTGACTACAATCCTGCTGGGAATACATGCTGAAGCTCTGGAGAGCCATAGCAGGGTAACACAAAAATGAACAAGCAACATACACATTGAAATTTCTTTAGGAAGTGTTGGGGTAAAAGGAGGGGTCAGGTTAGGATTCCCAGTTCTCATGAGCCCCCATCTGGATCACATAGCCACCAGCCTCAGTAATGTTCTGAGACATGCCAGCTTTGATGGCTGTATCAGTGTATTTCAGAGTGCTTAAAGAAGGCAGCCTTCTAAAAACCCCCAGGTTTTCTGGTTTTCCCTTCACAGCCCCAGAAGTAGCACTCAGTAAGAGGGCAGCTCACACCCCTAAATAGCCGTGAGATGGAACAGAAACTTCCATACAGGCAACACAGCCTGATTTTATCATCTCCCCTGTGGCAACATGGAAGAGTTAACCTGTATTGCTGTTACACCTGATTATTTCCAGTCTTCCAAACTGTTGTATATTTATAGGATTCTTAATACACACATGCCCTACTTTTCAAATACTATGGGAAAACAGTGTGAAGATGTTGGGGAAGGGTAAAAGTAATCTTGATCAAGTCTTGCAGCCTTGATCTAAATGCCATCTTAGTTACAATTTTCTTAGGAAGAACTTAGCTCACTTTTAACACTGCTGAGATGGTGATGTGGGCAGTGCTCTTGGAAAGATGTGCTTTGCCTCTGGGCTTCAGTGAGATACAGAAGAAGGTAAAGGAGTGGGAAGCTGATACCTGATGATCAGAAACCTTTACCTGGCATAGAAACCTTTCTCTATATTGTCTTCCTCAGCTGCAGCCAGCCTCCCTGACATTGCTTTTTAGGGACCTCTTGCACACCTCCACCCTTCCTTAACTTCCATGCCAGAAATGTAAGGAATGCATTTTATACACAAAGTAACCACGGACACATTCAGTAACTTTTTGGTTCACTTCCAGGGAGCATTGACACCCGGTGGACACAGAGATGACAAGGAAAGAAAAGAATTAACAGACAGAAGGTTAAAAAACCACATTAGTACTGACAGAAAAGATGAAAACGCGCCATGTGCACATGCGATGCAAAAGAACACTGTTACGTTTGCTTCAGCAGATGGAGTTACTGCCGCAGGCATCTTTAAAGCACATACATTTTGTTTTATGTATACTATGCATAAGGGCCCTAGGAAGTGAGTAGGAGGGAAAACCCAGTGTCGAGGCCTCAGAGGGCATAGGCTGAGTTTCCTCTAGTGGCTTGCTTTGGCATTCCACAGGGGTGGCCCCGAAAGGACCTATCTGGGGTGCAACAGCTCATCCCTCCTCATTACAGCCTTGCCCAGAACCCATGTTTGTATTAGGCAGCTGGAGGGTATAATCACTGAGTAATTCTTGGTTAGGGCCTAATTGCAAGTTAATTTAAAGTCAGTTATGTAAAAGATTAAATCAATCCTTCCTTGTATTTATTTTTCATCACAGGCAGATTCAACCACTCTTAAAAATTCTATATCTGCTTTACTTTGCTGCTTCATCGAGTTGATGTCCACTGCTAATATTTGCTGCTGCTAATACCTGCATTAGGCAGAGGCTTTGTGAGATCACAGTGAGTCAGAATAATCTATGTAATGTCGTCAGGCAGTTTGGGAAAAGGCTCTGCAGATGGAAAACACCGCCAGCAGCAGCTCAATCTGTATTTGTGGCTCAGTGCAATGTATTTATTTGTACAGAATAGCAGGCAGTAATTTATTAGGCAAAAATATTTTTTAATTATTGTTGTACTGGTGTGTCAGAACAGTGAAAGAACAGCAACCAAAAAAGAATAGCAGAAAACCAACAAAAAAGTTAATGTTTTTGGGTTTTTTCAGCTCATGTTTTACCAAAAAAGCAGCTGGAGATTAGAACAAATGGATTAGGCAGGGAACCTTAATTTCTAAAAGAAAACATCTGGTGCACTTTTGGCACCATGTACAAAATACACTAGAAATAGTGTCTTTTGTAAGACACAAGCTCATATTAATGACTGCATCCCTGGGGTTTTAACAATTTAGAAAAATCACATTTCCTTCTGCAAACTAATGAACTTTGGAGGAAATTTCAATAAATAAAACTGTGTTGTTGCTCTCTATCCCGTCCTTTTATCACAGGATAAACAGTGTAGAATATGTCATAAATCAAAGGCCTGAAAGTTAAATACATATGTCTAACCCTGGCTTCAACTTAACAGTCAGCAAACAGAAAGGGACATGTATATTTCTGGAAACTATTTTGGAGGAGATTATAAATAATTCTGGTTTTCAGAACTTCACTAATTTATCTAGGCTGGTGCATATTGTCAGTACTAACCTAGTCAGAACACATAGGTATCAAGTCATATATTTCCAAAGAAATCTGTAAGTTTTTAGAGAGTGGTGTAAAATACAATGCTTTTTCATTTCTCTCTCAAACCTCCCTTCTTTTTAAATATTTGTAATTATTTTGATTAATTATGGTATTTATAAATGTAAGTAAGTTACAGTACTTTTCAGGCCTGATGGATTTTAACTTTAGCAATATTTTTCAACACTGCATTTTGTAGATTAGATGCCCATTAATTGATAAATTAAAGATTCACTGCTACATGAATGTACAGGCAACTTCATGGCTAATGAGAGCTATTACTCAAATGGCAAAAATATTTAAGCAAAAAGAAGGAGGCCTTTTAAAGTTCCTTTTTTATTAAAAGCATCCGAATTACTGAAAACAACTTATTTATAATATACCACCTCACTCTGAATTTAGGACCAATCAAATTATATGCTTGAACTGTGCTCATACTTTATAACTAACACCAGTTAAAACATTCAACATTTCAGTTAAAAGCCTAAAAGCCATACATTATCACAACAGAAAATCCTCCTCTACACAGGATAAAACAAAAAAACAATTACAGCTTATCAAAATGTCCCTAATACTTTTAACTGAATATACTTAATTTTGACTTTTAAAATAGAATTTCTATATGAGATACCAGATGATTACTTGTCTAATTTATCTGTGCGTCACCTCTCTGTGATTAACCTAAGCCTTTTAACAATACCCCAACAAACTAACCCAACTGTTCACTTGACCCAAATGAGCTAGCTGCATTTCAGAGTATGGATGCTATTTCATACTCACTCAGCCTGGCTTTTTGTCCAGTTAGCTGTTTTGGTTTTGGTTTTTGTGGGTTTTTTTTATTAGCAAAGCTTTTGACAGGTTTTGCAACACTTGACAGTTTAACTTCAGCTCTGTTCTGGAGGTGCTCATGACATCACTTTAATGTCACAGGCACTTGAACAGCATCTAGGTGCAGAACATCAGAAACTGAAGTTCTACTCTGCTTTCTCACATGAACAGTCACTCTATTTAATGGAGGTCTTGGAGTGTCACTGTACCAGGACAGATTTTCTCTTGACAACAGAAACACCAGTTCCCGAACCTGAGGACATTTTCTGAGAGCTTGACACTGATTTTTCCACATTCTTTGACCTTTCTTGTAATGACTCAGACTGTGACTTTGTCCTTGATTACCCCATTAATATACAGTATCTTGGAAATGATCTGGAGTGAAACTGAGACTGTCATCTTAGTTCTCAAATCTCAGCTGTGGAAGTGTCACAGCGTCACCTATACTCTGACAGGCAAACCCAACAGACTACTATTACAGCACGTCTTCAGGAAAACTATATTTTTTATAGCAGAAATTACATCTTAGTCATGTATCCTTGATCTGTGTTGTCAGTTCTGGAAACAGTGTTCATATATATTGTTTAGTCTTATATCTAGATACCTCACTGTTTTTCATATTTAAGAACAGTTTCTTTGCATTCAGATTTCTGACAGCTCTGGGTTTGTACTACCAAATTAGTCATGCGAAGAATAAAAAATATTGCTGTGAATTGAATTATATCATTGGCAGAATAAATACAAGAAAACATTTCAAAGACAGCATTATCCCTACCATCTCCTCAAAAGAAAATGGTGCTGGCAGGTTTTTGTGAATCAAGGGCTCTGTTCAAAGTGATTTCATAAGAACTTTTCTATATTCTACATTTAAACTGAGTATTTCTGTCTAAGCACTGAATCTAGATAAAAGATAAAAGCAAATGACATATGTAACAGATGAAAATTTAGGGACATCCTGGCCATGAAGCCAAAAAAAGCTTCACTAATGATTTAGTCCTTTGTAATAATGGGATAAAGTGCACCTCACACTGGACATTTACCACATGTCTGGACAGTTCTCATTCTTAGGCTTTTTAACTAAGCATGGGTCTCCTGTCCAAACTAAGGAGAGGACATTCAAAGTGCTGCAAGAGATATTTCTGAGAAAAAGCAAGTACAAACATGCAGACAAAACAAAATCTGTCAGAAAATATCACCATGGTCTAAGTAAGACCTGACTCTATCGATGCTTACACTCATGCTTATTTTTTCTATTAGTGAGTGGACTTAGTGATGTGACAATTCAGAAGAAAACTGAGCAGTACTGAACCTGTGCTCCTGCTCAGAGGCTTACCAAAGGTCTGTGTTTCCACACTATCCACGAAGTTACTAATATTTTCCCCACAAACTCTGTATACACTTTCGTAATTTTCATTCCCCTTGCATAATGTGTATCCCACAAAGGGCAGTAAGGAATCAAATGTGATGGATGGTGGTAACCCCATGGACTAGGGTGAGAACTGCCTTGTGAGAGGGGTGTGTTGCTCCTATACCATCACCTCAATGATGTACTCATCCAAAGGGCTGTTTGTGCATCCTTTTGAGGCAGGAACAAACATGTTGTGTGCTACAGGCCATCAATTTGATGGTTTCTAGCCCTCCGTAGCCAAGGAGGTGACATCAGATCTGCTGCCATGGGAGGGCAGCAAGGATTTGTGCCTGCTTGATGGGAAGGTCTGTGCACAGCATGAGGTGGTTGCAGTGCCTGTGTGCCTCCCTGGGACCTCCAGTGGCCATGGCTCATGGTTTGTATTAAGTGAAGGAGCAGAAAGAGATGTCACAGCTGTTGTAGAAAGTGAGATGTATACTTTGAGGAAATCAATGAGTTATAATATTTTTTTCCTTCTCTTTCAAGGCAGGTATATGGCTCCAAAGTGGGGTATCTGAGACGTTTCTCATGTAAGCTGAATACCTACACACTGGGAGAGCTGCAGGTCTAGCTGCACATTTGGAAGTTTGGAAAATTCCTCTGGCACTCCAGAAAAATTGCTTTGCTAAAGTCCTCCGTATTAAACTCTAATGCAAACAGTACTCCCAATACCTGACCATAAGATAATGCAGGCTGGAAGGGACCTCAGGAGTCTTCCGGTCCTGCCTCCTGCTCACAGCAGGGTTGCCTGCTAGGTCAGGCCAGGTTACTCAGGGCCATTTCTGATCATCTGAAATGGAGCCTGGCAAAGGGTTGGATGGCTGAATGCCTTCAGCCTTTCACTGTCATGCAGGATTCTCCCCATCAGAGAGTATAAAAATATCTCCATAACGCTAACAGGTTGGGAAAGCTTTAAAATCAATCTGTCCCTGTTACCTGTATACTGAGTTAAAAGGGCTGAAAGATATAAAATGTTTAAGGATTACCCGGATTAAAAGAATAAGCAGATTAAAAAAATCACAATGGGTCTTCTGTAAAATGTTTTGATTCTTCAATTGTCATCTAAAATCAAATGGTTATTTAGTCTAATGTCCCTTGAGAGGTTTTGTCCCAGATTGGTGGGAAAGCATATCCTTATGTTACAAACAGGATGCCAAGAACACACACTGTATTCATAACTGAACTGAATGTTTATATGCATTTGAATTGTAAAAATCTGAACAGATTGAAAAAACTTAAATTATCCATACTGCATAATTAATTGGTAATATTGTTCTACAAACAGGGTGCTTAACAGGCTTAAGATAGCTCATTCTTTGCCAGGTAGCAAATAGCAGTTTTGCTTTAACTGTCCATAAAATCAAGTGAATACATGCTGGAACTGTGAGCTTCACATCCATGTTACTCCACAAGCAGAGCTCAGTAAATCATCTGACCTGTCTGCACATTGTGTTTCACAATAGATAATGTTACCCAGTTTGTTTATTTTTTTTTCTTTATACTTTAAGAAGGATTTATATGCTCTTTTTCAAAGGGGCATTCTGGAAAAGGCTAGATACAATAATGAAGGTAGGTAAAATTTATAAAATAGCTGATGAGGAGAGTAAGAACACTATGCTATGGAAATAACACAATTCATATATTTTTCTACTGAAATTAGCAGTAGTAATAATAGATGGTGTATATCTTAAAGCAAATATAAGAGGAGAGTTGAAAAAATCTGACAATTGCTTTTATGTGTGTGGCACTGATTGAAAGTAATGGGCTGTATTATTTTCTTTGGAAAATGAAGTCTTTTTTTGTAAGTATCCTTTAAAAGTAAAAAGTGATACCATAGAATCAGTACCCAGCCTGAATCCAGAAGAGACATTGCTAGAGCTGGAAATTTAATTTTGCTATTTTGAGTCACTCAAACCTTGGACTTTCTGCCAATCTGCAAAGTAATCAGGCTAGAAAATCTTATGACAGAGGCACCTGCTGCTAGGAAACCCAGATTAATATTACCAGCACATACTGAGTAGGCTACTGAACAGCCAACTCATACTAATGATGCCTGGGCTGGGAAGTCAGCTGGCAGCCTTGAGATACCCCATTGTTGGTCCCCTGAGCTCTGCAGCTCTGCAGCTTCCCAGTACAGCACAGACTCTTCTTGACAGAGCAACTTTGCCGTTTCGTTTTCAATTCATTTATTCCAAAGTAGGTCATGCCATGCCATCTGTTGACACTTAAAACCCACAGAAGTTTCCAGATTCTGTGTGGTCTCCTGTAGTTTAACATATATTTTTAATACCCTGTTGCTCTACCTAGCTGCTGGATGTACTCAGACTTCTAATCACAACAGCTTGTTAATCACATAATACAAATGAGTGCAGGTCTTGAAGTAATATACTAGAGGTGAGTATGGCTGAGGGGAGGGAACACAACAAGAAGGGCCTGTTTTTTTGCTGATGGTAAATCTTGGGCAATAGAGCTTTCAACTAAGAGGTGATCGTGTCCACCTGCTTTTTGCTTCCCAGCAGCCTTGTTGAAAGCTTAGGAAAGCAATCAGTCCCCAGATAGGTACATAGTGGGTTTTTTCAGGCTGCAGTTAAATTTGCTTCTCTAGTTCTCTAACTGTGGGTATGTGAATTGAAGAGTATTTCATATCCACAGCTGTCTTTAAGTTCCTTGCACAGATTCTCAGGTCTCTGCTATGTGCCTGTTCATTGTGAATTACCCACATACTATGAGAATGATTAAAAAAAAAACCCAAAAGACTAGTGCTCCTGATTTCAAGTAATGACATTCAATTTATCACAGGAAGATTTCTGGAAAGGCACATGTCCACATGGGTGCAATGCTGGCATGGCCCACAACTCCTAACAAATATCCTTGGTATGTGGCACAGTAAGCAACACTGGTAAGTAGAAGGAAGCTCACATACATGTCATATAAAACATACATAAAACACAGGCATTGGTACATGGACATTGTGCCTGAGAATGTAGAAGACGGGCTTTTAATTACAGGAACTGGTCCTGACCACCTTGCTACTAAGTGGATATTAGTAAAGCACCCCAACAAACTGCAGCTCAGGGTCTCTAAAATGTGCTTTAAAAACAAACAGCTTAAGTCTTAAGCAACAACAAACAGGCTGAGGCAGCTAAAGATCAAGCCCTCTTGGGCTAGAAACAACTAGAACACATTACCTAAGTATACCAGATGTCATTGGGCAATGTATGACCACCTCAAAATCATCTTAACCATTAGTGGAAACCAAAATGGATTGGACTAGCTTGTTCAGTAATATGGTTTGATGTCCACTAATTGCAATTGTCAGTTCTTGTTCACAGGTTTCTGGATATACAGGATATCTTTGTTTCCTTGAATTTTAAAAATACAAAAACATATTGGTTTCATTTCACAGTGATGACTGCACAAGTTCAAAATGACCCTGAAATTCTGTCAAAGTTCTGCACGTGTGTTACATTGATTTGAAGAAATCTAACTGTACTCTCATGAGTTATCTGTACAAAATTAGCAAAGTTCATAGTATTGTAAATTAGAAATATGATTATTTTGAGTAGCCTTGTAGACAAATACATTTTTCTCCTTTTTCACTTATCTACTTCTTTCTTTTCCCAGAAAACTGATATCAATTTCAACAAACCTGCAAATTCACTATACCTGTAAACATATTTTTGCCAGCAGTAAACACAGAAGTATACATGGTGAGTGCAAACATACTGTCTACTTATACTTGTGATACTACAAATTACATTTTAAAAAAGACTACAAAAATCATTGTGTGCTATAGTAGTTATAGTTACTGTGTTATTGCTTTGCACAGCCCCACTGTGACTAGATAAAGAATGGGTTTGAATGTATTTTTGAAATTAATATCGTAAGCAAATAATTATTAATGAACACCCTTAAGGCTTGTTGTGTTTGTATTTGCACAATTGGTACAAATCAAGAACAAAAATAATTACTCTTTTTAATGTAATTTACCAGGGTATTATGGGAAATGTCAACACTTAATACAAATGTTTTTATTATTATGTAATATATCATACTTCTGCTTTTTAAAAATAACAACATAAAAGTTTTGAGGGTAAAGAGATTTTCAATTAGACACAGTAAGCTGCTGGTTTTCTGTCTTAATAGCTCTTCTGTACTACTAAATCCACAACAAAATATTTAATAGTAATTTTTGATGTCTAACATGTAATCCATTTAAGATTCCTGTGGATTGCAAATATAAAATAAATTTGCTGTCTATCTGCAAAATAGTATACTCATATGAAATAAACTAGAGGCTTTAAAATAATTTTTTTGAGAAGAAAATGTCCATCTGTATTTAAATATAAATTTTAAAATAGAAAATTGTATATTGAATTGTTTGAGTTGTTGTTAAACAGTCTTCTGACTGTTTAACCCAGGAATACATACTGTCTGTGAACAAACAGCTGTAATACTTGAAAGACTCACTGTATTAAAAATAAAGAACTTAAAGAGCTGCAAAGTACTTTCTTCCTCCAAGGGAATAAAAGAGCTAGGACCTAACAATGGTTCTGTTTGAATCAATAGCAAAATTAAACTATTTCTAGCAGCATAGGATGTAAATAACTAGTGGCATAACTAAAGAGTCATTTTAACATCAGGAAAGGTAAGATTTTTTCCACTACTTTGAAAAGTTTAAAAACACAGTCTAGATTTCATTTTTCACTTACATTTGCAAATACAAAAAGTGTTATTAACCATTTTTAAACTGGGAGCTGAGATAAGCAATTAAATGTGTGGAGATTTGTGTAACAATTTTTGACTTAGTTTCAGCTCTGCCAGGATTTAACAGGGAAAACACTTGGTCTTGTTTGTACAAGGATGGATTAACTCTCCTTTAGAGGTAGTGGGGAGGGGCAGTTATTACCGATGGACAGAGTGCCTGCAGTTTGTGGCTGTAACACACCCACCTGTTTTCTGTGTGTTTGTTTTCTGTGCTGCGGTCTATGAGTCAGCCAGCACACGCACAGTGGGAAAGCTGCACTCCCCCCTGCTCATTGCCGTGCTCCTCTCCTCCCAAAGGTGAGGGATCTCAGGCTTTCAAGAGGAGCTGGCAGCCATAGAGACTTAAGCTTTTCACATCTCATTATCAGTTTTTCCTGCCACTCTGGGCTGTTTGTATTTGTTGCCCAGTTAGTAAGTCATGCTGATGACAGAATGATTTTTGCTTTTATATTTCTTTCATATATATTCTGTGAAAAATGCATATTAACTGATTGGCTCTTCACAAATATTAAATTGAATACTATAGGTGTTATGTTGGAAAGTTATTTTGTAGTACTGTATTAATCCTTTTTAAATATTGTGTTAAAATATAGTTTTAGGCTATACCATAATATTAAAATATAAGCTATGTTTTGTAAGATACATTTTTTGTGACCAGCACAAGGAATGGATAAGATAACCAAGAAATCCTTCACATAGAGATAACAGGAACAGACACCAAAAAAAATCTCAAGACAAGGATTTATGGCCTCTTTATTGGACCGTGCAGACTTCTTCCAGATACCCTAGAGCTGAAAGGATTGATTTACAAGATGAGAGGGAGTTGACAGAAAACAGAAAAATTCCTAGTTTGAAAAGAGTATTTGCATCATATATGAGATATATGAATATGCAACAGGCTATGGCTTTTAAGAGTTATTCCTTTGTTAGCGGACATGCTTTGTTGAGGAAAGCATCCAGGTGTCCGTAATTCTTTGCTTTTTACTGTCCTTTATTGTCCTAACTCTGATTGTCCAAATTCTTATTGCTCTAATTTTTATTACCTTTTTTTAAACTAATTTATTACTATTAAACTTTAAAAATTTTTAAACAAGTCATTGGCATTTTTCACAAATTCATAGCTCTGTAGACTATTCTTATAAATAGTTCCTAGCTAGCTCCAGTACTTTTCCCTACCCTGATAGGCAGAAAGACAAAACACATTCCAGAGGCTCCAAGCCCTGAGGGGTCCAAGGCCCCTATCCTATCTTGATTCTCCCTGGGGAGCCAAGGTGGGCATTTTTCTATATCTGTCTGTTTGGAAGCCTCCAATAAAGTCCAGCCTTTATATTACCTCCTATACTAGTATTGTCTCAAAAGTATGTTGTTTTATTTCTAGGTCTTTAAGGTATGAATGCTATGAAATGAAGCATTGAATTTATCTGACATTAAATAAGAAAAATCTGCTCTTAGAGGAAGAAAGGAACTAAGCATCTAAGCTACAACCAAATATAAGATAACAAATAATATAATACTTAAATAAATAAAACAAAAAAGGCTCATATTGCCAGTAATGGACCTGATTTAGCATCAAGTATCTTGAAGAAACACATATGTGATCAGGCTGCTTTCATCACAAATCTTTTCAAACTGGGTTAGCAATATGACTGTAATGATGCTGCTACTACAGGAATTATACATATATAACAATTGACCTATAGTACAAAGTGAAATAATTACCATTTCACAGATTAAAATATGTATGAGAATGTAACAGCGTAAGAAACAAAAGAGCATAGTTGAGGCAGCATTTTTTACTGGAGGAGTGAGGATTCAAAGGCATTTTCTGCTGAGGTAAGACCTCTGATATTTGACACTTTTCTTGCTGTTACGAAAGTAAAATTTGAGTATGAGAGAGAAAGCAAGCAATCAGTAAGTTTTGTGTGTTAAGAGTCTTGGGTATCAATAATTTAATTCCCTGTTTACATTATGCTGTGCATACTTCTAAGAACCCCATAGTAGCTGATAAATTTTCTGTAAGTCTTCAGAGAGACAAACCAAAGAAAGAAATCTAAATTCATATAGATCTACCTTTTTTTACTAGAGTTACCTGTTCTAATTGGCAGTATTTAAGTCAGCCAATTTTTGAACTTTTCTTGGAGTTAACTGATGTTCCTTGTTAAAACAATCTCACCGTAGTTGGGGAAAGAAAAAAAAAACAAACCCAAAATAGCTACAGCTAAGCCCTTGCTGCATTCTTGCAGCTTTCAGAGTGCAAATGAAAATCTGCATCAGAAAAGTACTATTTGTTAAATCAGTCTAAATCTGGCAGAGCTTATACCAGCCTCTGTGGCTAATGGTGCAAGAAAGTGATTGTTTTGAAAATAACTGTGTTGGTTTAAAATATTATTGCCTGTCTCCCAGAGGATACCACCCACATAGTGGAGTCAGCAGACTGAGAACATAGATAACTGTAAGCTGCTTCAGGATAAAATCCAGTGTTTAAAGCATAAAATGCAAAGGGGGGTGGGGGCAGCTTGAATTAAGCTTTTGGACTTTGTACTGAAACAGCTGAGAGGCACTGGTGCCTCATTCTGCCATGAGAGCTGGGACAGGCATCTTTGGCAGGCACAAAGAGCTGGGGGCAGCAGCAAATAGCCAGAGCTGCCTTCTCAGTAAGGGTGTCTGAGCTCTAAGCAGGTCTCTTACCTTTCTGGTAGAGGTTCACAGCATTTGGGCAAATGGTGAAGCCTTAACTGCTAAGTGGAACAGCTAATAAAACACACCATGTGAGGGGTTTCGGATTTAACTCTGAGTATTGTACATGATGTAACCAGACATTAAAAGGGAACAAAAAGCTCATGTTTTCTGTCTCAGTCTGCTCTGAAGTTTTGACTTCACTGTGATTAACTCTTAAGTGGTAATAATGATAGTCTAGAGGGAGAAGATTTCACTTATTGAACCCACCTACCCTGCATTTTTTTCCCTTACTAAGAAATATATAAGACGTGTAGTGGCATCCCTGATCCAGTAATGGTTAAAAGAGACATGGTATGCTTCAGTGACTCAAGCCATTTCTCTTCCTGAGGTCCTAAAAATTCTTCTGCTCTGTTTTGATATTGATACTGTGATCTGACCAAGGAAGCCCTTACCATGCTTTCTTTATAAACACAGGATTCACTGCTGTAGTGTTGTATGTCTTGATACGTACTGCCTAATATAAAGCTATTTGTAGACCAGGCTGGAATGTTATCTTAGGCAGGTCAGTCTGTAGCTCCTACACACAGCAACAGCCTACTTTTGTTTTTAATATCACTGTGCTATTGTTTTTAAAGCTTTGGAGTTCGTCTTGAAATCCAGGCCACCCGGAATTTAACAGCAAAACTTTCACTGAGTTCAGTGTGATCAGGATTTCAACCTCAATGCCTAATGTTGCTAACATGGGATGTGGTAAACTTGATCATCCAGTTTTTTATGGCCACAACAGATGTTCCTTCTTTTAGACCAATGGAAAGCTACTGAACTTCACCCACCCTCCAAAACAAAAATACAAGCATTTGTTTACAGCCTGATTCCAGGAATATGAATTGAATTAGCAGCTGTGAGGTTTGTTCTTGTTTATTTATGAACAAATATATGCACAATTCTTGCTTTTCCCAAAGAAATGTTTCCCAGGTTGTATTTCCTCTATATAGTAACAGTATTTTAAGCAGTCTAATGCTCCATTATAATTTGTTTAGCACAATTGAAATATCATCATAGTATTTTTTACCTTGTTTTTTAAACATGGACCAGTATTTTTCCTCTGTCCTAGAAAACAACATGTTATGGTTCTGTGGTTTTTATTTTCTAGACTTGTAATTTAGATTGACTATAATACAACATTTCTGTAATCATGACTGAAGGCACAACCTATAGAAAACAAAGGTACTAAATAGAAATGTTTTCTTCCTCTTGAAGATATTAAATGAATTTTCAAATCAGCATAAAAGGTTAAAAGACTGATGCCTTCTCCTAAATTAGAAGAAAATACATGATAATGTAATAAATGAGACCTGAAATTTTCTAATATAGGGAGCAAGAAAATTATTCCTAATTTGAAAGGTACCATCCCATCTCTGGGGTAAATAGCCAGTGGTTCTTCCATACAAACAATAGAATAGGAACAAGAATAGGAGTGCAAAGGCTCTTTATTAAAGGAATGGAAGCCTCATTAACATGCATATGTTTCTCATGAATAAAAGAAATTTACACCTTTTCCTTTCTCTTTCCTGAATTGGACTAATTTCAGGAGTCATAGCACTGTTTTTATTGTGCCAGATTAAACTTTCTTGTGGCCTTGCTTAGTCTTCAGCTTATGTGAAGATGTTTCCTTGCTTTGCTCACAACCAAGCCCCCCACTTTGCTTTAATACATGCTGCAGCTGTGTTTATTTTTAGTTCTGTGGGCTGTCCTTAACAATGATGCTCCCAGCAGCTCCGTCAGGGTAGGATTTATCAGAGTGGCTGAGCAGCTCATGCTTCCACACATCTAGTCCCACTACAACTTCCTTGTCCTGGCTCTTTGTGGACCTTCGCACAATTTAACTCACTAAACCAACAGGAAATTAGCTAACTTTTTGAAGAAGCCTTTTTTGTGCCATTTTAGTGAATTGCATCAGCTCAGGTAAAGGTCCCGCAAATACCAAAGGCAGCCTAGTGACTGACACAAATTCTTGGCTGGCTGAGGGAAAATCATGGTGGAACTGTGAACTTTTGGAAGCAGAGACCTATTGCGTGTCTTGCAAAACTGCTTCCAGATGTAAAATATCCATTTTTTGTTTTCTAAGTAGATTTTTACTGAATGAATTAGCTCATTGAAGACAACATGGTTGCTGGACCCACACAAGAGAAGTAGCAGCAGGAGCACATTTCAGGAGGTATGGAGGGAAACTCTCCTGGTCAGCAAGTCCCCCTCAAGGAACCACACTTGCAGGTTGTACACAGAGTGTACAACCTGCAAATTATCTGGGATTGTGAAGTGGAACACACCAAAATAACATACCCATTATTACGTTAACTGATGTTAACACTCATTATGATACATATTAACCATTTTCAAACGTGCAAATTGGAACTCTCAAACTGCTGTAAACTCTGTAATGTTTAAATTTGTAAAATGATTGGCTATCTTAGTGCTGCATGCTTCACAAATCCTTACAGCAGACAAAGAGGATTCCAACTATATTCTAAAGATTAATTTCAAGCAAATGAGACAGTGGTCACATTAGTAATTCAACCCTCTGATTATCTGAGATCTCAGTTAGAAAGGAAAACCCCACACTGTGAGCAGATAACATAATCCCTAAAAGTAATTTATCTGCTCCCCATTAGTGGTAAATTTTCTGGAGAAGCCAGTGCTAACTTTTTCCCACTTTCAGATGCTGGCATTCGTGTGCACTCTCTACTCTTTCTTCAGCCCTCCAAACAAGCAGACAGTTTGTTTGGAGGCAGCTGCCAGAGAACAATTTGCTCCATGGCCAAGCCTCACCATTCTTGTTAGCTGTGGCTCTGAGGCTCGGCATTCTTAGCTGTAATGCCACACTACTGATCGGGTGTGTAAAGCTCTGGAGTGTCCTGAATGAATCTGTGCAGGTTCAACAGGACCCTGGGTTTTTACTGAAGAAATACAAAACTATATAGTGAACAGTAGTGCCTCAAGGACTCAGACACTTGGGAAGAAAAAATACATGAGGTTTTCTTTTTCTCTCCTTACTAAAACTTAAAGTGGGAGCCAGCTTTTTCCATGAGTGCAAAAATGATTGAGTTTGATGTATGCCTAGAATGACTGTTCCTAAAGAATACTGGTCTGGCACTATCCTCAGGAACATTCTGCTTGCTCCAAAGGGCTTCTAGCACGAAAAATCCCTTGGCAAATAGATCTGAATTATGTGACCCTTTGCTGAGTATGTGCCTCCCCACCTGTTGACAAATACTTACTGTATGTATCCATAAGGATAGTTCAACACGTGTCCAGGGTTCAAACAAAGTTCAGCACGTTTTGGGGTTGATGGCTTTATTCCACTTGGAAGAATTTGGGGGTGGAGGAAAGAACCAACCATAACCATAATACTTGTCAACATATTTGTAGTATGTTTCAAGGGTAAAAATAGCTCATGACAAATGTAAAGCATGGGAGCCTGAGCTCTTCTTGGAGTGACTGAGAGTCCTGTAGGGTTTGAGTGTCACTAGGAAAAGAACCTCCCCCGTCTTCTGTGGAGAGGGGAAACCTGCAGTTCAGCACCTCTCTAGCTGACAGAAAAGTTGTGGAGAAAGAATACAGTGGATAAATGA
The DNA here is from genome assembly GCF_048771995.1 of Taeniopygia guttata. Lineage (NCBI taxonomy): Eukaryota > Metazoa > Chordata > Aves > Passeriformes > Estrildidae > Taeniopygia > Taeniopygia guttata. Next base: position 37,663,703 of record NC_133027.1, read on the forward strand.
ATAAAAAGGGAAATTATGGTAACTAAATTAATAAAGAAAAAAAAAACCCAGAATTTGTAATTTTGATCCTGTTGACTTCAGTTTTTGCCAGGTTCAATAGGCAGGTTCCTTGCTATGTAGCTTGTACCTAAAAACTCCTGACAAGCTGGCTCTCACAGGCCTGGACTGCAGAAATCCCAGAGAACTGTAAAGATGTAACCTGCATCCAGACAGACAGGGCTCTTGGTTGGAAAAAAAATGAAGGTGTCGAAGAAGGCAGGGTGCTTCCAAGGCAAGAAGAGGCACAGTACACCTTGCACTTGAATGCAATCTCTGGGTGTCGTGATAGCAATGCATGTATGTAACAAGGCATGTGTTCCATCAACATGTTGTGCCAAATTAGGTTCTTAACCCAGTGTGCAAGAGGCCAATCCACACTCAGAGTCAGGTATTTGATTTATTTACAGTTCTGCAAAAGAAAGGCATGCTGGGTGGCACATCCACTATCAAAACATTTCACTACTTACGCATTTTAGCAAAGGCATGATTGTTCCTTGGCTACAAGTTACATAGTTCTACTACTACTTAGTGTTCTATTTTTTATTGGTGAGTTCCTCTCTTCTTGTGCTAATTAGTCCACTTACTCAGTCTTTCTCTTCTTTTGAGTCAGGGGGCCATGAATTGGTGGTTACAATCTCCCTCTGCCACAATTACATTTCACACAGTTAGAGCTGATTTCAGCACAGTTGCTGAAATCAGCTCCAACTGATTTCCAGCTAACAACTCAGTTGTTAGTTTCTTCCTTATCATGGGAGCTGTGCCAAATGTCCTTGTGGTCTGTAAATTCTGCATTCTTTTTACCCATAATCAGCAGGACATCCTTCTTCCCAAGCTTTTTTAACACCACCCTCTCCCCACAAGGTCTGAGATCACTGAAGCACACTAAGCCCTAAAGTTTAACAAGGCAATTCTTCCAATACGTAATTTATCTTTCTAATATTTTACGTTGGTTTTGGCTGGTGTGAAGTTAATTTTCTTCACAATGGCTGGCATGGGACTGTGTTTTGGATTTGTTCTGAACACAGGGTTGATAATATAGAGAGGGTTTTGTTATTGCTGAGCGGGGCTTACACAGAGCCAAGGCCTTTTCTGATTTCTGTGCTGCCAGGCTGGGGAGGGCCCTGTGGGAGCTTGGGAGGAGACACAGCCCGACAGGTGACCCCAGGTGACCAAAGGGACATTCCAGACCACGGAACATCATGCTCGGTATATAAGGCAGGGGAAGAAGGAGGAAGGGGAGGACGTTTGCAGTGATGGTGTTTGTCTTCCCAAGTCACTGCTGGGTGTGATGGGGCCCTGCACTCCTGGGGATGGCTGAACACCCGCCTGCCCATGGGAAGCAGTGAATTAATTCCTTGCTTTGCCTGTGTGCGCGGCTTTTGCTTTCCCTGTGGTACTGTCTTTACTTCAACCCGTGAGTTTCCTGCCTTTACCCTTCCGATTTCCTCCACGATCCCGCGGGTGGGGGAGGCTGCGGGCGGGCCCCGAACCTCCGCCGGCTGACCGGGGGCCGCGCCAGGCACGCTGGGGCGGGGAGTTCCGGCTGGCCGCCGCCTGTAGGCCAGGCCGTGACTACGAACTACGTCTCCCACTGTGCCTCGCGGCGAAGAGAGGGGATAAAAGGGGGAACAGCTCAGGTGTCGCGCCGGGGAGCAGGTGCGGGCGGCGGGTTCAGCTCGGGACCGGACCGGTGCTCCCGAGGCCTCATGCAGCCGCAGGAGCCGCCGGAGAGCGGCCCTGCCGCCGCGCTGGAGGCGCTAAAGCAGCGGGCGTGCGAGAGCGTGGATCTGAACGCTGCGCGTCTGGGCGCGCTGAGCCGCGACATCTGGAGCCGTCCCGAGCTGGCGTACGCGGAGCGCCAGGCGCACGACGCCCTGACCCGCTTCTTCTCCGGCGGGGACCTGCCCGGCGCCGCCTGGGCCGTGCAGCCGCGCTACAAGCTGGGCACAGCTTTCCGCGCCGACTGGGGCACGGCGGCCCCGCAGGACCCGCTCCGCCTCGCCTTCCTCTGCGAGTACGACGCGCTGCCCGGGCTCGGGCACGCCTGCGGCCACAACCTCATCGCCGAGGTGGGAGCCGCCGCCGCGCTGGCGCTGAAGGCCGCGCTGGAGAGCCTGGCGGAGCCCGTGGCCGTGCAGGTGAGAGCCCTCCCGGGGAGCGGGGGTGAGCACTCCCTGGCAGCCCCTGACTCTCTGTGCGCCTCTGTGCTGCAGATCACCGTGCTGGGGACGCCCGCGGAGGAGCAGGGAGGAGGCAAAATAGATCTCATCAAGGCTGGAGCGTTCGATGGCCTGGATGTGGTTTTCATGGCCCACCCCTCGCAAGAAAACGCTGCTTACCTGCCCGACGTGGCCGAGCATGAGTGAGTGGGTGGGTTCCGGTGGGAAGAGGTGGTTTGTTATTAGACTTTTGTCCCCTCCTGAGAAGGGGACCTGGTTTAGCAGTGGCTGAACCCGGAGCCTTGCAGGTGCCCTTCAGACAAAGGTATTTGCAATCAGCTAAGGAGCCAGGTTAGTGTTAGGGAACGGCACTCTGAGCCGTTCTTCAAAAGTGCTGTGTTCAGCCTAGTGCTCAAATCCCTGCCTGATCTGAGATAATCTTTCATGTATCCCAAAAATCCATCTTTTGTTCCGATGTTTCTTTTAAACATTCATGTGATTATGCTATATATTGAAGTAGAATTTAAAGATACGACTTCAGGGTCTTAAGGGTCATCATTCAGTGTTTTCCTGGATGCCAGTCATGTGGTCCTCTATGCATTTTTAATCAGTTTGGACGGTGTTTCAGGGTTTGCCTTCCTCCTTTTGAAAAGAACTGGCTAGCTAAGCCTGACTGAAGTTTAGATCTGTAGTAACTTCCACACTAAATTTAGTCACGGCCATGTTTTATGTATTAACTTGCATATCAACTTTTTGATTTTGATCCAAAATAGTACTTGTCTTTCCTTCTTATTTGCCCGCAGTGTAAGGATGGACAGCAGTCCTGTCCAACACTGCTGCCTTTTCTGCGAGCCATATAACTCTTTGAAGATTATACCTTGTTGTCTTCTGATTAGCCCTGATGTTCAGAGATAGCACTGGCTCACTTGTGCTTTGGGTCACTTGACTTATCTTAAAGTACACTTTGCTGGATGTGCATCCCCAGAATTGTACACAGTACATGAGGTGCAATTGCCTTAGATCTTACTCAGCTGCTGCATGGACCATAGTGTTTCCTTATAATTTTGGAGATAGCTGGAATGTTTGAGACATCCTCTTCAGTAATTTTCAAGCAATCAACGCTTAGGCAAATGCTTGATCTTTACGTACATGATTTTTAAAAAGTGCTTTGGAACTTCATTCTTTTCTTGCTCTGCCTGTCTGCAAGGCCATGCTGTTCTTCCTTTGGTGTTGTAAACATCCGTTTCCACAGTGTCCCAGCAGCAGTCTGCCAGCAGGTTTTGTTCCTACATGTTATGTCACATTTTTCTATGTTTTATGTGATTCATGATCTTAGAGGGTCTTACCTTGCAGAGACTCCACTAGTAAAGTCCCTCCAGTGCAACAGTTTTTACAGGTATTATATTTGACTGTCTCAGACTAAATTCTGAATTATTTAAATAAGTTATTTTCCTGTCATTTATGACACATACTGGGAACTGTTTTCAGATTGTTTGTGCTACTGCCCAGCTCTGATATGCTTGATTTTACTGACCGTTTTGCTATTACCAGGGCTGTTTCTCTGCTTTGATAATTTGATTCTGTAATTGCCAAGTTACATGGTAAAACAGACAGGGTTAGTCTTCATTACCTCACCAGTCTTCATTACCTCTGCTGTATTCCTTCTGTGTGTTTCTAAAGCATCTTAACTGGTTGTTGTGCCCTCCTTCAAGACTTAGCTCAACTTGCCATTTCTTTACCTTAAGACTATAATCTTCAAGATGTAGATGTAGTTTTCAATTATAGTTTTGTCTTTCTGCTTGCAGTAACCTTTTGAGTTTGATACAGTAAGATTTGGAAATCTCTCCTCAGAGGTCAAGATCGGCATTAGGATCTAAGTCCTAGGTAGCCTTTGAACATGGAGGAGGCATGGAATTGAAGTGCTGAATGAAACAACTTACTACCTCCAAAAGCTTGAAATACTGAGTTTGTCATATTTTATGTAATTATGAGGTTTCAAAGGTAGAAAGACAGTTTTTCTAATTTTAATTGGTCTTTGGTTGTTTGCAGGGAGTTTAAGGACTGGTAATCACTAAGTTGCTAGTATTTCTGTGTCTGCAATTCTGAAAGCTGGCTTGTGCCTGAAATAAGATTAGCATATTGGGATAACTGGTGAATACAAGCCAAAGTTTGTTGATGCTTATTCACTTACCCATCACTTAATCAGCATATTTATTGTTGGACAAACAGGATCCACATTCTTCTGCTGGTATTCTTAAACTGCCTTAGGGTGTTATTATTCTGCAAAATCTGTTGGGTTTTTCTGAGTGTCTGTGACATTTGTGTAGCAAAAGAAGTACAAGAAAAAGAATGCTGAAAGAACTTTTTGAAATAAGAAGCACATGTTCCTTGTGGAAGAGAATACTGAAGCATGACTTTTTGCTGTACTTTGACTTCTTTCTATTTTTTTGAGAATGACCAGGGATCTTTGTGAGTTGATTTGAGGGGTTGCAGTCTAATACTTGGGATATCAATGGGCAAGTTTCTTACACTTCTTAATGATAATAAATTTTAAATAAAATTCCTAGTCTAGAGAATGGGTTCTGTAATTGTCTGGGAAGATTAGTGGGGATTGAAAAAGGCAAGCTTAATTTGGATTGCAGCAGTAGTAAGAGATGTTTCCTATTGCAACAGTGCACTGCATTGTGTCCCTCTGACATCCCGAATTTAAGTGCTGGTGTTAACTTGCAGCTGTGACATTGTTCTGAGCACAAGGGGTCAGTTCAGGATAACTGGTTAAGTTGGCATTTGTGCAACACAGAGGGACAGGCAAGTTAGGCTGGTCATGGCTGGATAAGAGACAGGTTGTGTGTCTTGGGATAGGAGGAATGCTTGAAGATTGAGTTTTTTCTATAAAGGAGTGGATATGGAGTACGGATTGTTTTGTGTATTTTATAAATAGTGAGACCTTATATGTAGATGTAGATTTAATATTTTCCTCTTTTGTGAACAATTCTCATATAGTCTGAAATACTAAGTTATTTTGTAAGGCTAATATTAATGGCCCTCAGATGAAGCAAATAATTAATTTTATTTAATATGTTAATATTCAATGTATTGTGCAATATTTTATGACTTTTTGAAGTTGGAGGATAGTCTTTGCATTAGATTTCTTCCTTGTTGCAAGCCTTTCTACCACATTTTTTGAAGGGTGCCAGGAGAGAACATCCTTGCTGTAGCATACTAATGTGTATTTTAGAATAGGCTGTGCTTTTCCATACTTGTAAAACTTGACTTTTTTTATTTAGACATGGGTTATATGTGATCTTACATACTTTTGCTATCCTACATACTGTCCACATTTTATTTGGCAAGAATTAGGACGCTTAACTTCCAGTTTTGAATCAGAGAACAGGATTTGTTATCCTCTGAGAAAAGTGTTTTTAACTTTAAGTCTCAGAAGAGTTAGGCAGTATATAAAAGGTGGTGGAGAAATTTAATATGTGAAATGTGTACTCTTCAGGAAAAAGCTACATAAAAATGTTACCAGTAACTCCCTTGCCTGACTGGCTCTTGGTATCATTACATTCTGCTGGTTTTCTAGAAATCTTTCAGTGTTTTTTTGCACTCAAAGATAGTTTATCTATGCAACAGTCTAGTGCCAGGTAAATTGTTTGGTGTTATGCTGCACAAAATTTAAATAACATAAATTTGTGGGAACAAAAGGAAGTTTTTAATTTCAAAGTTTTTTTCTTTTTCAGTGAATGAGAAACAAATAAGCAATGCCTTTTATTTCCTAGTGTGACTGTGAAATACTATGGAAAAGCTTCTCATGCTGCTGCTTATCCTTGGGAAGGAGTTAATGCATTAGATGCTGCTGTTCTTGCGTACAACAATCTGTCTGTTTTAAGACAGCAGATGAAACCGACCTGGAGAGTTCATGGTGAGATCTTTCTTAAACCTAATGTCCAGCAAGTTAGAGTTTAGGCTGCTGAAGTACTAACACAGAATATCACACATTCCAAAGTATCGCACTAAGGCACTAAATTAGTATAGTCACTTCAAATATTATGAAACAGCACCATTTCATTTAAATGGTGTGTCTGCAATTTTTACAATCATGTCAGCATCCAGAAATAACCACTCAAAATAGGCTGAGAGGTCAGATTTGACAGGGGACTCTGAGGTATAGGCTAGACCAATTTTAAGTCTTGAAGTTGCAGTTCAGAAAAAGCAAAAGAAATACAATGCAAGGTTTATTTTGGTACATGGCCTTGAACTCCTTAGTATATGTGGGTTTGCAAAAGTGTAAGATGAAATGCTTCCAAAAAGTGAAGTATTACTTATGGCATCACTTTTTGAGTAGACATTCTATTAATTAGATAGCATTTATTGGGAGGGTTTAGTGGTCTGGAATGAAATTTGTTTGGTGAAGTACAAAAAACAAGTGATGAGAGAAGATCATAGTCCTGGTTAGTAGCCCAATCAACTAGACGTTCACTGTATTCTAATATTTAATATCTAGTAGGTTTTGAATTAGAAAGGCCATTTTGCAGTAAGATATGTTAACCATTATGCTTGATTTGTTCTCTTTCAACATCATACATTTCTACCTATAAAGTGAGGAAGGTGCAAAAGGTGAGGTGAAGCTGCCCTATAGCTATAAACTCAGTTTTCCTTATTGTACCCAAGACATTTTTTTCCAAGTTCAAATTAAGAAACTTTACCAATTCTACAGGACTTTTGAATGTAGAGCTGTTTATTTGGAATATTTGTTATGAGCTAAAAATTCTTCCAGATGTTCTGAGCTGATCATTATGTGTCTAGGCTGTTTATGCTGTATATAATACAAGTGTGCATTTCTCTCCAGGTTATCTGGATGGAGTCCTAATCCTTTTGACTATAGATGAAGCTATTTGCAGTTCTGCTGTGCAGCATGCCCAAATCAATTTCAGACAGCAGGCACAGCCTGCTCTGCTCTATCCTATTTCTCTGTAGAAAACAAGGCACATAATTAAGAGTTGGTGTCTGCACCCCATGTGTTGCAGGTTTAAGGCTGAAGATGCCTAAGTCTTCTGTTGAATCTAAGCCTAACCCCTAAATATAGCTTCCTTTGTAGTTTCTAAAGGTTAACACAGATAATGCTGGCAAAAAATCTAAGTACCTAAACAAGCCTTCTGGAGGTTACGCATCCTGAACAGCAGCAAAACTGTTGTGTTGACATAGCTGCTGTCATAAACCCAATTTTTCAAAGTGGAAATATTTAAATTACTTCTGGGAAAGGACAAGCAGCCAGAGTGAGATTGAATTTTAGGAATGCTTTTTTTACAACATTATGTAGGAGACCTCATGTTGTAGACTTTCTGTATAATCAGTGGCTGAATTAAGTGATCCTAAAAATAGTAGTGTTGCACCACTTACAAAAACTGAAATAATTTCCATTGCTTGAAGTCTAGAATTTCTAACCAATGTTTCATGTACTGAAATATTGTTGTCTTGAATTAATCTGAGATTTTGATGTTACGTTTCTTCTCTGCTTATGAGTCGACTATATGTTGCCCCCTTAAAAACAAGAACATAGATTTTTTTTCCCTGCTCAAGAAGTTGTATTAAACAGGTTGCAAAAAAAAGTTTCCATCCAGAAGGGGCAATTGGGTGCTACTAATAGTGTGTAGGCAGCCTTCTTGTAATTCAGGTCTGCTGTCCAGTCCATATTGCAGTTGTATTGAAATTTAACTGTAGACCTATTCAGACTCTCTCCAGTTCCATTTACAATTGTGCTGGACAAGACAAGTGAAAACTGTTTACTCATGAAGCTACTTGTTCTGAGAAAGCTTGTTATGGGTATGTGTCATGCAAATTTGCATTAATACTTACTACTTCCTTTCTTGTGATATCTGTCCCTCTCATCTGAGCTGTTCCTATTGTTATGGACAAATACTGATACTGGATTAATTCAAGACTTGTTTTTTATTTTGATTGTACTTGATACTGAAGGGGGTGAAGTTCATAATCTTAGTGGGTTTTCTGCACCAAAAGAAATGCTTTGTTGTCTATTTCAAACAAATTAGTGCTGTCTCTTCAGGCCTCAGTGACACACATCAGTAACTTGTGCAATATTTCCATTTAAGGTAGAAGTTTATCAGGTTCTACAGAAAACAAATCTAATTCCACATAAAATAAATTGAGGGTAGAAGGCCAGGGAAACCCCCTCTTGGAAGCAACTAGCTGTTAGTGCAGTGACATCTAATGTGGAACTGGGATCTATGATGTGTTCTTGTCGAAATGTCTAAATATTACTGTATTTTATGGAAATGCCTTTGATGCCATAATGGTAAAAGATGTAGTCACACATTTCCTCGAAGTAGCACTTTCAGCTCAAACCTCACTTGTGACTAAAGTTACATGTATTGTACATTCCAGTATTTCTGAAGAAGTAATAATATGAGCAATCTAAATGAACTTTCTGTGCACTGCAATACTTACATTATTCTAGTATTGCTGAGAAACTGATACAGTTTTTCTTCAAGCTCACAAAATAAGTTGGAAGCATTCTAATTGAGGAAACATTTAAAAGTTGGAATCCACGTTATCCTGTATAGCATTTTTTTTTTCTTGTTGGCAGACAGATTAGTTTATGACTCCAGTGCATTGAATTTTAGAGCATTAATTAGAAATGCTAGTTTGGCTTGACTCTAGGATGTAAAACAGATGTCTAACCAAAGAATGCTGTGAAATTGTGCTTAAAGACATGTACCACGTAATCTGACACAATGAAGAAACTTTGTCCACATGCTGCATTTTTTACATTCTTTGTATGTCATGCTCAGCTGATGGTTTGTTGTTTTTGTTTATATGTTTATAGTTCTTGACACAGGAATTTAATGACAGGGCTGAAGATTAAATTGCATCAATTGGATTTAATACTGACAACACAACTTTTCCCTTTCTGCAGGTGTAATAAAAAATGGTGGTGTGAAACCTAACATCATTCCTTCTTACACTGAACTAGAGTTTTATTTGCGTGCTCCTTCAAGGAAAGAGCTTTCTGTTCTGACAGAGAAGGTTGAAAACTGCTTCAAATCTGCAGCAGTGGCCACAGGATGCAGGGTAAGAATATATTAATTGTCATGTGTTTCTTTTACACAGACCAGAACAGGAAATCAATATTTACTGTGTCTGTATAGTGTTTAGCTGAAGTAAATCTAAATTACGGTTACCCTTTTTGCTGTTCTGTTGCTTTGTGTCCTGAAAGGAGGCTTTAGTTTATAAATAGAATGCCACAGAATCCTAGAGGAATCTGTGTTGGGAGAGACCTCTGGAGGTCATCTGGTCTACTTCTCTGTTCAGAGCAGAACCAATTACAGCAGGCTGCCGAGTGCTGTGTGAACTTTTGAGTATTTCCAAGGATGAAATTCTACCACCTGTCTCAAAAAGTGCTCTACACACCTCATGGTGAGCAGGAGTTATCTTAATGTTTATGCTGCAATGACTTGAGCACTGACACAGGTCTCCTGCAGAGATTGCATTGTTTCTATCTTTGGAGATACTCAAAAGCTGCCTCAGTATGGCTCTGGGAAACCACTCTAGGTGACCCTGATTGAACAGGGGAACTGGACAAGATGACCTCAGTAGGTACTTTCCCACATCAACCCTCTGTAATTCTGTTGTATCCAGTGGGAATTTCCTATGTTGCATCACATTGATATCTGAGACGTCTGGTTCTGCCTTCTCAGTACCCTTCCCATCTGGTAACTAGACAGCAGTAAGATGCCCTGCTAACCTTCTGTTCTGTGAAGGCTCAGCAGATCAAGTTCTTTCAGCCTGTCTTTGTACATAGTGTTCTACACCCAGTAATCTTTGTGGCCTTCCCCTGCCTTAGCTCCAGTCTTGATTTGAGGAGAAATTAAACAAACACAGCACCAGATGTGGTCTCACAGGTGTTGTCTACATCAGTAAAAAAAATACTAAAGCACTAATGGCACCACTCTCAGTTGCAGATGAGTGCTACAAGTAACATGCAGCAATGTGGTGTTTTGTGCCACTGATTATAAAACACTTGGAGCTTGCATGTCTTGTTTCATCTGAGCCAGACATGTTGTCATGGAAAGCTAGACTTGGTCATGCAGTTTCTGGTCTTAAATTAGTGTCCTGTAATTTCTTTTTGTTTTGCTGTGGGTGATGCTTCTATCCTACAGATAGTGCTGCTAGGCTCAGAAACCTGGGAGGCTTGATGGCAAACCTCACCTGTAGAAACAAGCAAAACAGGTATTAAGTCTTCTGTCTGTTTTCTTCCCATATTCTTGGTCATTAGGTCCATTGCCCTGTTAAACAGCAGGCTCATGTAGCAACTGAGTAATTTTTCAATTAGCATTCTCATTTCTTTTGCTTTTAGTAAATGAAAGTATGTCTCCTCTAAGCTGGTTCAAGCAGTATGATTACCTTTTTTGTGTTGCTAAGATAGATGGTTCTACTTGCTCAATTAATTGCAAGCTTATTGCAAGACTAATTCAGCTGTAAAAAGAATGTATGTGATCATCAAAACAAATAGATATGGGTTATGTGAATGTTAGCATGTCACTTTTACAGTTTTTTTGAGACATTAGAAGTTATTTTCCTACTGGGTCTTCTTCACTATATCTAGAAAAGAGTTTCAGAAAGTGCACTTTATGCAAAATGGAAGTTAAGACCTCTTCAAATTTGACATTGATAGTTTTTTCCATTTGTTTTCAAATTTCTTACCTGTATGAAGCCATTTCATGAATGGGGCTGTAGTTATTGGAAGCATTCTAAAAAAAGGTAATATACAGTTTGATAAAAGCCTATGTTTATTTCTATGTAGTTTAGTAATACCTGCAGGTGAAATCATTAGACACTGTTACAGGAAATATTTGTTTCCTATTATTGGCAAAAATTTTGAAATCCTTTCTCATGGAATTTGGCTGTCTAGTGCAAACTGAACAGAACACCAGCTGTGTTTTGATGGAGGGTAATATTTGGCAGAATGTTGTATTTTTGAAAGAAACTTAGCACTTATGTCTGTTTTGCCTTGGGTTTGAAGTCTGGATTTGTAGGGGGGTTTTTTTGGCCCTCAGATTTTTTACATTGAACTGGCTTGCACTGGAGAAAAACTTACAATAATTTGGGGTTTTTGTCTAGGTGGAAATAAAAGGTGGTGAAAATGATTACTACAATGTGCTTCCAAATAAGAGCCTGCAGAAAATTTACAAGGAGAATGGGAAGAAGCTTGGAATAGATTTTATATCAGAAGATGCTATCTTGAATGGTTTGTCAGGTAACTCCAACTGCATTTTTCATTGTGTCTTAAGTTTAGGTTGATCGAGGTTCAAGTGTATAAAATAACAAATTATAACTAAGTTAAACACAGTTTGGCCAGAAGAAAAAGCCGAATTACAAAGCTAAAGCTCTGTAGAAGGTTTATATATCTGGCCTGTGTTTCTGTATTTCTATAGAAGCTAAGAACAGGTAAGAAAAGCAGTAAACAGCTTGTAATAGTTCTGAAAATATTTCAAGTAATAAACAGTTTGGTTGGGGGAAGGGCTGGAAAGCTAAGAGCAGTCTTTCTGGGAACATGAGGATGTGTAATGAATTGTCTCTCATTCTATGGCTTTAAAATACAGAATCCTGGTTTGCTATAAATGGGGATGAGACTTTGTAGGAACCGTGTTTAATAATATTTTCCAAGGTTACATATAAACAAGTCTACTAGAATCTAACAATTATTTTAGAGGGAGGTTTTGAAGAGATTTATAACTTGAAGTTTAAGTGTCTCACTAACTCTAATTTAATCTTTTCATTAACAAGTAATTACATGCTTCTAATTTTAATTCATGAGTTCAACAGATTAGTTTTCCAAAGGGTGCTCTTCAAGTAGGTGTTCGCTTTTGGCTCTTGACTGTCTCAAACTATTTAACTTTTTTGGTCTCTGAGCTATAACAGAAATGGCAATTCTTGAATACTTAGGTGGGTTTCTTGTTATCCTTAACACTTTTTTTTTTCAGAATCTTCCCACAGGAACTCTGTTCAAGAAGTGTCAACTTCTGCTCATACTTTTAGGCTTCACTACTGATCTGAACTGTATTTATGAACATTTTTACTCCATTCATGCTAAAGGTTTTTCTCTTAGAAGGAAGATACTGTTCTTAGTAAAAAGTTATTTTAATTAGTTTGATTGTGGTACTTGTCTTCTCTATATTAAATTCAGATTATCTTTGGAGTTTGGAGAAATTTGGTGTCTAGGAGCAGCCCTCCAAACTTCTTTTTTTGGCAGGGAAGACATTGTATCTAAGGATATTCTTGGTGTCTAATGGTGATGGGATTTTTTCTGTTTCTTACTTCCCTTCCAAATTAAAATGGTGTTTCATTGTCTTGTGTTTAAAAACAAATGCTGACTTAAGGCAGATTTCCTACTACTTTCTTCAGTGTAATACAAATAAGATTTACTGCTTTTCTTGTTTAGCAAAGAAGGGGGCTGAGGAACCTTAAAATGTTTACTGTAGTGCAACTTTCTGGAGCTCTGCTGGTTGGTTCCTCCAAACCATTATAATGAGGATGATCATGAATATCAGTGATTTTGCTTTTGTTCAGAGGTTTTGAAGTGAACTTTTCAGAGACACCCAGCTGCAATAGGGCTTTCATATGTAAGTTATATGATATGTTCAATGTTAACTATTAACTTGCTTAAACCAAAACTCCCTGTTTGGGTGTTCTGTCCTTGAATTGCGTGTCAGATGTCAAAATGTGCTTGAGCAATTGCTTTATCTCATACTGCAGTAGGGTTTTACTGGATTTTCTTTCCACAGCTTCTCTTCTGAATTTTTACAGTGGGAATTCAGGAGAGATAACAAAGCACGGTTTCCAGAACCATAGGAGTGGAACTTTGTATGCTACCCATTTCTGGGGGGAGTTGAGTATTTTGTGTCATCTTTTTCAAGACCTCTATTTCTGTTTAGTTTTCATGTGGTTTTCAATGTTTTCTTTTAGGATGTCAGTTTCTTCTGTTGAAAGGGAAGGAAGATAGCTCAGTTGCTTCTCCATGTCTGTGCAGCAGAACAGTCGTTAAGAGCTGAGCGCACTCGCTGCCACCTCTGCCTGGGTATTAGTGTCGCTCTGCTCCCAGGTATCGCTTTAGGCAGATAAGCATCACCAAGGCTTCCCTGAGTACCCCAAATCACAGGCTCTGGGTGTGCCCCGTGCAGCTCTACTCACTGGGCACACAGCCAGGGGGATGCAACATAATGTGAGACTGAACTAGCTTGGACCAGGTGCCAGGACCTGTTTCTTCTTCTACTGTTCATAGGGTAGATTTACTACAGAATATCCATAACCCTTTAAAGCAGATGGCTTAGTTAAACACGTCTTAGTTGAGGCACCCATGCCTGTGATAACTTAATCAAGTCAAAAATGTAGTATTCATGGGGTTTGTTGGCTTCCTGTGCACGAAACTGATAAAGAAGATCTTAAGAAGATCTAGTATATTTGAAAAATCCACTTTTGAAGCTTGGGACTGTATATATATGTTTCCTGGAATCTTTTGTGTTTTCCTCTCTGTTCATGTTTGTGGCAATACTGACTCCATTAAATGTGCAGTGACTTGAAGAGGCTTCAGGATATATTTTTGAGAAGCTGGAACTCCCATATCTTTCTGTTGAAGATAGCGCAGGATTATGTCTATTACATTGATAACTGCAATTACTTATGTTTCCAGAAAGAATCGCAATCTGTGTGTCTAGCAAACATACAATTTCTGATGTTCTAAACGTACCACTATGTTATTCCTATAAAGGATGTAATATTTTGTCTGCTATAGGGGAAGATTTAGCTGTCACATTTTTATTAAAAGCTGCCTGGATTTTGCCTCTCCATATTACTAGAAAATACCCAATTTAAGTGTCTTCTACTCAGCAAAAATAACATGTCAACTGGTAGTATATTGAATATGGATATAAATTTAGGAGGAATGACATGACTGAGAGCTGTGATGCAGTGAAATTTCTAGTATTTCATTTGCTAAGTGAGAGCAGGGAAAAGAGCAGCACAGTCATTGCAGCAGTTTGTGTACTGGGACTTAGTAAGGCATGTCTAGAGCTCTTGATTTATTCTGGAGTGTGCAGAACTTCTGGTTTGTCTGTCCAGATTGACCAAAGAATGAATCAGTAGTGTGAACTACTGGAAATTAAAATAACTTATTGCTGTGCCAAGAGTTGGATTTTCTTCAAATGCATCCTGAATTTATGGGAAGAGATGTTTTTGAACAAGCATTGCTGTTTCCCTTACCTGTAAGCAGAGTAAATAGCAAACTCTTGTCCTCATAACGTAGGCTCTATGGACTCACTTCCAGTAACTATAGGCTTCCAAGTAAAATCTGTATTCTTCAATCATTTAGTTACTAAATCTTAAGGCACTAGCAATATCTCCTCTTCATAAAGTATCACACTATAGAGGCTACCTGATGTGTTAAAATTTAAGTTTTATACACCATTGCTAAAGAAACAAATTCTTGAGTCTCTGGCCCCAAAAAAGTTAATTGAGATCTTACTGGGTCATCCCTATTTTCCCCTGATAAAAAACAATGCTTCCTCTGGATTTCACAATAACTGGTATGTTGATTTCTTCAACTTCGAAATGTCATTTTAACAAGTAATGAGTGGATTGCTTGTTTGCGAAAGCAAGAAAAAAAACCAAACACTTGGGATGTAGTTGTAGACTCTTGGATGATTTACCATGAATAATCTTCTACTTTGGGATGATATAATTCAGTAGATAAGGCTGTGAGATAGGTGCTTGATAACATACTGAAAGTGATAGGCAAGAAAGAATCATCATTAAAATCTGCAACATTGCTATCTGGTGTTTTTCTACAAAGCCCTAGCATTTTGTCTGGAGTTTAATTCTGAATTTATTTCAAGGGTGCTTGTGCTGTTGAGATTTCCATAACTCAATAATCAGTAATAATCAAAACACACGGGGCTAAAAACAGTTACTCTCAATTTGTTTTTGTTTAAAGATAAATAGTTTCTACTTTAGTCCCCTACAGAATGCTGAATATTTTTGTATTGGTGAGAAGCAGGAATTGTTTGACCTAGTTCTGAAGGGCTCTAACAGGGAAATATCTGAAATGCCTGACACTCCCAAGGTTTGCTGCTTTCCTGTTTCTGAATTAACAGATTAATATTAGGAGATGCTTGATAAAAATTAGTAGTAAAAGGTATAGGAACATGCTGATACATCTTCCTTGCAGTCCAGTAACTGATCATTGATCAGAAGTGCACTGGAGAGCAGCATCTAAAGATGGATAGTTAGGGAAAACACCTTGGTGACAGGAAATGTTTGTATGGATAATGTCTCATTAGAAATGTTCTCATTTTAGTGTTTGGGGCAAAGGATACTCTATTTTAGATAGGGGCTGCATGTCTATCATGCATTTGCTTACAGCATTCAAAATTGCCCAAAGCTTTTGGTTAAGAAAATCTCTCTGCTGCTCCTAGGTTCCACAGACTTTGGTAATGTTACATTTGTGGTCCCTGGGATTCATCCTTATTTCTATATTGGCTCTGATGCATTGAATCATACTGAGCAGTACACAGAAGCTGCAGGTGAGTGAAAGTGAAAACAGTTCACATTAATAGTAGAGTTGCAGAAAAAGCTGACAAATGTAGAATTTCTTGGTTTGTGTTTGAGGTTATATGTATATGGGTAGGATAGCCACTCCTCATACTAAAAGATAATATCATCTAGACAAAAGAAATTGGAATTGGAAGGATTATCTGTAACAGCATATTCAGAAGAATTTCTAAACATGAGCCGAAAGATAAAAGTCATTTTTACTCCTAAAATACAGTACTTTTGAAACATAACAGTGCTAGCTTATAAAACTCCACATTTTCTTAAGAGCATAATGTGAACATTCAATTCTCCCGTTCTCAATTGTTTCTATCAGTAGCAGAAAATTAAGTACTTGCAAACAAAAAAAAATGTTTTGAGGCATGGGAAAATATGCAAGCAGATATTTAAGAAAATCTTCTTGCAGCTGAAATTTATAATCTTACTTTATAGAATATCCCTTATGCAGTAAATGGTTTAGTATTGGTAATCTAACCTGAAATTCCTCTTACTTTTTTTTCTGCAGGGTCACAGACTGCTCAGTTCTACACCCTGCGCACAGCTAAAGCTTTGGCAATGACAGCACTGGATGTCATTTTCAAGCCAGGTCTGTTAGAAGAAGTCAGGGAAGATTTTAGAGAAGTGAAGCTGAAAGAAGAGGAACAAGCAAATCCAGTAGGACCTAAAAAAGAATCTGGTGTTTCTGAAGGAGCATGTGCATCACACTAAACTTGATTAAAGTATTCTCAGTAGCACTGACTTAATGGAGATGCTGTATTTAAATCCCAGTAGGGGCTGGATAAATACATAGCTGAAGAAATTATGATTTTATTTAATTTGGACTTTAGGAGAAGTAAATAGTATAATTGCTTTCAAAAAATGTGAGATTTCATCTAGCTGTAATGTTTGTGTTTGCTATGGTGATGATTTTCATACAGAGATCTCAAATATGTTCTTTTTAATTTGCAATGTTGAATAAATTATAGTGTTTAGATCCCTTGTCAGTGATTTTCTATGTAGTGCTATATTAATATTCCTTCTAGAGGAAGTATGGCAGTTTGCTGTTCTAAAATAAGCACTTTTCATTCAGTGATCATATGCTGAATCTGATCTGTGAAGCTTTTATAGAATTTCTGGTCAGTCACTTTTCTTGGGACAAGATGGAGACTTAAAAAATGAGCTGCTTTCACTGGAGAGAAGGGGCTATGTTTGGAAATGTACTTAGTTTTGATAATAGTACCTTCTAGCAATGGAAGAAGACTGTATAGGAATGTAGTCTGTAAAGCTTGATTGTCCTGAAGCACATTGATTTTCCTCCTAATAAATTTTGGAGGTATTGTGGAGACGTCATGGATCAGAAAATCAGACTGCAGCTAAACAATTATTTGATTAAATCAACACATTTAAACTACTGCAGGAAAAATTCTGCTCTGAGGCAATACAGGTGTCTACGCAAGGTGTTGCATTAGCTTAACTGAAGGAGGTGTATAAATTTTGCTAAACCAGTGGAAATCTTTGTCACAAAGCTACGAGTGTGGTGCCATGAAGCAATAAATGGTTGTGTTCAAATCCCTCTAGTAAGCTCAGAGGAGTTTGCAGTGAGGACTGCTGGCTTTTTTATCCTGTTTGTTCCCATGTCCTGAGCAAGCAGATATGTTAAGTCTTGCCAGTTGTCCTTTCTATGTGTTGTGTGGTTAGTCCATTTAATCTTTGTTATTTTGCTTTCCAGGGACTTTTATCAAAGTGATGTTTTATGTGCCCAGACACGTTAGGATGTCTTTTAATTCACTGGTTAAAGGATCTCGTGAGTACACAGAAAACAAGTCAGTGCACAGATGGAGTGAGAAAGCAACTCACTGATAAACGTTTTCCTAAGCACAGGTATTACTGTAAGCTTCAGAAAGGAAAGCAGGCAAGCTTTATTTCCTCAGAAAGTCAGAATAACTGTCTTTTAGTTACTGTCTTTTTTCTTTTTTAACAGTCTCTAAATGGTAAAGTCTAAAATTCTGTTCAGCATTTATAGTTTATGGATTTCTATATTCACTTCAATTTAATGATTTCTATATTAATTTTATATTCACTTTAAGGCAGTATCTTTGCTTTCATTGGCAAACGGTTTTCACAGATGGATGTGTGAAATAGATGAAGGTGGGACTCTGAGTTATAAATGTGTCCAGGATAGTAAGTTGAATAGTAAATCCAACGAAATTTGTTCTAAGGTTTGTCAGAGGAACTTTATCCTTAACTTTTAATTTACAGTCTGCCTTGCCAGTTCTTGGACACAACTGCAATTCATTAAGATCTACTGGGTTAAAGGCTAGTACGCTGATTTCTTTAGCACATGTGAGTTTCTATTTCCTCCTGCAAGAACTGCTTAACTCATTGCTTTGCTGTTTTTAAGATGGAGTGTTTGGATCCCACATAGATAGCACATGCTGTGTTGTTGTGTTTCCTAAAAGCTGATATGCATTAAAGCCTTCTCAGTTATTTTTGTCCAGATATCTTGGCTGCATTATATCGAAAATCAGTTAATTAAACTTCTCTGAACTAAAAGTTTGTCTTCCTTTTGTTGTAATCATTGCTGGAATTAAAATGGAATTGAAGTACTGATTAAAGATGAGTTGATACTAATAAAGGAATTTAATTGTGATTGAATTTTCTTGTCCTTTGATTAATACTGGGATGCTGCATGATTCTGATTTTTTTTTCCCCTAGTTTGTTATGATCATGAAAGATTGAGGGTAGTTTAAGCTTTCCATTTTGATCTGTGTTTGTGAAAGTTAATGCTTTTCAAATACAGTATTTAATGTTAGTCTTTATAATCTTATGGAATTGATAGAATAATTCAGAATATGAGCCTGTGAGTGATCACTGAAGGATCCCTGTTAGGCTAAAGCTGGTCTAGCCTCCAGCTTGAAGTGGGATTATCACCAGCACTAGGTCACGTGATCTTGGCTTCATTTGCCAAATCCTTGAATCCTCGTTCAGCCTCTGTTCTCAACTCCCCATGTGAGCTAATTCCAGTTTGTCTCAGAAGGTTCATTCTTGAGGTCCAGAACTAAAGCAGTTTGGGATTTAACCTTGCAATTTTACTATCACAGTGATACTATGTATGTGAGAATTTTATTTCCCATGGGAATAAAACTTTGATTTTCAGTCATTTATGCTTACAATTCACGCATATATGAAAATACCCAGCATGCTTTTTAACTGCAGTCATCCCCAAGCTGTTTGTAATTTAAGAGTATTGGAATATTTGTCAGGAATAGTAGTAGTGAATCAAAACATGTGGGTAATGGACTGTAATGCCTGAAATTATACTGAGCTGTTGATGGCAAATGACAGCTGTGAAAGGATGTGGTAATGATGTCCAGATGTTGTGAAGAACTTACAGCCTCTGCCAGCATATCAAACTACTGTATTTCCTTATTTAGTATTTGTCTCAGAACCTGAGTAAAAGATACATTTGGTTTAAAGCAAAACTAAAAGCACTTGTTTAAAGCAAAACAGAAAATAAAACATGAAATGTGATGGGTTTATTTTTATGAAAAGACTTAATGGAGAGAACTTGCAACCTGCTGTGTTCCTGGTGTAGAAGAGCCCAGCAGTCTTTCTTCAAACCATAAATGGGATGCAGTTTTATGTTGTGAATCTTATTTCTGTAATTGCTTCCCCCTACTGTGAGTGCTCTGTACCTGCTCCCATTGCAGTCACAAGGAGCAGGACTATGTTCCTTTGAGGAAGAGTCATGACACATTTGCTGTTGCAGTCTCTCTAGTATTCACGGAGTGATCTCATAACTTGCTAACAGCATTCCTGAAAAGAGACTTTTATTTAGAGCAAAATGTTTCAGAATAAATAATTTTGAAATAACAAAGAAAAGGTCAGTCTGCATTATTTCCTTTTTACCTGTGAGGTTAGCAATTTTCTTGTCCTCAGCAGCCCTCCACAGAGCCTTTGTCCACCAGACTGTTTTCATTGACTGCTGCTGCCACCCACATTTTGTGCTTACTAGGGAGCAAAAGTGCATCCTGCATAAGGGCTCATACTCAAACTATACTACACTGAAGTTGGGTAAGATTGCTGCTGGTTTAGATTCCTCTAGGCACTAATGGAAGCCAGAAGTATCTGACAAACTCACTGAGGACTTTTCTTGAGCTACAACTACATCTAATGTCCTTATTTAAAAATAAAGTGAGAAACCTAATACTTCAGTCCTAATGAAGTCCACATGGCTGAGGATAGTGTAAGAATATGGTGCTCTTATTTATGTTGTGTACAGGTAAAACCTTATAAAAGAAAGGCCTTATAAAATCAGGCCTTGCTCAGCTGAATTAACAGCTAGCCTGTTAAGTTCCCATGAGAAAGAATTCTAGGAATGAAAATCAGTTTGCATAACAATCAAACCTTGTAAGAAAAATGGGTTGCACCTGTGAGAAATGTCTGTCCCATGAGAATCCTTGAAGAAAACATGTAAACACCTGTGTAAAGAGAGAGTCTTAGCACACACAAACACCTTCTAACCAATGAATTGAGTGGCAAGAAAGTTACTAACCAATTAGAATTAAACATGATGCCTTTGAAAGCTGTATAAAAATAGATTGTAACAATTAAAGTGGGGCTTTTTTCCTCTGAAACTTTGAAGTGCTGTGCCCGTTGTTATTCGCTGGCTATAGTTACAATAGCACTAGAGTTTCAGAGAATCACAGAATGGTTTGTGTTGGAAGGGAGATTAAAAGACCATCTAGTTCTTCATGCCTTCTCACTACTCCTAGCATCATACCATTTCTTTTCCTACTCCAGCCTGGCCTTGAACACTCCCATGGATGAGGTATCCATAGCTTCTCAGTTGCGGACTGAAGTTTGCCTCCTTGCTGCTTCACCCTATCAGTAATTATCATCATCCTTAAAGACTACGAAAGGCTTCAGCCTCCAAAGCTGGAAGTGCTCACAGGCAGGACCTGTGTCTATCCACAACACACACAAACTTGCCTTCTGTACATAACTTTATTCCTGGCTGGGCTTTGGGTTAATCTCAAAGAAATTGCAGAGTATCACCCAAAGCAAGAAGAGCGAGGATGGTAACGCACACAGTTACTGTGTGAAATGGAAAGCTAAACATCATCATCATGGTGATCTGGAGTTTGCATGCAGGCTTCTTATCAGACCGTGCTTGTGAAACTCTGGAACTCTTCAGCCCTACCAGCATTACCAGATTTAAGGATGCATTTGGTATTCATCTGGATCAGGTTGTGAGCTCTCCATGTATAAACACAGAGATCATGCTTTTGAAGGTAGAAAACACATGATGCTGTACAAATGTGAAGTTTTATTGTGATTTCCAGTGTTTCTAGAAATAAACAATAGCAAACAAACCTGTTTGATTTATTGTAGAAGTGGAAAGGAGCAGAGTGTTAATGATTGGATACAAAACTTATACAGTGAAAGGTTAAAAGCCAAAAAAGTACATCTGTAAATATATTTAATGAGTACAGTTGCTGATAGCAGACACTGATTGTATATGACATATCCTGTAGTTATAGAATACATGTATATACACATTTATATAAGACTGAAAAGGCACTAGAGTTTCTCAAATAAAACACAAGTAAATTAATAGTGTAAATCAAAACACTGAGGTTGGGGAATCAGTTTAGGGAGTTGTGCTGGAAGGGAAATTTTGAAAAATCACATGGGAAGTTGGAAACTAGGTTCTGACTGAAAGCCAGGGAATTCAAAAGTCCATCTCCCATTTGTATCTTCAAAATCTCCTTTAATATACTGATCAGATGCCAAATAATGCATGTAGTATGAGATTAATGAGGAATTCTATAAAGGAATGTACCGTACTGCAGAAAACTACAGAACATTAAGCTTCTTATGGAGCTGAAGAGCTTACTATAAAATCTGGCACTCCTGTTTGTGCTGTTCTTAAATTCTAGAAATAAATGGGTTCTTGCAATAATGAGAATCTAATACATTCCTCTGCAAGTTTGCCCAAGAAATCTATTTGTGGGGAAAGCTGTCATCAGAAAAAGGAATAAAGAATAAGGTAGGGTGGGCAAACCTGGTAGTCCACCTTTTATCTGCTTTTGCCAGAGTGACCCTTCTACTTTCATTTGACTGAAATGTTTACAGGTTAAAAAAAAAGGCATTTTTTTAATCTCTTGTAAAAACTTACAGGAGAATAATATTCAATGAAGGGGACTTGATAAAACAAGGTATGATAGTACATGTGCATGTAAAAAAAAATCTCTCTAGAAATAAGTAGTAGAACTATCTTATGGGTGGGTGTATTTTTCAATGATGTTTAGCTTTTGTGATTTTACTGCCTTACCTATGGAATGTAGACTGTGTGAGATGAGTGTAGGGAGTTTTTCAGGTCACAATTTTAGCAGTTGTAAGAAATGCTGAGTATGTTTATGCAACATTTATTTACATAGGAAATAAAAACAACCAGCAGTGTTCAAACAACTGCAATGACTGTGTCACACACTTGATGGTAGAGTGACAGAACAGGCAGGCCAGGGCAGGTGTCATGTAAGAAGATTCACTCTCCTTTTGGAGTCACAACTGCTTTGGTCTGATCCTCAGAGCAGCTCCACCTGTAGAACACAAGAGTATCTGCTGTGCAGGCAGTAATAAATTCTGCAATGTGTGCAAAAGCGTGTGTGTGTTTGAAGTCCTGTGAATGCAGACCCTCAGGTAGCTTTGTGAACACACAAAGCATGGAGCAGCAGAAAAAATGAATCATCAAAATTCTGAGACACCTTTGGTCCTGCTGGTGTTGTAAAGGCCCCTGATTCCATGCAACTGATTCTTGGTTTTCTGAACTATGTTATGACTTCTGCATTACAGATTCTGCCTTTTCCATATGGAGTGTATTCACACTGACTGGCTGCTCTGCAGACACTGTGTTGGAGAGTTGGTACTTAAGTCAGTGCCAATTGCCCTCAGCTCCAGCTGTATCCCCTTGCTCTGCCTTGGAAGGTGCTGAGCCTTCTCTGAAGGCATGGTGGGCTGCAGGATGAAAGCAGATTCTGTCAGCTGTACCTGTGTCTGCAGTGGAGCTGCTGTCTTATGGTGGAAGCTGTTTTCTTACTTAATTCCAAAGGTTTTGGCATGGTATCTCTTGTAAAGTCCTTACTACTGCTTTGTCAGCTGTTGAGCACCTTTCTAGTTATGCTTCTACTACAAACAGATGAACCTGGATTTTCCTGAAAGTGAGTACAACTACTGCTGGCATTGCAGGCTGCAACAGGTTTTCAGGCTTATACAGGCTGGGAATGCCCAGACTATATCAGAGGAAAGAGGCTTCTCCTGAAGTAGTTTGGGTTTTTTTTCATAGACAACAGATTGTCTTCACTGGATCATTTTGCAGAGAAACCCATTCCCAGGAAACTCAAAAGCAAAGCTACCAGTGACCCAAATAAGCAGATCCAAGGAGAGCTCTGTGTTTCCCAGAGAATTTGGTTAGCATTACAGGAAGTCTAGCTTTTGTTCATTCCTTGTTAAATGCACATTGCAATTAGTATTTTAAAAATCTTAGTCAAGACAGTTTGGAAATACTTCCATATTTTAAATACTGTTAAGACAAAACACAAGTCTGAAAGTATTGCTACATGAACCTGCCAGTGCAGTACTGCTAATGAGTCATGTATTAAGCTGTGAAAGTTGTAGCCATCAATAACCTTGCCAAAGCATTTTCCAGTACTGGATATTTTGGGTTTGTAATTACCTTTCTGACTTTGTCCTGCAAACATGCAAGTATTTGCATATTCTTGTATTTATTGGTATTGAATGTGGTCAGTCTGCCGAGCTGAGAGATGCATGCACTCAGGTACTCAGAGAATTAGGATTTTGGGGGCACAACATGGAGGATGCACCATATATAAGCAACTGGCAATTATAGTCACTTGTTAAAATAGTTTACAGTGGCCTGTGAGGCACAAGAAGGAACATAGCACATCTTTAAATAAGTATAAAATTTTAGATTGTATATCCTATATTTTGCTGACATATGAAACTTCCACAATTATTTATGCCACAGGTGAGTTGCCTCTAATAAAAAAAAAAAATTAAATCCTGGAAAAAATCAATCTTCCTTCCAAATAAAACAATTCTCTATTTTCTTTCTCTTAGCCTATAAGACTGTACTTTCATTTCATGTCACAATGCTCTGTGACTACAGAAGTTACAAATCTTTATGAAAAAATGGACCAGTATATCAAATTAAATAGAATGTACGCCCCAGGGAATATTATCCTGGAGTACTTGTCGATGGCATGGGTGTCGATGCGCATGCTGACATATCTCTGGTTTTTCCTCCTGGCCGAGCCCCTCTCTGAGCCCAGTGCCAGCTGCACCATCATCCTGTCCTGTTTGTCCCCATCCTCGGACATGAAGTGTCCCAGCTCATTCACGTCCCCGTCGTTGTAGCTGCCGTCCACCATCATGGGCCGGGGCTGAGGTAGGCTGCATGCACAGGCAGGCTGTGGGCACAGACAAGGGCAGCAAGGGTTTGAGCTGTGTCCACACACTCACAGACATCCCTTTCCTTTTTCCATCCCATAGAGGTGGGGAAAGGCGTGGGGGATTCAGGCTTCTGGGATGCAAAAGGGAGAACAAAATGGTGGAGCTGGGCAGGAGCTTTTTCCATCTCCACTTCCATGTCTGCCAGGCACAGGTACAGTCAGGGAGAGAGCAGGGCTGTCTGTAGAAAAGCACTTTTGGTTTAGGCACAGGTACCAGGGTGTAAATAAAGGTTGGACCTGTGCCTTGTAGCTGAGAAAATCAAAGGAAGACAGAGGGAAACCACAAGAAGAAATTAATCCTGCCCCATTTGGAGAGAAAACCCCTTAGGCTGAAATTTTAGTTAAAATTTAATGTAACAAGGGGAGCACGGGAAAACTGGGACCACTGCATAAGTTTAGACTGTGCATAGAAAAAAGTGGGGGATATCTGTCCCATCATCTGAAACCCAGACCACAGAATCCAACTGATTTTATCCACAGGTTTTAATCTACGGTATAAAAAAAATTTTTAAAGGCAAAATCCTAAGATCCATCCCATCTATACAGGCAGTGGAGGACTATACCTAAGTTAGCCCATACAGACTCCAAAGAAAGAGGAGTGAGCTTGGGCATGGTTTGTGTCTGGCAAATCTTTATAACCCGCAATGACTCACTGCTGTTGTCTTTTTGCAGACATTGCATTTTCCCCAGGCAGCTGAGAGCTGCAGTCACAAAGCTTTGAACATTTCCAGACTTTTGCCACACTTTTTCCCAGGGGCAATAAAATGACATTGGAGACAGAAAACCTCACCTTGTCCCGCAGTTTCCTCTCCTTCCGCTCTTGCACCGTTGTCAGGTAATTCACAGCTGCGTATTCCAACACCGAGAGGAAGACAAACACAAAACTGACCCACAGGTAAATGTCCACTGCTTTGATGTAGGAAACACGAGGCATGGAGGCATTCACCCCAGTGATGATCGTGGACATGGTCAGTACAGTGGTTATCCCTGGGAACACACCAGCAGACGAGACCATAAGATGCTTTCAAACCAGACTCTTCATCACAAATACAGCAGCTGTTATAATTTCCTGACATCTGAATTTACCTTGCAATATGTTTTTTCACTTTTGGGTAATGAATTTCACTACCCGAGGAGGGTCCAGGCAGCCCTGATTTATAATTGGACAAATCTATCTTGTCCTGTTTTCTTGTCTATTTGGTGAGCACAGCTCCAGTTATGGTCTCAAGGTGTTGCTAGTCTGGCTCCTCACCACACCACCATCCTCCCCATCCCATGGCCAGGCAGCAGCATTTTGACCCTGTGCTGGCTGCACCCCATTCTAGGCTCAGGACAGTCCCTGGAGGGGTACAAGTACATGGATTTGAACTCATTGACCCTATGGGTCCCTTCCAACTCAAGATATTCTATGACTCTATGATTCTGAGTATGTCAAGTTCTAGTTCAACCACATGGACACAAGTGAAGCTCCTGCTTTTATTTGTTTCCCCTGTGTTTTCTGTATGCTGGACTTCTCCTGGGAAGTCCTGCTTCATGAGAAGTCACAGAAGTTCCCAGCTGACTCTCACACTTGGTCTGTGCCTTCACTGGAGCAAAAGCAGGGAATAATGGTGCCTCGCAAGGCAGTGTCTTACATTACACCCTGGGCAAACACAATGAGCACAAGAGCAAGGGCAGGAGCCCCTGTAGTTTGCATTACCCTGGCTCTGAGACAGCCTCTCCATGGCCCTCTCATTTCAGGGGCTAATTATGTCACATTAGTGATTACTTTGGAAGCTGAAATTATGTGTGTAAGCACAAAGGACTGAATTCACAGGAGTATCTAGGTGTTAAAAATACTGCTAAGGCAGTGCCTACATCTTCTGAAAAGCCATGGCCCATACCCTTATGCTTCCTTTAATGATGTCTTGAGGCAATGGATGCTGTTTCTAAATTCAGACTTGAAAAACTGCTCTATTGCCATCTCTATTTTGTCTCTATATTCTCTACACTGAGGAATATGATTTTAAGAATAAATAAAATCCTGAGGCGTGTTTCCTGGAATAAAAGGAAGCAAGCCTGAGCTCAGAATCTGCAAAAAAAAAAAAACCAAAAAAACCAAACAAACAACACTTTGCCGAGGGCAAAGTATCCACTTTAGAAGAAGATTTATGTCCATATCACAGTTCTGCTCCTATGGTGACTCCTGTGACATATGGCTTCATCTCTCAAAAAGATGCTGCAGAAGGGGAAACTGAATCCCTCACACTGCAGTGTAAACTTATTTAAAAAGTTAAACTGCACAGCACAGTTCAGCTATGCTACCTCCACCCTTCCTCCTCTAGCAAAACTCAATAAACTGAAATTTTGTCAGGGCTGTTCATACTGGTTTTCACCTTCTTGCTCACTGAAGTCTCTGAAGGATACTGACACCTTGGCTGTAGACGTGCTCTGTCTCTGTTCAGAGCAATAAAAGCAGAGTGGAATGTTTACTATTTGATTCATTCCAGGTGCATCTTGTGCACACAGGGAAAGCAATTCTCTTGGCACAAGGAGAGTTTGCACCATGGGGGGACACATGCCGTGTTCCTGGGGCACGTGTGTGTGGCATAGCTGATTTCTGTGCCTCGAGGAAACACCGTGCATGGCACCAGGGATTCACCTTGGTGGTCACGGCTGTGGTTGCAGCCTTTGCCTCTAAGGTCTGCTGACTACAAGATTGTTTTTACCTAACGGGACTCTGGCAGGAACTGCTCGTCGGTCGATCCAGAAGGACACCCAGGACAACATGACCATGAGAGTGGCAGGGAAGTAGGTTTGGAGCAGGAAGAAGAAGATGTGTCGGCGTAAAGTGAAATTGATATAGAGGCGATTGTACCACCCTGTGAAACAGAGAGAGTGAAAAAGAGGAGTTACACCAACACCAGACTACTTTCAGATGGAGTGATGCTGCACCAGGGGAAAAGTGACTAATTTTCTTTTCTGAGAACACAGTTAATGGCTGCAGATCATTTGCAAGTTACAGAAAAAAACTCCTTACTGAACCAACTATCAAAGTCAAACCATCTCTCGGGCCAATGAATTCCAGAAAATATAACCTATGCAATCAGAGAGTTTAATTCAAGTGAAGACTTGGTATGACCTTGAAGAGGGATTATCTTTCCAGACTAGATGACCATTAAGGTGGAAGTGTGTGGCAGGGACAGCCAACTTGGTATAGAAGAGTGGCAGGTCTGATGGGATACAGAGAGAACTCCCAGTGGATGATTCTCCATGGTCAAGGTCAAGAGAGACAGTTTTCACCCCTTCTTCCCCCAGCTCTGGCAGGTGCTCTGGTTGCCCACCTGTGCTGCTGTAAAAGGCAAGCTTTGTGGTAGTGTGAAATTCCTGAATCAGGAACTGGGACAGTGATATCCTCTCATCGGTTTTTAGGGAATCGTTCCCATTCTTCCAGTAGAGCATAAGGTCATCTTCAGTGTAGGCATCTAGGAAAGCAGAGCAAATTCAGGATAGTGCAGTAAGACAGTTGCTACCATCCTCACAGCCCAAGGCATGCCCACACAGCCCTCCTGGCTCCCTCAAAGCTCCCAGCTGAAAAGGTCAAGTTCCCAAATGCCACCCACCTAGGTGCTGGGTATGGCTGTGGCAAGGAGTGGACTAGCTTATGGTCACAGCCCTCAGGCCTGCTGCCCAGTATGTTTTGTTAACCATCCTGTTTCTCTAATCATAGTTTCACACATGTAATATGTGTGTCAAGTAACCCACTGCATCAGAACTTGAAAAATTCTTTCCTGTAAACCTCCTAAAATCAGAAACAAAGAAAGGGAGCCTTAGCAGAAAGAACCTGCTTGGGGTGACCAGAGGAACAATCTACCAATGGTCTGAGTCATGCAGGGAAAAACTTGGGTAAACTTTCTGCCTGTGATATACACATGAACATTACTTCATTTTTTAGCACATTTTTTTAATGTGAAAGTAACAGTAATGTTAATCCTTTTAGATGGGTTTAGTAGCAGCTCTTTGAACACAGGGAGAAAAAAATCACATATAAATATATTAAAACAGAATTAAGATTGTAATTTCTTATTGTAAGCTTAAGAAGGAGAAGAAAATAACTTGAATAAGCCAAAAGTTTAAAATGTTGCTATGTGAAACCTGGCCAATTCATATGTGCATCATATATGGGACAAAGGGCATAAGCTGGCTTTTATCAAATAGGACTAAGAAGCATAAGAGGAAGGCAATTAATGTCACTACCCCATCGTGGTTTCTACACCATGGATGAGCAGATGGTGCCTGTGAAGGGTGTACAGCCATTTATCCATGTGTTCGAGGGCACCTGGGCAAACAGGCGCTGTTGGAGACTGCTGACCTGCAGGCAAATGACCCAGGGGCTTGGGGGGTGGAGTGGCAGTGGAGCAGCCTGGCTGGAATTCAGGGCCACTGGCAAGACAGTGCTCACAGCTGGTTTTTAAAAACACTTGTTACAAACACCATCAAATTCTAGCGAAAAAAATATGGCTAGGGAGCTTTTCTTAGTGTTGAAGTCTGACGACTTTGGTTAGAGCTCCCATGAATGTAGCAGCAGTTTAATTATTGGTATAATTAATGCTTGATATAATTAATTATTGGTATTTTGGGTGGCCATGGGGTGCCCTTGGCTCCCCTATACCTTCACTTTACTTACAGCTTTCAATCTCCAGGGAACACGTCTGCGTGTCCAGGGGAAAGCGACTAAAATCCATGTTGCACATTGCTGTTACTGTAACTCTAGGAATAATAAAAATCACACCATTAAAAACTTGTCTCCTTATGGGACTGGTAAAATAGTAAAGCTGTGAGTTTGGTCTTTTAGTAAACAACTACAGCCAGTACCACTCAACTGAAAATAAATTCTTTCCATTCAGCTAAAGCCATTCTGCTTTAGTTAAAGCCATTTCTTCCTCTCAGCCAGTTACTGTAAAAAAAGGTGACTATAAAGTTAGGCCATCACAAATTGCAACTAGATAACAAAAGTATTGGACAAGAAACTGAGAAAGCGCAAAAAGGACACATCTTCCTGACAATCAGCAAACACATCTCTGCAGACATCTGTCCTTTAAGCAGATGCTTTGTAAGACAGAACAATTTGCATTTTTCTAAACTATAGTAGTGCCATGAGGGATGGAGGTAATTTCCTTGCACACTGTGAATTTCCAGCTGCTCAGTGGGAAGCCGGTGATCACACATGGGACTCAGCCACCAGAGGGCACAGGGCTGGAGCTGGAATGCCGCAGTGACCACCAAAATGCTCTGGCCCATCCGTCAAAATCTCTGGCCTTGCTTTAGTCTGATTATCATATTTTTAATAGCATAATTTGGTGTTTGAACGGGAAGCAACCATAAATCTCAACTCGATTGGTTTGGACTCCAGAGAAGTAAATGAAAATAAAAGTATAAATTATATTGAGGAAAGAATAAATAAGTTATAGAAGGGTTAGTGGTAGAGAGACATCATACAGTGGTAAAAACACAATGCAATCCCTTATATTAGTAGTCTTCTGCACGAGTGGGTTCTGTCTGATGTTGCTTTCCTGTTTGGATTTAGCCTTTGAGTGAAAGTGCTTAGCTCAACTGGAAGTTTATGCGCCAGTGAGGTTTATGGTGGTTTCCAAGATGGGAAAACAATGTCTGGCAAAGAACCCTAAAAAGGCAGACATCAAGGAAAAATACAATCTGCAAGCAAAGGCATTCAGCAAGGCAGACAGGCAGTAACGACTATTTGTTCTTACAGGGAGCTTTCATCCTTCCCCAGCATTCACCAAGCATTGCTACCTGCGCTTGCTGCTGAATAAAATACAGAAACTCAGCCAATTTGCTGTTGAAGACATTCACCACCACTTTGTACTGGGCAATTGTTTAAGCACAAGGCTGTGCAGGAGTAGTCTGATGCTCTCCTTTTCCCATCTTCTTTAGATAACCAAAAATGCTTGCATTGCAGGTGACTGGCAGCTAAATGAGTGCGTAGGCATACATGCTATCAATGAACAATATGTCATATTCTTGTTCTTTTTATTGTACTCAGGACCTGACCAAACTTTGCAAAGGCCTAAAGAATACCTGAACCTTGTCTAATCTGCTGAGTGAAGAAAAAACTTTGATAACGAGAAGGTAATGTTCAGGCTGTGAATTCAAATGAACTGTAAGATAAAAATATTAAAAATAATTCTTGTCAAACTGATGCCCTCTAGGGAATCAAGAATTTTTCTGCCTGGCTTTTTTTGTAGAATCATAAAACACCTTGGCAGGCTGAGCAGTTAACCTCTCACTTTGTGGCAGGCTCAGCTTCACCTCTGCTGCTACCAATATTCCCTAAAGACCTCCACAGCCTTCACAAGCAGTGTATTCTGCAATTATCTCACTAGTTAAATCTATGAGTCTTGCTGATACTGACGTCCTATTAGTCAGATTTTCCTTCTTTTTGTCCTTCGGAATATATTATCTATCATCTGATGCTTTGTTTATTTATCAGGTATTTTGTTATTTCATTGCTGTGGAGGTGATGTCGACATTCTTACATCAGAATATTATACACAGATTCATTTCTAATAGGTTTTTATGGGTCCTTTGGCAGTACTTGTTTTCTAACTGGATGGAGCAGCAGCCAAGTAAAACAGAACCACAGATTTTATATTCTTTTCAAGACTGACAAATAGATTGTCTGGGATAAAGTTAATTTTTTTTTTTTCATAGTAGCTAGTGTGGGAATACCTCTTGGATTTGTCAAGAAAACAGTTTAATAACACAGGGATATTTTCATCAATGCTGAGCAGGGCTTCCACAGCATAAAGGCCTTTTCTGCTCCTCACACCCCTCTATAAGGGAGGAGGCTGAGGGTGCACAGGGAGTTTGGAGGGGAGAGCTGATCCCAGCTGATCAAAAGGACATTCCACAACATATGTCATCATGCTTAGCATATGAAGTGGGGGAAGAAGAAGGAAAGGGTGGAAGTTTGGAATAAAGGCATTCATGTTCCCAAGTGATCATTATGTGTGATGGAGCCCTGCTTTTCTGGGAGTGGCTGAACACCTGCTTGCCCTTGGGAGGTGGTGAATGAATTTCTCTATTTGCTTTGCCTGTGTATGGGGCTTTTGCTTTACCTAATTATCTGCCTTTATCTCAACCCACAAGGATTTTTTGCCTTTTACTCTTCCAGTTCTCTTCTCCCTCCCACCAGGATGGAGTGAGCCAGCAGCTACATGGGGCTTAGTTACCAGCTGGGGTTAAATCATCACACAGATGCTCCTCACTTAGCATCTCCAAGCATGAAAATGTTACTTATCAGAAATTTTAAAATCCCAGTTTAATAACATTCAGACTTATGTCAAATGATGAACTATTTGGAAAATAAGGGAGAAAGACAGGGCTGGGACCACCCCTCAAGCCAGAGGACAAAGCAATGTTTACCAAAAATAGCTCCTGCAAGGAGCTTCCACGGATTTCACATGAAAAGTGAGCAAAAAGCAGGAAGAGCCAAACCAAGTGTTTGGGTTGCTCTAACAATACACAGGAGTCACCAAGAGCTATATACCCTTGCTCTGAAGCTTGCCACTTCACGTACTAAAGGATGTTCCCTCTGTTTTTTTGCTTATCATAAAGTGGCACTTGGTATAATTTATACTTCATTATTACTTTCAAGAATAGAAATTGGACATTTTGCTAAACCCAGAGACTTTTCTGTGTAGTGAAGTGAATAACTATAGCTGCCCTGCACTTCTCTTTATTACCAGACACTGCCCTTTTATTTAGAATGTGCCCTGCCTCTTCAGCAGTGCCCCGCGGGGATTACAGCCTGCTAACCCCCACTGAGCTGCTCCAAGGGACAGCCACATCTGACTGCAGCTTCCCAACAGGGACAGGGGCTAGTCATGCTCCCAAAGGGGAAGAGGCAGTGGTGGAAGCAACAATGCTGGCACTGAAACTGGCTTTCTGCAACAGACACTGAAATGAACTCATACAGGCACTCAGATGTCTGTGGATAGCCAGCACATTCATTCTTTTTTATGCCTTTTTTTTTTTTTTTTGACGAAGTCATGCAAAAACACAATGCAGGAATCAATTAAACCACTTTCTCTTTCCACTAATAGCCGGCATTGACCGAATGCAGTTTTACCTGAGGCTATAAAGTACCTTCCCATCTGGCTGGACCCGCAGCATGACATTGTCTGTGGTGGTGTCGTGGATGAAGGAACGCTTGGAGTGGACGAAGAACATGTCAGGGACCCAGATCTTCTTCACCAGCCTGCCATCAAAGGTCATGCTTTGGTTGTTGGTGCTGGGGAAGGACAGTCTCTCGTCTTTCCAGTAGTGCCTCAGGTAAAGCGTCATGGTGAAGTCCTGCAGCAAACAGACTTCTGTCACAACTTACACCTTACCAGCACAGTAGTGACTGCTCCTTTCTGGGACAAACCATGAAGTGTAAAGCACCTCTCCTGAGGGCACATCCACTCCCCGGGCTGCAAGGGGCATCACCAGCTGCAGCTTGTTTATTCATCAGGTCAGAGATGAATAAACATCTGCAGATTTACTGGGCTCAGACACAAGTCGCTTCTCAAGCTTAAACTTAGTACAGAATGAATAACTCTGTCACTGATGTGTCTTCATTTAAAAAGCAAGTAATGATCTTGCTAAGCACCATGGCATTTTTCTATAAAGCTGCACGGGTTAAAAAGTATTGATTCTGAAAATATAAAATCTCCTCCATTATTATTTTGCTAACAGCCAAAGTCGACCCTGAATTTTTTTTTTTTTAACCCAAGGCCATCTAGTGGTTTTCCCATGTTGATGAGAGTTGCAACATGACATTAGAGGAGGAACAGGGGCAGTATTCAAAAGCCACGGGAACTAATTCAAAATCATAGTTTGATTAAAAAAAAAAAAAAAAAAGAAGAAGAAAAGGTTTGTTGTTTCGGTTTTTTTTTTTGGTTTGTGTTTTGTTTTAGGCTTTGGTTTTTTTCTTTAACTTCTAAGTCCTTGATGTCAGTTCTTCCACTCTGCTTTCAATCCCAAAGTTTTTTAGGGGCCCTCTGGCCAGCTTCACAACCTTTCTCCTCAACCAGAACAGGTGAAAGCTCAGGATACCCGTGGCTACTTGTCAGGGTGCCAGGAGCACTGGCATCAGGGAGTCAGCTGGAAGGGTCCCCAGTTCTGGGGAAAAAGCTCACCCCTGAGGTCAGATGACTGCAGATATCCCAACCCACACAAGAGCTGAAATAGCTGCAGTGAGAGGAGGCTGACATGTCACCAGTGTGTCTGCCAACCACCAGCTGTGCTGCCACACAGCCGTGTTCCTGGCTCAGGCATGGGAGGAGGTCCAGTGCAGCCTCTTTAACCCTCTGTCTGTTAAATAGGAGGACAGAATCTGGGGCTTCCTGTGAAACCTTCAGAGCTGTTTGATAATTTTGTTTAAAAGTCAAAACATTTTGAAAAATATTCAGTATTCTTTTCTCTTCCAAAGCAAAATCTGAGTTACTGAGAGATTATGTGGGTCATGGAATGTTTGGATTGGAAAACTGCCCATAAACACCATATTGTTCCAATCCCCCTGACATTGGCAGACTATCTTCCACTAAACCAAGTTGTTCAAAGCCCTCTCCAGCCAGACATGGAATGAGATGGAGCATCCACAACTTCTTTGGGCAATGTGTTCCACACTCGCCAAACTCTGAGTAAAGAATTTCTTCCTTATATCTGACCAAAAGCTACCCTTTTTCAGTTTAAAGCCATTCCCCCTTTTCCTTGGGAGCTCTCTGGCCCCCGGCTACCTCAGAACTTGTCCAAAGTGACTATGTCTGCAGCATATAAGTGCCTTAAAACAAACATATTCATTGGTCTCCTCAGAGCTTTTAAGTGTGTTATCACTATTTAAGAAAATATAGAAATCCAAATCCTTTGAGACAGTCTTGGCAATGTTTTACCATTTTGTCCTAGAGAAAATAAAAGATTTCTTCCTTCTGCTTCCAGGGCCATGAAATGGTAGCATGAGGTCAATAGAAGTAATTGCTGGCAGATTCAGATCGAACCTTAATCTGCCTTTGGAGGCTGTGGATTGTTTGTCCTTGGCAGTACTCAAACCCCACGGACACAAACCCAACTAGCCTGCAGGGTTTTGGTCTCCATAGGTTCCATCTGTGACTCTTACCATGTCCACCTCAGAAATGCTGTCCAGACTTTCAACTTGGACATCCACCCCAACAGGAATTGCAGGGCCTAGGGGAAAAAAAAATAGCAGTTGACAAATGACAAACATAGTGAGACAAAACAACCCTCTGACTTTACTATCTTACAGCTAGAAATATATGCTCAGTCTGAAATAGAAACAACAGTAAACCAATAGAAAGTATAAATGATTGGAATTCACAACAAAAATCTCCTAATAACAATTAAATTCAGTAGTAAGACTGATCCACTAATAATTTTCTCTTTTTATTGTATCATCTTACATGTGTCCCTTCAAGATTTAAAAGCAACTTTAATTGATTGTAGCTCTAGTGCTTGGGTCCAGGACTGGCGAGACAGATTACTAGAAGAGGATCCATTCACAGAGGGAACAGTGGTGGCACAACTAAGGGAATGTGGGAGATTTTCCCTCACTTTTGCTCCCCTTGCATGCTAATAACATCCATGAAAGCTACTATGTGCATTTGACTTTCACAAGACTCAGTGCTCAGCTGTGGAAAATAAAGGGTGACAGGAGGAGATACATGGCATGTGGACACAGGCATGTGCCATTGAGCCTGAGGCTCCTGAGGGGAAGGATCCAACTGTGACCCCATGTAATAGGGATTCTGAACTTTTTTCCCTCCTCCTGACTTTGACTAGTCTCTCATATACCTCTGGCAATTACAGTCCAGGAGAGCTGTCAAGTAAAATAATGCTCACATTCGTGAACTGCTGTGAAACTGAAATGTTTTTAAATTAATTGAACATGCTGGTATTTGGCATATTGAGCATTTAGTGATAAAATCTTCTTTAATCAGAGTATATAATGGTATCCTGGATTTGAATGACCATCTGTCAGCCAGAAAGGGTAGATAAATTACAACATTCTCTAATCCGATGGGCTGAAAGAAAGCATGTTCTCCTTCATCCATTTCCCTGAAAGCTTTGGTTGCTCTAGCACACAGACACAAAACTTTGAGCAAGCATTAACACAGGCAGTCAAAATACTTTCCTTTAGGTTATAAATTAAGTGCAGTAGATAATTTGATTATGCACACATATGGCCATACTAAGACTAAAACATTATGTTTATTCCCATCCAGGAATAAACATAAGGTGTATTTGCAGATTTTTATCAGAGGAAAGTATCACTGAGCACCAGGATTAATATATTGTCTGTTAATCACATTTCCATGCCTTTGACTATGCCTTTTGCTCATCCAGAAGGCTATTTCACTGAACCTCCATTCCTCCTAGGGTGCCATGAATTCACAACTCAAAAGAATAAAAATTAGAGACATTAGAGCCAGCCTTCTTCTTCACTGCTATACGTGTTACAGTATAAGGAAGTGACAGTGCAAAACAGAACAGTGACAAATGTGCATGTTTCATACCTCCAAAACCTGGTCTCATGCTGAAGTCATGGTCATCTATTCGCAGCAGCTGCTCTGACTTCGTCAGGGGAGATTTGGTGATGTCAGGGCTTCGTTTTAAGATTGGGCTACCAGGAGGAGAGAAGCACAACTATGAGCCCTGAGCAGTGCCTGTGAGAAGTATGCTCTTGTTTCACTCCATTTACTCCTCAGACCATCCACCCCTTAGAGCATGAGCCTGTGATTGTGGCAGTGGTTGGCAGAATGTCATTAAAAACTGATTCCTGCACTCAGCATGCAGTTCAGACACCTGTGATAATTTTAGCACTGAGAAAACATTTGTTCAGTGGCTTTTTGTCCCTGTAAAATTCTCTCTGCATAGAGCAGTTTGGGGACAGTCATTAAAATGTGTGGGCTGGAGGAACAATACGTGTGGATAAGTGGAGAGGGGGAGGCATTCCTGACATTGAGTTATGATGGAGTGTGAGGCCAGGAATTAGGGAAACAATATATCAAATAAGCTACTGGCTGTTGCCCAGGAACAAAATGGAGACAGTCTGGGAAGCAGGCCAGGAGGCAGGCCATTCCCTAACTTGGGATAAAATGATTAGCTTCTGCCCCAGATTTCCATCAAGGATAAAAAACAGCATTAAAGAGCCTGGGAGGGTAATTCCAGAAGCTGTTGGAGCTGCACTGAATGGCTGGACAGAGGAGGCTCTGACCCCCTTCCATATCCAAAATGCCAACTGCTGTTCAGTGCCCCAGGGCTGTGGCTGGGATGGTGATGGCAGCAGCTCCTTGGTTGCTCCCTTGTGTAGGGGAAGCCTCTGCCACCCTCAGAACCAGCTGTATGCCAGCCACTTGAGTGGCAGGAAGGCTCAAAAAAAGGAGGAAGGATTTTGCTGGTTCTTGATTTTAGAAAAGATGGCCCATTCAGAGAGGCACTCATCTGAATATACACAAGACAAGTAAGAAGTAGATTAAAGGAAAACAGGCTGACAAAGAAACTCGATGAGGGAAAGTTCCTGAGATAAAGTTTCTCATAAATGAGACTGCTTAGCCATGCTGTACTTCTCAAAGACTTGTTTAAAGTTGTACAAGAAGCCAATGCAACCATCTCCTAACAGAGGTCAGTAGTGTTGTCAGCAACTCCTCTCTCAAATCCTTTATCTGGACTTCAAAGTGCCTTAGAAAGATGCTTAGTCTAAGTTCAATAATTGCTAAGAGGTTTGAGTTGTCTACTTCCATAAGTGAGTTTTAGTCTTGAATTATCCCTCAGGCCCTTAAAAAGCTGGCCCCTGCTTCTGCTTGAGGTTTAGTTCAGCCTCTGAAAGACTTGTGAGTGCACATTAGGGAAGGTTTATGCCTGTCCAAGGCAGAGGTGCCATATTAACAGGCCAGTGGCAAAGCAAACATTTGAGGGCAGGTTTGACTGTGGTCAGAAAAGTGCTTTTTCCCTGCCAGTGGCAGTGGGGGGAACAAGCGTCGAGACGGAGAGCCCATGGAAGGAGCTCAGCTCTGCAGAAGGGATCCTTGGAGGGAAGGCACCCACTGACACAGCACAGCAACACAAGCTGTGCACCAGCACCACAAGGCCTGAGGGGACGTGGCAAATGGCCGTGGGCTCACCCCTCAGCCCCACGAGGGTGTCAGGCAGTGGGGCTTGCTCTGGGTCCCGCTGATGGCGGCTAACACCTAAAGAGAGCCGGCGTGTCTGAGCGCTGCCCCAGCCCAGCCCGGCCCGGCCCGGCCATGTGGCCTCTGAGGGCTTTGCTTACCTGCCTTGCTTGTGCACCTCGCCGTGGGCTTCCCGTCTGTGCCGCTGCGGCCGGCTGCATGGGAACAACGGGAAAGGAGAGCTGAGACAGGGCACGGGCAGGGGAGAGGATGTCGGGAGGGGGGCACCGGAGCCCTGCAGCTTTACCTTCTGCACATGTGAGAAGCGGTGTTTACCTTCTTTTTCACCCTTTTGCCAAAGGCTGGGGTCAGGCTGGGCATGGCAGAGGGTGGGAGGGTAGGGATGCTCGGATGCACAGCGGGGCAAAAGGAGGGAGCCGTGATTTTTGTCAGGTGGGATGCCTCTGTTCTTGACTGTCTGGCAAAGTACCCAGGCAGGCAGCTCAGGTCCCACCTGCCCAGCTTTGGCTGGCAGCACCAGGGGCTTTGGAGACAGGAGCTGCCATGGGGCCTTGGGGCTGAGGGTACAGCCATTACCTGCAGACCAGAGTCAGCCAGGTATCTTCATGAGAAGAAAAGATTTTCAAATTATTTCAGGGGATTTAAAAAAAGAAAAACAATTGTGCAAATTGTTTCTGACTTCATACCATCTCCCAGCTGGCTGTCAAGAAACATCTTCTCAGGTCTTTGGCCAATATTTTATTTAATCTTTAAAGGCAAGAATATTGCTTTTGGCGATGTAAGTGGTAGCTTAAGCAAAAGTAACATTTTAAACATTTAGCAGTTCTAAGACATCTTTAACTAAAAGTTAAAAAAATTAGTTTCTGTAATAAACACTAACTCAAATCAACTATACTAATTAGGCTTTTTTAGCGGGCATTTCAAATCCCTCTGTAGAGACTTACAGTGGCAAAACTCTTTTTGCAGTAATGGTTGACAGCACCTGAGCACCACTGTCCCTTTGGTGTGTGGTGGAGGAACCCCAGGCCTTGTGGGACTGTTCCTTTCTGAGCTGGGAACATTCCAAAAGCCAATAGTATGGGAAGGAAATTCATCCTGCTGCTGCCACAGAGAAGCACACAACCAGGTCAGGAATGGGCATGTTGGGCTGTAGCACTGACTTACCCTGAAGTGAGGCACTGGATGAGTAGGATTTTTTTTTTCCCATTATCTACTTCTTTTTTACCATTATCTACTGCTTCATAGAGGAATTCTAGGAATAAGTGCACAGACTTATGTGTTTGGGAGAGTCTTTGGGCCATGCAGCATCATTGCCATTAAAAGAAGCAGCTTCTGCAGCACTGCTTGGACCTGCACAGCACACAGCAAAACACTTACAAATGGAAAATGCACTTTCTGGAGTCTTCTGCCTTGTTCTACATCCTCTTTGATATGTCTCACTGCTGCCTGCTTCTCATCTGCTGGCTGTCAGGAAGTAATTTCTTGTGTTTTGGGGATAAGCAGATTCTGGCAACAAGCTGACCGATTTACATTACTTTAAGTGCCCTAGTAAACTCTTGGCTGTTCAGGAATAATGCTGGTATTTGAACAGGGATGAAGCAGGCCATGTTTTTGCAATTTCTAATTTTCATTTCCCTTCTAGGTCTTATCATGGTGGCTCTGTCCCTATTCTGCTTGTCAAGGAAGACTTCAAGTCATGGCCATTAAGGATCCATGGCTAATTCATCCCCATCCTCTGCACCCAGCAACCCTGGGTGCTTCATTTTATTTTCTCCAGGTGTTTCTCTCTCGCCTCTAATTTTAACTTTATCTCCCTGTCACTGACAAGCATAAAATGTCCCCCATGCTCCATCTACTGCAGGATACTGTGTTCATTAGAGCTTTGGTTTGGGTATTTTGCTTCTTTTTGCCAGTCCTGTTCCCCTTGTCACAGCTCTGTGGTGGCAAAACTTTTACCTGTTACCCAGTTACTCCAATTTGAAGCCCCATTTCTTTCTACTCAATAAATATCTTTTCTGCTCTGGTTCCTGGGAAGTCCTCTGCTGGCTCAGTGATCAATGGCAGTTCCATCATGGGACCCCATTACCCCTCCTGTCTGGACTGTGAATCAATGGAAAGCTGCTGTGGCTTCTGCTGTTTCTGGATGTTTGCGGTCAACAGCCTCAGCCAGGAGATTCAGCCCAGACATTGTGCACAGATTGCTCAGCACAACTGGCTGGGAGTGTCCCTCCTGCCTTCACTGGGGTGATAGGCTCCTTAAAACTAAACAGTCATCCCTGAGGTAAAATACTCTGAATCATGAACAACCCTTTTTTTCCCCACACACAATCTTTTATCTCCAGCAGTTACAATGCCAAAGGCATTTCGTGTCGCATGAAGCTCACAGAGATGCTTTGTGAAAAAGCAACAACTGGAGCAGAGTGGCTTTTATTCACAGGGCATTGCTAGAGTAACTCTTGGGCCCTTGATGGCAGCTGGGGTGATGCAAAAAGTCATTGCCCCAGATCTACCCACTTCTTCAAGGGTCCTTGAGATGCCTCTGCCCCAAAGTCTGAGGCTTGCTGGGGCTGGGAGTCAATGATGTGGCTGAAGTGTAGGATAGCTGGGGAAGAAAATCAGCCAACCCAGATCACTACTGCTACAGACACAAGGCAAAAGGAAGTTACCCTTTTTGTATTTTAAAGCATGCTATTTCCTATTGCTCTAATAATCACCCCAACACAGCAAAAAGGCTTGCATGGTTAGGGTTAACAGTGTCTGATTTTCAGAAGAAACAGTCCAACCATGATATCTGAAGGTCCCAGCAGGCATTTCCAAATGCCCAACTTCACAGAACAGGTGCTAGATGAATGTCAGGTGCACACTCACAATGCGCACCAGAAACTCCACAGTATTCTTCATCTTGGAAATAAGAACTTTTGGAAGCAACCAAAA
Source organism: Taeniopygia guttata (assembly GCF_048771995.1). NCBI lineage: Eukaryota > Metazoa > Chordata > Aves > Passeriformes > Estrildidae > Taeniopygia > Taeniopygia guttata. The sequence continues at coordinate 37,704,161 of NC_133027.1, forward strand.
CAAATGTGAGAGGTCACTACCTGTTGTAGCATTTTAGTTTGCACATGTTACTTCTGCAATATGCATTTCCCGCCTGTAATCTCACAGATCAGCCAATACACAGACTTCCTCACCACTGGTGCAAAGCAATGGGGGATATGGAGCTAGTTGAGCCAGTTTTCAGCAGGACTTCTAATTGGAAAGTAAAGAAAGTGATACAAGTCCCTCTTGCCTGCCAACCATGCCATGGCACTCGAGTCTGGGCCCTCCATCCCTGTGTGAGCAGGGGTGGACAGCTTGTGCCGTGCCTCCATCCTGCACCAGCTATGCTGCACAGACCTCATGCCATGATGGGCAGGGGAATGCCAGCACCCATGTTCTGCTTGGTCTTCCCATCAAATTACATCTGGGCAAGGCAGGAGAGGGCAGCGGAGGCGGCACAAGTCCCTGTGGGGAACAAAGTCTTGGCAGGATGGACATGGGGTTGGCAAAGGTGTATTGGTACTCTAGAGATCTGTGAGAAGAGTAAAAATATTATTAAATAGCTAGTAAATGCCTACATATTTGACTAGGCTTTGATCACCCTATTTTACGACCGGTTAGTGACTGCGGGTCATGCGACATCAGCATCCTGTTAAAGGCCAAAAGCAGACAGGGGAATGCTGGTTTAGGGAATGGAGGAGAAGCAAAAAGGAACTGGGGATTGTATGCACAAGCATACAGGAGGTTCCTGCAGGGAAAAAGTAGGGCAGAGACAAAGGGAGTTGGGATCTGCAACAGCACCTGTGCTTTGGGTGAAACTGAGGAGAAAAGGTGGGCAGAAGTGGGGAGGGAATTGAGGAATGCCAGAAGATATCAAAAGGAGCAAAGAGAGGATGCATCAGACTCAAACAGTGCTTCATTATTTTGTGGGATGACTCCTGGGGCACAGAGAGCCTGGACAGTCCCTCATGAGTAGTGATGTCCCCTCACCTGGACAGAGATAATGTCCAGCTCCTGGAGACATGCGAGCCTTGCTGTGCTAAAGAATTTCCCAGCCTGTGTCCCAAAGGAAGAGTGTTTGGAGTGAGGAGCTCACAGAAAGTTCCTCCATAGCGTGCCTTAAGACTTGCAAATGAATTGGGAAGGCTTCTCAGCAAGCAGGAGATGCTGGTGAACAGGTGGTGCAGCAGGTCCAGGTGAAGACTGAAAAGTTGTCCAGAGCCCAGGGAAAAGCTTTGCAGAAGGAGGAAAAGTGAGGTAGCTAAATGGGAAGAAAACCCACCCAGCACCTGAGGGAGGAAAGAGCAAACCTGAAATGGGAGGAAGCTACTTTTACCTAGTGACATGCACTTCACCAGACATGATCCACTGTGTAACACATTAATTCCCCCGGGATAATGTAGGATAGAAACCCAGTAATTTGTACTCAAATTGAGAGACTTGCAAAGCCATGAGCTGTAAACAAGACTCTAAGAAATGAGGAAAATTTATCATTAAATGTTTGGGGTTTTTTGCATTTGTCAAGCCCTTATTTGTTTGTAATTATTTTGGACCATGTGCCCATATGATTAATAAGTTTAAAGATTGTGAAGAAAGGTGATACATTGCTATTATAATATATATTGTTAAATATATGAAAAGAAAGGGGGAATAGCACTATTTTTGATGTTTACATTACGAAATCTGAGAAACTCTCGGATTCAGGGCTCTTCTACCATATTTTTTTGATGCAGAAACTTGAATGGGACTCCCATTTAAATCCATTATTACTTGAATACAGGTCAGTCTCAGAATCCTAAATATGCAGGAGACATACATACATCCTTTAAAAGTTGCACTTCTTTTGCTCTTTGCCTGGACATGAACACTGACTAAAGATGAAAAGGGAACATATGTACACATATTGATTACTCACAGAAAAGTCATGCTGCCTGAGGTCTTGACACTGTACCTGATATTGCACAAATGGAAGTGCCCCTATATAAGTTGTAGGAATTGCATGCAGTGCAAGGGTGTTTGTTAGTTTTGTGCTACATATGTTGAAAGGAAGAGTTGGAGGAAGCAGAAGGTCCATCCTGCCAGCTAGGATGAGGCAGGCATGGTGCCAGGACTCAGCCAAGTGAAAAAGAGAAACAGATGAAGGGAAGAGGCCAGGACTAATGGGGCAATGCAGAACATGCTGAAAGCTTTCATGTCTGACCCAGTCCTAGAAGAAAAGTTGACTTGCAAGCACAGTGTAGGTGAGGGAAGGGCATTTTAAGGAGTATTTAGATAGCTGAAGGTATTTAAGTCAACAGAGGCTGATGGCATTTCCCCAGGAGCACTGGGACTACCAGCTGCTACAGACTCTGAGCTGTAAGTCATCACCTTCAAGGACTCCTCAGAGATGGGTGATGCCCCTGGGAGAGCATGAGGGTGAAAATAATACCTGGTTTTAAGAAGAGTACAAAAGAAGAAAGTTGGAGCTTTGAGATCTAAAAATAAATTGTGACAAGCTCAAGTGATCCATTGGTTTGCCCCTCCCCCAGGGAATGAGATTATAAAGATCAGTCAATGTGAATCTTTGCAATAATTGACGTCAAGCCAGTCTAATGTCCTGTCTGATGGTGTAACTGGCTGCCTTAGTGTAAGCAGGAGGAAAAGCAGATTTGAGTGAGGTTTTTAGTATTTCATTACTAAACAAGGGAAATAGGGTTGAGATGGAACTGTGACTTTGAACATGTCTGAAGTACCATGGTTAATGTGATGCCATTAATTTGCTGCTGAGAGACACTAAACAACATTTCACAGATTTCATCCTGGAAGTAGCTGATCAATATTTTCAATAATAAGACAGATGACAGAATTATAAAACTCAGGCATGAGGGCATGCTTGAAAGAGAAACAGGCATTTGGGGATCTAAGGTCACAATTCAAAGCAGCCACAACATGTTGGAGAAAAGGTCTGATGTTAATACGACGAATTTCAATAAAAGATAATACTAAGAATGACATGGAATATGGAGAAATAAATGTATAAATGATGAATAGGGACTAATTAGGCAAAAAAAATATAGAATTGTAATAGAATAGAACAGAAAAAGTAGAATTGTAACAATTCTGCTGTTGGAGCAAAGTTAAGAAATATTCATCTTGGCACAGGACCAGAGATAGATTTAAAGTAAATGGATTGAACAGTAACAAGTCAAAAGGCTTTTACCCAGAAGAAAGCCAAGTAAGAAACTGTTCAATCAACTGTCATTGGTGACACAGGACTGGGAGGCAACAACTTTCCACTTCTTTGGAACTCTAAAAAGCTACTGACTGTTCCACTGGACTAACTAGCTACAAAGATAGAAAAAACCACCAAAAGTAGACACCAGATAAATATAGTAAACATTGAAGAAGAGTTTTCTTGAAGGATATTATGCCCTTTAGAATTATGGAAACGTTAAATTTGGAAGAGAACTGTAAAATCATCAAGACCAGCCATCAACCTGGGACCACCACCATGTTCACCATTAAACCATGTCCTCAAATGCCATATACATGTTTTTTGAACATTTCCAGAGATGGTGGCTCCACCACTTCCCTGGGAAGCCTATTTCAGTGCTTCACAACCCTTCCCATGAAAATATTTTTCATAATATCTAATCTAAACCTCTCCTGGTGCAACTTGAGGCCATCTCCTCTTGTCCTGTCACTTGCTACCTAAGAGAAGAGATTGGTACCTACAACCTCCTTTCAGGCAGTTGTTGTAAAATAATGGCCTTCTCTAAAATGTTAGCGGCCTTGTAGACAAGACTGATCAAGATCACACATTGTACCTCAGATTCCCAAAGAGTGTTGACAGGTTCTTCTCATAAAGAAATCAGAAGTCAGAATGAAGCTCCCCACATGTGTATGGTTACAAAACAAGAAACAGAGGAATTATGGAGAGTTTTTACCATGAAGAAAGTTTCCCAGTGTAGTCCCATGACACCTGTGATAGGATCACTGCTGTTCAATAGCTTTATAAATTATTTTGGATAAAAGGGTAATTACTGGAAACAATATTTACTGAAGATATGTAACTATTCAAGGTAGTTAAAATCAGAACTATGGGTGGAGAATTGCAGCAGACTCTCATGATTTCAGAAAAATTCAGTGCTAGCAAATTCAGAAAAGTGTACATTCATTTCTACTTTGTATTTTTAATTTTTTCCATTTTGCCTTCAGAAATGATGTTAAAATAGTGATGGCCTCCAAACTGTCACTGCTAAGGAAGTGTCACTGTGCTATTTCTTGGCAAACATCAGTGTAATGATGCACAGTGATCAAGAGGACAAACAATGGTTCAGCATTATTGGGGACAGAGCAGCAAACCAGACAGAGGCATTTCAAAGCTGGTAGCAACACCAAGGCACGTCAACATCTCACATATCCAATGTCCATAGCCAGAAAAAATAGCAGAGTAAGAGGAGAGATCTTGGAGGTGGAGAAGCCTTCCAGGCATCCTGAGCAGGGCTCTCAGAGTGGGAAAGGAGAAGATGGCCAAGTGATAATGGTGCAAGCATATGGATTCAAGAGTAGCTTGGTGCAGGTGGGCAGGAATCTGTCACTCAAGACTTTCTGCAATGCATAGCAAGGAAAAGAAACTTGAAAGAAAGCACATAAGCATGGCATCACACTGTGAAATTCACTCTGAAATCAGTGAGTGCTTTCACAGAAGTGAGTTTGCAAGGTGACTGAGCATATTTTGAAAGAAAAACCATCATCATTTCAGATGTGAACTCAACCCTGCAATGATAAAATCAATTTATATGCACCCAGGAAGGAAGAAATTACCTTGCAGCATCTTTGAATTGGTTTGGGGTTGGCTTTTTTTTTTTTTTTTTTTTTTTTTTTTTTTTTGGCTAGGCTGCACACAGCCCATTATGTCTCCTCACACCAGCTCATAAAACACATTGTAGTAATGGTGGGCCAGAAGAAAACATGAAGCTGCTGATCCTGAGGAATTTGCAATGTTGCCTGGAGCTTCTACCATTAGGGGCCATGTAAGGTTGCAGAGTACTTGGGTGTATGAACATAGCTACAGAAGTGCCAGTAGAGACTGTTCTGCCACAAATGAAACAAATAAAGTTAGGAAGCTGTGTGGCACATACACCCGAGATAAATTCTAGAAGGGATGAAAGGAGGTTGGTGATAATGATGAAAGTAGAAAATAGAGTTTTCAAAGCATCATCACTTGCTATGAGAAGCAGAGGGGGGACACTTCTGTCTGGTCCAAGAAAATGTGCCAAGCATAATTGAAATTTCTGGAAAGAATGACAGGGGTGAAAAAGCAAATGAGAGAAACAGTGAAGCAATAACAAAAAATAAACTAATGTATAACAATATAAAGAAGAGGAGCATGGTTAGAGGCAAGAAAAGAGTTTGGAGTAAGTCACAAAGTGATACGGAGTTGAAAGCAACAGTGTAAATCTTAGCAGATTTATGTGACAAGGGCAAGGGATGTGGCTAGGGAAAAAAATTAGGTAGGTGGGACACAGGGACAAAATAGAGAGAACTAGCTTATTGAAGAAGAGGAGAAAACTTGCATAAGGGAAAGAAAAGGAGTGAAGGAGATGAAGAAGAAAGGAGGAAAGGGGAAGGCAAGTTCATAACTGGGAGATGGAGAGATACCACTTGCACTGGCCTGAAGTCCACACTGGCCTCTTGTTCTCCTGAGACCCAGCACTGCTGGAGCAAGTGGTGTCCAGACACAGCTCAAACTGATCCCAGAAAGCAATGCTCACTGGATCTGGCTCACCACTGATAATGTGGCAATGCCTTCAACAGGCATTTTACAGTCTTACCATGCACTCCACAAATCTGATCTAAAGACAGCTTGCATTAGCAAGATTTGTTTATGCAAATGGGTTGCTATTTGGAGATAAGAGTGAGGCAAAATTATTAGTAAGGGAATGGTAGGGACATGACAAACAACATGAAGTGAGTCTCTTAGGTAAGGTTAAACAAACATGATCTCTGGATCTTTTACAATGAAATCTCTTCTGTTGAGAGCCATTTGTCTGAAAGGTGGTTTTAATGCTGTCCAGGGAGATTTTAGTGTTAAAAGAGACTTTTTTCCCCCTCCCTAGCAGTTAGCTCTGGCAGAACAACATGGCTCAGCTCCAGGTCTGTTCTTTTCCCATTGCTCATCCTCTCTAGTAGATTCTGCAAGTCTAATTAGCAACACAAGCTTTGGCCCTTTTGTTGACACAATGATGTTTTGACTTTTACTAAGCCTTTGCATCATTCTAGTGACCCCCCTCTCCGCCTCCCTCCGAAGCCTGGTGGCCTTCCAAGAGCCTGAGCAGTTGGGAAAACAGCAGACAGCTCTCTTGCCAGTGCTCCGGAACTCAGCTCCTCTCTGTAGGAGTTTTGGCACTCTGAACCTAACAGGCATAAAAAGCCTTGCAATCCCTGCAGGTTTTGCACACAGCTGACTGCAAACTGTGAACGTGTCTGCAAGGTGAGAAAGCTTTTATTTTTATATTGCTGCTCTTTGAAGTGAAATTCCTTTGAGGTGATTTGTCCTGGAGATTAGCAAAAGTAAGTAGTTGAGTCTTTGACTGGCACAGAGATATTTTTACAATGAATTACAATATTTGAAGGCTCTGTAGTAAGTCCCATGCAATAAAGCTATCTACTGTATTGCTTTCACTGTGACTATCTGTATACTTTAACCTAGACTGCTTTGCCATTTTCTTGTCACACTATGTCCTAAAGCCTCAGCAGCTTTATTTAAGGAATTATTTGGGAACTTTATCAAAATTCCTGACATGCAAACCCAGTCCTCATAAGACTGTGGTGTATACATGAACTCTCATGAACAAAGCCTCTCCTGTCTGCTCACTCTTCTTCACAGCTCTTATGTCTCATGCTAGAATGGGGTACCTGCAGTGACAAAAATTGTGACAGAGAAAGTGTCTTACCCTACAGCTCCCCATATACTCCATTTGCCACATCTCTAGATTGTGAAGGCTGTGGATGTGAACTCAGCTGGATTTGAGCAGGTGAAAAGAGAAGGCCTAGAGCTGAAAACTGCAGATCCAGAGGCGAGTTTTAATTTGAAAGCAGAGTTCAGTGCAAGTAAGTCTCCTTGGAAGAAACTGATACACAATCCAAAGAAACAAATTAAAGCCTATGTATTCCTCCATCAGCTGCACCGTGAGAATCAGGGGCAAAGCTGGACACGTCTGCCAGGGACAGCAGGATGCTGGCAACCCACCAATGTGGCAGGTCTTTACAGCAGGTGCACCTGCCATGTGCCAACACCGGTGGCTGGCACTGAGCCCTGGCACTAGGGCAAAAGGATGATCTTGTTGTTCTGTAGGGATTCTGGGGGCCAGGGAGGTCATGGGTGCAAATCAAGCCATCCTGAGCATCTTGTGATGGTGTGGATACAGTCTTTTCCATGTCAAATAGATTTTCCCACCAATCCCCACTGAGGTCTGTGTCTTTCTTCAGAAAGAAAAGACTATAGTGGATGGATGGATTTCCATCCTGGTCCTTACCACAAGCCTTATGGAGCAAGAGATAAGAGTGTTCAGAAAGGGGTAAAGAGGTCAATTACTCTAACTTCTCCTCCTGCAAAAAGGCTGGATGTTGAAGGGAGGGGGAAACAGAGTCAAATCCAAAATGTTCAGGAGCAATGTTTTCTGCATGTTTTTCTGACGTAATATAGCACCCTCCAATCTGTTTTGAATCCAGCATCTAACTCTGTGATGGAAAAAGACATGGACTTTGATTGTAGTGCCAAGGAATCATGCCTAATTCAAAACTGTTTTATATAACCAGCATCTTAACATCTAAGAGACCACCCCATGAGAGCAAAGAGGCTTGGCTGGACCTCTGAGATGAGGTGTTCTGCTATACACAGATGCCTGGCAGTGTTTGGCTTCATATCCCACTGGAAAACCCTGACTGCAGTCATGGGGAGGTCAGGGGGAGGTCAGGGGGATTACCTCTGCATACAGCACCTGCTGGAGGGCTGTACAAATACTGTACCTAGTCCTGATGTCAATCTTGAAAAAGCAGTAAAGGGACGAAGGAAAACAAGCAAATGGCTGGGTCAAAGCTTGGGAAACATTCCACACTGAGAAATGCAAGAAGATTTATCTCCTGAATGTATGTAAGCAGAGATGAATTGGAGGCTTGGTCCTCCTGCAAATACCTCGATGGAGAGGAGACAAGATAGCACAGAACAGGACACAGATGGAAGCCAGAGTTAAAAAATACCTGCAATCCTGTTCTGAATTTGACATTGAAGGTCTGGTACAGAAGGGTTTGTTGTTTGTGCTTAGGAGGAAATCCTAAGGTCCTGTGGTCATCCTATGGATGGCCATAATAATCTTTTTTTACCTTACATGGGTGTCTCACAGGCTGTCCCATCAAGGCAAAGTGGGCACGGTGCTGGGCGCCATGCTGCTGATGGACAACCCTACAGCCACAGGCCAGCTTTTTTCCTCTCTCCCCATCAGCTCTCCTCAAACTCATTGTGCCCTACTGAGGAAAAGATAGGCCAGAAATGCCCTCCCAGGCCAGCGTGGGCATGCTGGGAGGGCAGTGGAGCCAGTTCTCCAGAGCCACATCACCTCAGGGCTTTCTGATGGGCTTACCCTGGAACAATTACACCTTATATGCAAAGTATAGGTGAAGAGGCAGCTCCTGCATTTAGTGAATAGGTATTTCTTTTCCATTTTCACACATTTTTAACACTTTTCTGCTTTGATTTGTTATATTGTCACTTCATTGCACTGACACTCTTAAGCATTTAGTGCACTATAGAGCTTTCCTTAAAGATGACAAGCAAGAAAATGGCTGTGTGTGCACATTCCTCTTGTCTGGATGCTTCCCAGCTCACATGGTGGTACCTTGCTTTTCACCTCCTTTATTTGCTACAGCCAACACATCGTCTCTGCTGTCACTGTCATGAAGCCTCATCAAAAAAAGGGATTTTGTGCCTTTCTTGTACCCATACTGTCACTGGTAATGCATCCCCTGGGGCCTGCTCATGAAGAGAGCACTGCATCCATTTTGCCAGTTATAACTCCATGGAGGTGGTGCCACTGCTAAAGCCACTTCCTACGTATCAAATGGTTCATGGATGCCTGAGGACTGCCTGGGACACTGCAGTCACTCTGTAAGGTGCCCCTCACCTGCTACAAGGGGCTGCAGGAAAATAAGCACTTTCCATCCCTTCTACCTTTCAGCTGTTTTTTTCTGAAGGCTAATAAGAGTGGTTTGAATTCCTCAGGACTGTGACATTCCTGCATTTCCATCCCTATACACTTTATAGGACTGATGATGATATGGAGCCTTTACAGATCAACACTATAGTAAAGCAGAGATGATACAGGTTCAGTTTGTCACAAGTAGAAGTACACAGCATTTAAACAACATTAAATGTGTCAGCTATATTCTTACATAAAAAAAGAAAAAGTATTTTTTCCTCCAGGTGTAACTTGTTTTGTGCCTGAACATAAAAATTCTCACACAAAGTTCCAAATATTTCCCAAATAGAATATAAATAATCAGAACTCAGTTGTAACAAAAACCTTTCCTCCACTCAAATCCTCCTAAAATGGCTGTCTACAAGATAGATCAAAATATCATATAGTCATTCTGTAAGAGAGAGATAGAGAGACAAAGAATAGACAATGTTTTAGATAATTTTAGCATATTAATACTATATACTGAATGCTCTTTCTAGTTCTTCTGATAACTGACCATTGCCTTGCTGAGAGACGTTATTTTTTCCTTTTATAAGGTCTATAAGACAAATTACATGGAAACAAAAAAACAAATTCTGAATGTTTTCATCTGAGATCTCAAGTCTATTTAATCTTTAGTGAATTCAACAATTCTCATGGACCTAAATTTCATTTTCACTTTCATGTAAATATTCTATCACATTTTAACTACCACAAATATAAATACCTCTTTTTTGGTACCCTTTCAAACTTTTAGACACTTCAGAAACCTATTTTTTGAAAGAAGCAGTGATTTTCACTGTAGAAAATGCATTAAAACTTACTCTTTGGCAAAAGAAACTACAGAAAATATTTTTGCCTGAGAGATCTGGCAAAAGTCTGCAAATGCAAGCTGAAATTATCTGTTAGCCATTTTATCATCACCCAAAATATTGCATTTATCCAAACTATAGCTACTTGAATATAAAAACATGAGACTCACCTGCCTTTTTTGTATACCTCATGTATTTCTTTTCCTTGTCGGTGGGTTCTGCATTCAGTGGATAAAATCCATCCCCACAGCAGGAGGAAGATGCTAAAATGCATTTTATGGACAGTCAACATGTTACCTGAAGGTCCTGTATCCAGAAATAGTCCATACAAGAAAAAGAAAACCTAAATGTAGATCCTGTTTCTCTTTTTAAGACATTATCGGTCTGATCGTTATTGAAAGGATGTTTACTCATACAAAAAATCATCCTGCAGTATTTAATCTGGACAGTGGGGAAAGCAATTTCCACTAAACCTATAAATCCTCCTACGTCAGATGGCAGGGATTTTCTAGCAGTGTTGAATTCACGTATTCCCAGACAACAATTATTTTTAGTCCCAACAGGCTATTTTACTAATTGGTTTAAATTGAGCCCTGTTCAAATACCTGTGGCACATATATAGATATATTTCTGCCTTGTTAAGAGAAGTAGTGCATTTGGTCAGGTAGATGTCATTGGTAATTCTTTAATCACCAAACTTATCTATATAGCAGTAATATTTGTTAAAAGCACTGTAATAAATTGAAAAGTATTAATAAACATATATAAATTTACTGGAAGAAAAATTTATTTAGCTCTACAAGCAGCATTTGATCCTGTATGGTCTTCTACATTATTTAGTATCCAGTGGTGCTGTGGCCAGAGTGGTCAGTGCTTTCACGACTTGTGCTGTGCTGAGCACCATGTCTGGGAAGTATCCTGGTTCAGAGGAACACTGGGAAGGACAGAATGGGGAGATGGTTCTGCCCTCTGCACAGGGATGTTTGGACACATCCTGCCAAAATTGAGCCACAAACACCCACCAGAGCTGCAGGAGAACTTGGGGGCCTGGTGTGTCAGGTCTCATGTGGCTAGCAAGATACTCATTTGTGGTAAAGAAAATAAAATGACATGGGCAGAAATAGGACTGGTCAAGACAGCCACGCTGCCCATCAGTTTGGAGCTCATACCCTCCCTGTACAGCCCCCTGCTCCGTGTTCACCCTCCTTCTCCTCTGTGCCCCCCCCAGGGCCTCACAGCTCTGGTTCCTACTTGTGCCTTCTCATGGAGACCTCACCTGTGTCCTGCTGACACCACCAGCCTTGTCCCACCTCTGGCTCTTCTTCCTCTGCCTGTTACCCATGCATTTCTATTTCAGAGCAGTTTGTCAGGTCACCCGTTTCTTTCTAGTAATTCGGGAAGCAGATCTCTACCTGGCCTAAGCTGCTGTGGCTTTACTGACTTTGGTGAGCATTTACACTACTTTGGGATCCATGGGAACAACACACTGAAAGGCACTAACATTTCATTCAATCAACGAAGATTCAACTTCATGATTTGCAGGGATAAAACATTTTCTACACAAATTCACACAGGCTTCAAGAGATGGGCAATCAGTCGCCAGCAGTTGATTGTGATGATTGATCAATGTTACTGTTGAAAGAAGTTGTACCCATTTAACTTTGAAAATTACCTGCATTCCATTTACACTGATTCATGTATTCTTCTCAAGGAGAATAAAAAGCAGCTTAATAACCGTTATTTTCACCTATGTGGATATTAGATATACTCTTCTCAATCTCAATAACCTATGTAAACGTATTTTTGATTTATACATATTTAAAAAATACTAGTCCCTTTCTTATGCACTGGGGATTGACAAGCAATGGATAGCTATGAATTCACTTAGCTGCCCCAAAACAGCTGGAGGTGCCTTGGTACACATGAGAGGAGGGAAACAATTATTCTCTCACTAGCAGATGGAATTTGCTAAAGGAATATATCAAGAAGGCCAAAAAATATGTTCAATTTCCATTCTTTTGGATTATTGCTCATAGAAGAGTTTAAATATGAGCAATTCATAGAAAAATCTTGGAACAAATCATCAGACAGCTTCAAAATTCCTTAAAGAAAATGTCTACATGAAGAATAGATGTGGGGTCCCGAAGAATAAAGATGTGGAAGAAACTTCTTTCCCTGACAGGCCAACAGGCTTCAGATCTGGGGGTGAAGCAGTAGATTTAGATAAGCTTTCAACACCATCTCACACAGCACTCCCACAAGCAGGACAGAGGAGCATGGTCTTGCTGAAATGTCTGCCGGACTGATGCAAAACATTTGCAAGCTTTGGTTCAGATTACCTTGCTGTACCTGGAGAGCAGCCGTGCATGACTACTCCTAGCCTGCAAGGTGCAAGACGTTTTGTAAATGACCTTCAAGGAAGCTGCAAACAAGCTGGGGGGTAACCCAAAGGGAGGGCTGGGAGGGGTAGGACCAGCACAATGTACGCCTCCAGGTGTGCAAAGTCACTTCAGACAGAAAAATACTCTGCTCCAAATGGCCATGAAATACAGAACAAAAAAGGTCACCGAGAGGGGAAAATGAGGTAAAAATGAGGATAGGCACCAGGCTTATTTAGAGCAGGGTTAGAGCAGGAGCTGAATGCAATTGATAATCCACAACAAAAATATAAAAGCATCTCAGACAGATAAAACAAATGAAGAGGAATGGTAAAAGAAATCAGAGTTCTTGAGTAAGTAGCAATGAATAAGGTTTGAAGTTTTGTTGGAAGGCAGTCCCCAGCAGCTGCCCTCACTTAGAACAGCTTGGTCTCCCCACAAGAATGCCACCCCCAACTCCTGCTCAGCTCCTGCCAGCTGGTGATGTTTTCCTGGCTCAAGGCTTTTGATCACTGTGTTCCTCAGAGTAATTCAACAGGATGTTGGGCTTTTCCCTATTTACTGAGGCATAGAAATGAAGGTTTCCCAAACTGTTCAGGAATTTAATCCTGTATTTCCTGGATTTTCATCAACAAAGCATGATAAGAAATGTCACAGAAATAAACTTTTTATTGAATTTGTTAAATATACACTTTCCCCATTTGATTCAAGAAGAGTAAACTATTTATCCAATTCTATTTATAACCTATACAGCTCCAAAATGAGAACAGAAGAAGTCAGAAGAATAAATTGAGACATATTTTTTTTTGCCTTTGAGACAACAATATACTGAGGTACTGAACTTGTCAGGAGCAGAAATCCAGTCTGGACAACAGTCACACAAGCCACCAGACACCACAGGAGTACTTTCAGTGCCTTCAGGGCAAGGCACAATGTAGTGAAAGTGTCCAACACAACAATAACTCCAGTCAAATCACGACCCAGCCTTCTCTTGTTTAACTAGCTACCCAAAGCTTCAAAAAGTGCAGCAACACAAAGCACACTCGCTGTAAATACTCTTGGAGCTATAGTCAAGCTATAGCAGACAGACATAATAGAGCATTTAGGTGTTCTAACCTCTTCCCAGCAGGCGTCTGCCTTTAAGAGCTATGATGCAAGCACGGACAACTGTGTCACTGTATCTCTGTTGTGATTAACTTTTGTGGGAGCTGGAGGGGCGCACGAGTTCCTGTGTAACAGATCGGGTGCTGCTTGGCTTCTGGAAAGTTATTTCCCCTCTGCAGCTCTGTTTCTTTCAGAAATGGTACTCCATGCTCTAGGACACAATGGTCAGAGAATAGTTTTTTACTTCGTTGGTGTCTTCTATCATGAGTGCTGTCAGACACTTTTAAAATCTGGCTTAATATGAAGTTAGTGGGGTTTATGCATCCATTACTTCTGTCCTTTTTAAGAATACTTCCATTCTTTGGGACATTCACCGGAGATCCATGCCACTCTGTGTAAAGTGAAATATGTCAGCTGGATCCTTCACGTTTGTTGGGTTACAGGACCATATCCAAGGAGGATGTTGGTACAGATGAGGAATAGAATTTGATCAACCTAGGGATAAGTGGCATTTCCACTGAGTGTCACTATGGTGGTGTCAGCAGAGCTGGTGGCTATTCCTAGCATTCCTAGCTCTCATAGCTTTGCTTTTTGTATGACTTGAAATCAAACTCTCCAGGAAGTGGAGAGAATGAGAGAAGTGTGAAGATATGTATTTACACTGGGATGGTTAAAACTAAAGAAGCCCACACAGAAAGGGAATGAAGACAATATTTCCTCTGCAGGCACAAAATGCAAATATATCCTTTTCCAGGCTGTAGCTAGAGGTGCTATGATTGTAGAGAGCAGAGGTCAGGAGCTACTGGCCAGAGTAATGCAGAGAAAATGTCCAAACAGGAAGATTTTAGTTTTCTGTGTTAAAGATCATTATAAGATTTGGCGTAAGTGTGTACCATGATGGGAATCACGTCACTTTATACTGGCCACGGTTTTCACCACAAATAGCCTTTGCACTTTGTCATCACATTTGTTTTCATGCCCCTGCTCCTCTCTGGTGTCTCTTGCACCCCTTACTTATAACATCACATCAGAGCAGATTCACTTTTTGTGGCAAACCCTGGAACTCCTCCAAGCAGCAATGAGGACATCGGTGGACCTCGAGAAATCATAAACACTAATGAATAATTAGATTTCTGTGCAACTTGAATGGCAAGGAGGAGCAAGTACCAATGAACCCATGACCCCAAGCCTTCTTATCACAGAATAAAAACCAGATAGAGACAAGGCAGTGTACATGGGCCTCTAAGCCGCTATAAATCCCTAAATGGATTGTGCACTGCATGAAAGAAAAGGGAAATAGGCCAAGCCCGCACTGAGCAGAAACCTGAATGGCTATAGCAAACAATGTGCCTGAGTGAATTGCGCTGCTTGGGGACTAATGCACCGAGCTGCTACTCCTCACTGCCGAAATGAATAGCAATGCCACAATACCCCAACACGGCGCGTTTTTAGTACCACTCTCCTTTCATCAGAGCTCTTCCCTCAGGGATGTCTTTCTCCACCATATGTGTCTTTGCTCCCCATGTGATGTGTCTCTGTGCCCGTGGAGGCATATATGAGTTTGCAAGTGCCTCTCCATGGCCCTGCACTCTGAGAGATTATGTGCGTTGCGTGCTGAGCTGTGTCCTTTTGTTTCAGCCCCTCCTGCAGCTCCCCGGAGCTGCCTTAGCTGGATTAGGCGGCTTTGTGTGCTCTTGGCCGTGGGGTACCTGACCTTTTGCATGGAGGTTCTGCTACTAAAACTGAAGAGGAGATACCAGAAAAAGAAGAAAAGATAAATGAGAGAAAAAAGACAGTTTTAGAAGCATACTTTGCTGTTAGCAGTTTAACAGGGTTGGATTAAAATATTGAAATTATACATGCCTAGTGCAGCCTGGTGCAAAGGATTTTTGCCAGCTACTAGCAGATATACTAGGGGAAGCAGACTTGGAATACTACGGCTGTCAAAGGTTCCTCTGATGCTCCCCAGTATGTCCTAATGCCCACAGTACACAGCACTCATTTACTAGGAGGGACTGCTCCAATAAATGGAGTTATGTTGGAAGATCCTGAAAAAAAATATTTGATAGCAAGAATCAAAGACTCAAAGCAAGGATCAGTGTTATACCTGGACATTGTAGACAGAGCCTAATTTCACTCCACCGACTATATTCTGGTCCTTAGTCCCTCTATCCATCCCATGCCATTCTGCTTTTTTTGCAATAAGTAAATTTCTTACAATACTACCCTAGCTTAAAAAGGGTTTCCCAGTTTTCTCTACTGTTCTCATAGTTCATCTGCAGCACTCCATGGGGAATTTCATCATCAATATGCTAAGGGCCTCTGCTTATCAACCAAGAAATTGTTCCAAATATTTTTCAAAAAACAGTAACAAAATGAAAGAAAAAAGAAAGGTGATGAGTCTGAAATTCTTACACACAAACAGTGAGATTCCAGCATTCTATCCAGATTCTATC
The DNA here is from genome assembly GCF_048771995.1 of Taeniopygia guttata. Taxonomy (NCBI): domain Eukaryota; kingdom Metazoa; phylum Chordata; class Aves; order Passeriformes; family Estrildidae; genus Taeniopygia; species Taeniopygia guttata. Next base: position 37,720,090 of record NC_133027.1, read on the forward strand.
TCAAGGCAAAAGCTGACAAAGGTTTGAGTAACATCTACAGAACTGTCAATAGCAATTCAGTGAAGGCAGCAGTGCTTAATAAGAGAGTTGATCTGCCAATATTCAGAGGGGATTAAAGGAACAACTGGACTAATTACAGCCCTCAGCCTGACAAAATATTGTAAAGGCTGATATGGCACTCAATAAATGAAGAGTTAGTGAGTAATTTGATTAATGTCAATTAGCATGGCTTTAAAGAAAAATAGATCTTTCCATGTTAATCCTTTTTTGATTAATTTAAAATGTGTTTGCCAGAGGAAATGGAGCTATGTGATGTGCTTCTGTAAGGTATTTACTGTTGCACCACATGGCATTTTTATTAAGGAACTGCTACAATGCAGTACCAAGATAAAATAAGGAAAATATTAAAATATTTTAAAACTGGATAAACTCCCCCATATTGAATATGACTACAAATGGCAAGTTTTCATCAGGTAATGCAATTATCTCCCTAAAGAGGCTGGTTCTTTTTCCTGTATCATTCTTGACAAAGAGCAGGAATTAAATACAAACTGCTTCCCGAATAGGCATGCAATGGCATGAAGCAGAACAGAAAAACTGAAGGATCACTGACAAGGGGTAAATGGAATACCACAAGGAAAGGCCCAGAAACCATTAGTGTCATTCGACCACAGCTTACTACAAAACTGTCCTCTTCGTAGACACTAGAATGTATCTAGCATTCAAAAATGTGGCTCATGATTTTAGGATGAGGAGAAATCTGGTCACCAATGGAGAGTTAAAAAAAAAAAAAAAAGTATGGACAAAATTTTCTAGCTTTTGTGCTTAAAAAAGGAATATTGTAAGAGCATGAGGCATGAAGGTTATATTTCCTCTTTATGTGTTGATGTAAACTGGGCAAGTCTTGAAAGTGAGTTCTCTATCCATCAAGCTAAAGATTTATTAAAATAGCTTTATTAATTTTGTTACAAGATCCAGTGCCTGGAAAACTACACAATAAAAATTTGAAATAGATTTTTTTTTACAATAGTAATGAAGTTTGTTTCATTATGCGTGTATTTATTGACTGAAGATAATATGATTTTCTGAAGGATTTGGACTAGTTTTTGGATAGGGATAAATCTGGAGAAGTTCAATACTAGGGGTATAACAAAGAGATTATTAGATGATCAAATATTCAGTCAGCCAGGTTGAGAACCATCAACTATTGGCACCAGACAAGTGATAAATTTGAACAGTGTTTTTGAAACTCAGATATGTTTGCATGCGACAACCTTTGCTGAATTTGGCAGTGAAGTAACTTCAGAGGGCAGGATGTTATAACAGTTAAGTTTTACAAAATTATTGGCCAAAAAGACTTCCTAAACAAATAATAGGCTATAACAGTTTGTATTTTTTAAAATAAAGACAAAAAAGTCAAACATTCTGCCTCAATAGATGTAATCTGAGGCACATATTGGCTGTCTTTTAGCTCCTTCTTGGAGTCACCCCCTTTCATGGTTGCTCATCTGGTGGACCTACCTACCAGTCCCAGATGGTGTCTGGCCATTGCACACAGACAGACACAGTTCATTTGTGGCTGCAGGATCAATGATGTGACCAATGTCAGCAGGTCTCACCTTTCTAGTCTTGTTTCATTCTGATGGAGCCTTGTATGTGGAATGCCCATGGGCAACCCATCCTAATGGCTTCCTACATGTTTCCCCTCACTGGAGTCACTGCAACCTTTTAGTTTTGGCGCAAAGAAATATGCTTCAGAATCTCCAGCTCAGTCAATTAGTCTATATTTCAGTTTTGCACTAACATTGGATCATGACTGCAGATTGGGGCAACCCTAACAACAATATTCCTTGAATTTCTGTGTGGAAAAAATATTAGCTGGCATTTGGATATACTGAAGCTCTATGAATTATACATGGTCATTTGGAAAATTCTGGTGGAGTCCTTTTCTTCTGCGACTGATCTTCATCACTGTAGCAGCGATGCCTCAATGCAGCAGTAAAAACCAAACTGAGCAGATATTATGAGCTCCATTGAAACACACCAGGAAGAGAACAACAAACAGGAGCCACAAATCTGTCACATGAAATTCTGGCTCCAGCAGCAGTCTCTAAAAGCTGCTAGGTGGTTATCACAAATAAACATGCCTGACACAGCTTCACCAGCATGGCTGGTGCTGTTCACTTTCTCTGGATCTCAAACTCCTGCAGTCTTTCCAGGTCTTCAGATCTGTGATGAAATACAAATGCCTCAGCAGACATTTCTCACAACATCTCCCTTGAGCCTGTTACCCAGAACATAACCCCACTAGTGCTCAGTTGCTCTGTCCTCCATATTTACAGAGATGAACTGGAGTTATTTTAGACCATTTTCTCAACCAGTGAATTCCCTGTCAAGAATTTTAGTACAAGATACAGATAGTATTTGCACATTTTAAAAAAATTATTATAATTGAAACAATTGACCTTTTTTATTGTCTCCCAGGATCTTAATTTAGCAAAATATTGATTTGCTCAGTTTGTCATACTGCTGTTGTCAGTGTCTTTATAAAAATAGTGGGCTGAATACTGTGAAATATTTTGTGTTTCTCCACCAGACTAGCTTCTGCCTCTTGTCTGCAGATACCATATGGTGTAATATGGGAAGAGACAAGACTATAATTAGTAGACCATTAGTCTGATTGCAATATTTAACTGAAATAAAATGCTATTAGGAGGTCTTGTTCTGCAGACATCGGCTGCAAGTGTACAGGAATCAACAGAAGATTGCGTAACACAGAAATCACTGCCATTGGCAAATGACCAAGCTTAGTATGTAAAGATTCTTTAGTGTCAGAGCATCCTGTTTATCCCTCTGCAGAATGAGGGAGTTCATGACTTTTAATCCTGTCATTTCTCAGGCTGCATGGTCAGTAACAACTATTATTTGTCAAGTAATAGATTTGTGTTTGGAATAGAGCTTGACATTATTTTGGCCTTCATATAATTTATAATATTTTATTGGAATCATTTTGATGTTCCTTTTGCAGCACAAATTATCATTGATCTCTTGAGATGTAATAGAAGGTTTTGATAGGTTCTTTTCACGTCAAAGTTGTAAAGCAATTTTGGTTCATTGGATGTGAAACCATCAGCCTTGGTTTCTGGTTTCTTGCTATAGCAAGAAATTGTCTGATCCAGACTTGTTAACACAACCACCATCTGGAGATTATGCATTTTTCCCATGCCATGGGTTTAATTTTTTGTTTTGGTTTGCAAGAATATTTGAATTTAGTACTTATTGTTCAGCATGAACTGAGCTTTAAGAGGAAGTCCTGATGTTCATGTTTCTTTTCTGATGACCATGCACTCGTGAAAAGGCCTATTTTCCTGTACAATCTGCTAAAAAGTTTTGGTGGTCCTTTCTGGTCTTCAGCCTGAGAGATCCAATTAGACCAGGCTTCTCAGGACACTGTTAAGTTGAATTTTTCATACCTCCAAGGGAGAAGTTTCCACAGCCTCCCTAAACAGCTTTCTCCTTGTATCTTGCTGAAGCTTGTCACTATTGCCACTTGCCTTCTGCAGAGCACCGCTGAGAACAGGTCTACACCTCACAGAAAGCAGATCAGCCAGATCAGCCCCCAGCTTGTACCCATGCTCAGGGTTATCCTTCCCTAGGTGCAGAACCCTGCATTTACCTTTGATGAATTTCTGAAGGTTCCTCTCTGCTCATTCCCTCTAAACTGTTGAGGTCCTTCTGAAGGGCTGCACAGCTCTTTGGGGTTTCGGCCACTCCTCCAGCTTTGTGTCATCAGTGAACTTGCTGAGGAGGCCTCTGCACCTCCATCCAAGTCACTGATGAACAAGATAACTCAGCAGAGTCAGAGATGCCTTGACCTGCTGTGAAGCGGGTATTGCATAGGAAAAACAGAGTGCCAGATATTGAAAATGAAGGTGTGCAGTGTTAGGCTTGTAACATGTCAAGTGAGCTGTGCTGCAGAAAAAGATAGCTCTTTTATTTTTTAACCTTTTCCATATCACTTCACCGTGGTTTCTTCTTTCCCCCTTCCAAACCAGGTCAATGCCAATTATATGAATCTACTTATGTACCACTAAAGCCATCATATGTGGAGTCCATTGAAAAGAGTCACTGGAGTATATGGGCAAGCACAAGGCACAACACCAGGGGGACTGAGGCACAAAAGCTCTATCAGAAAGGTCTCAGCAGTTCACTGAGGTGGAATAGATGGAAGAGGCAGTCTTTACCTTACATGGTTTTATTTCCAGATAAAATAGAGAAAACTGGATGTACACTTTTTTTGCAAGCATGCTAGCAGATGGCAGACTTTAAAAAGTATCAGACAGACCATAATTAATACAGGTTTTGCTACAATAATTTTGGTTTCTCACATCACTGATTTCTGCACATATTTCTTCTTCCACACATTTATACTCTTTAGCCTCTCATAGCCAGCACATTCCCTTTCTAGCCAACCTCTTGCTGTCATTCCATGCCACATCCAAGCCAGAGTAAGCCAAAGTGAACAAGCTGCAGCAGCAGCAGGACAGCACGGCCCTGAGCAACTGCCTGTCCCCAGGACTTGTGTCCACATCAGAACTGCTCCACTTCTGCCACCAGTGCCATTTGCTTGTGTCCCAGCTGGGGACTGACCTCGGGGATGAGGCAGGATGGGGGTGAGCCTTCCACCCAGCACTGCACAGACAGATAAAGTCCTGGAATGGCAGTCAGGGGAGCAGAATCACCTGCAATTTTCCTTTCCGTTGGAGTACAGAGACATGGAGGTTAAGAAAGGAGGACATTTTGCTGTCATTCACTCTATTTTTCATGCGCTTTTCCACGTGGAATACCAACTAGCTATTCTTTCTTTGCCAGAGCCTCAAGCACTGCAACAGGCAGCTGCGTTAGGAAGCGACCCCGACCAAGATTAGGTCTCCGCTTCTCGGGGCATAACGCGGGCAGTGGGACTGGCAGAGACGTGGGAAGCCGTGGGGACAGAGTGACAGTCGGGTGGGCAGTGGCTGGGGCTGTGGTGCCGGGTGCTGGAGGCAGCAGCACAAAACAGCAGCGGTGCGGGAAGGCAGCAGCGGTGCGGGCAGGGAGCAGCGGTGCGGGCAGGCTGCAGCGGTGCGGGCAGGCTGCAGCGGTGCGGGAGGCTGCAGCGGTGCGGGCAGGGAGCAGCGGGGCGGGCAGGGAGCAGCGGGGCGGGTAGGGAGCAGCGGTGCGGGAGGCTGCAGAGGTGCGGGCAGGCTTCCACCTGCTGGCCACAAGCAGCTCCACAGCGCCTTTCCGAGCTGCCCGCTCCCACCCAGCAGCTGGGGCCGCGAAGGAATGACCGCACTGTGAGACCCCGGGGCCAGCGTGGGTCAGCGGCGAGGTCTTTGCTGTATCAGGGGAGTTTATCCCAGCGTGAAAGAGACTATAAACAGATGTGGATTTGTATATGGAAAATAAAGAAAAATACATCTTCCTGATAGCCTCTGCGGCTAGGCTAAGGATTGGAAAAGGATGCTCACTGCCCAGCGTGGGGGAAGTGTGAAATAAAATCCAGCTTGCCACAGTCCACACTCGCTCCAATGTGTGGGTAGGTGCAGGCTTCAGGAGAGCATCTGTGCGGTTCCCATGGGTGGTAAAACATACCCAAAGAGGCAAAAAAACCCACCCAAAATAAAATATATCTATCCCTCCTTCCTCACTCCCTCTTCAAAAGGCATCACTCTCTAGCTATGGAAAGCTGCCTAGCATTTATGGCTTTGGTTTAAATGGCAGTTTTTCTTTCCTTCATTGAACTCTCAGGCACCAGAAAATGGGCTCCGATTTCTTAGGCTAAATCCTTCCTACTCCCTCTCTGGCAACTGTGAATTTGTTGTCAGAGGTTTGATACTAATAGCATTTGAATGGTTTATATTTAAAGGAAAATAATGTCATTATTTCTGAGAAAATCCGGAGCTAATAGAAGAGGAGATGGTGGTTTGAGATGCTCTGGGCAAGGACCCAAAAAGCAGACTATTAGCATGGGTAGTAGCAAGTTTATGGATTTGCAGCATAGCATGCTGATGTCAGCCCAGAAACAGTCCAGAAAAATTAGGAATCTTCTCCAGAAATGCAGTCTGTGGTATATAGGAGAACAGTGGATGATGTTTGTGCTGAACATATAAAGCATAAGTATGGGAACTTACTATGCCCCTTTCCATGATTGTAATCAGTGATCAGCTCAGGGTGTCCTATGCTACCACCCAGAGTTGAACTCTGAGAATGCTGTTTCTCCAACATTAAAAAAAAAAAAAAAAAAAAAAAAAAAGAGAAACAATCTTCCCCTCTAATAAAATCTTTCTTTTCATGCTTTTTCCTTGAAAGCTTCGCAAACCTTTTCCTTCTGTTGATTTCCTTCATTTACTCAGCTTCTGAGCAAAGGATGGGCAAAGAAAGTAAAGAAACCCAAAAAAATACAGAGCAGACATATCTAAAGCAGTATGTTTCAAGACAGAAAATGCTGGTGAACTTTTCTTTAAGACTTCTTTCTTTTAAAATTGCAACACTCAAGATTATGTTGAGATTTCTAAAAAAGGTTGTCTGGGTTTTTTTTTTCTTTTTCTAGTGCTGCAGGTTGTTATTAATCTTACATGCTTTTTGAACATAGTTTCTGTAGCACCTTATGAGAGCTTATCTCTCCATTTGACATTAAAGACATTGTAGTGTGCCAGAGCCAAAAAAGCCATTAACTGTCTTCAGACTGGCATCCCTTTAAGAATAACTTATTTCATAGCCCAGAAAAAGTACTAGAAAACATTCAGCATTTTGGAGAGATGATTAACATGATCTAATGGAGCTGTTTCATCTCTGATGTCAGTAATTTGATGTTTTCATCTTGTTGTTCACTTTGTCTTGGTGTCACAAATTTTCTCTTGGCTATAAATGTGGCCTGTAATTTCCATTATAGGCATATACAGAGTTGTCCATAAGTAAAATGTAGTTGGATTTTGCTTTGTGCTGAGAAGCATCAAGCTGCTCAGGGACTTTGCTGGTAAAAAATAGCAAAAAAAGGCTGTGGAAAAGGCTCAGAGAGCGGCTGTTGACCACTTTATCTGCTCACATTAATACCCAACCTGCATTGCTTGCATGGCAACCTGCTGGGAAGCCTGCTTTGCACACCCAGGTACTGTCAGCTGACAGACCTTGGGTTGTTAGGGACTTCTGGACAGGTATTCCCTGGGCAGCAGCCCCTATGGTGTTTCTTTTCACCCCTCTCATCTGCCATAGTGCGTAGCTTAAGCTGCAGAGCAGTTTGGGGGTGCTGCTGGCCGGGCTGTTGCGCTGGAAGTACAGTCCCTCAGTGGTGATGCCCCTGTCCTCCCATCCTCAGGAGCTGGGGAGATGGCCTCGGGGCAACATCACACTCCCAGACATGAGAACAGGGCTCTTCCAGGTCCCCTCAACATGACAGTACATAAATGGCAAAATCTCTAAGGAGCCTTTTAGCAAGAAATCTGCAGAGTTCAGCCTTGTTCACGCCTACCTCACTCTGGCCACGCTGCTCAGCTGCAAATTCAATCACCTGCTGCGCCTCTTTTGAAGTCTCTGCCTATGACGGTATCTCTGCCACCAGCCTTTCTCCTGTTTGAAGTCCTTTGCCTGCACAGAACTTACTTTGTTCTCTCACTTCTCACAGATTTAATCTGCTTTCTGCAGCTTGGCATCACTGCAGAAATGCAAGGTGAAACGGAAGAGAGATGAAAGAAAACCCCAGGATCTGAGAGATCCCATTTTACCTGCTGAGCATCCCTGCTGTTCAGGAGATACAGGTCTCCCTTGCTTTCTCCTGTTCATGTGTCACAAGCTGTGGAGCTTCTCCTGCTTTATGCACATTTATTTTGTGTAAGTCAGTGTTCTGTAAAAGAGAAGATGCTCAAGTAAAATGGAATAATTCTTGCTTTAAGACATTTATTGTAAAATTCCTCAGAACATCAGTAAATTAGTAGGAAGATTATTATCAGATAATGAATAAAACTAGATGTAGTAAAAAAACAGACCTCACAAGTACAAATTACCTTTCTGCATGTGAAGCAGTTTTATTGTATCCATATCCTTAGGTCACAGGGTAAATGATAGTGATCTTGGTTTTTAACTGGCAGTTATTGATACGATTTATTGGTACTCCAGGGGATTTAGCTTTTCAGTGAGTTGAGCTTTTGGTCCATGACTTTGGCAGAATATCTCAGACCCTCTGCTGGGGTGGGTGCAAGCATCTCTGCAGGTTCCCTCTGCGAGGGTGACACTGGCACAGCCTGAAGAGGAGGTGACACCTGCGGAGTAGCCCAGGAGCCAGCACCTAGGGCCTCATCTCAGGGGAGGGCGAGGAAAACCAGTGAGTCAGTGGAATGCCTTGCTTCCTTGCAAGTGGAAATAAAGGTCCTGGGAGCCTCCTGACGGCTGCGAGGGTGAAAGTCTCTGTGTGCACATCCACCACAGCATCGGCTGCCTGGATGTGGGCAGCTGCACAGTCCCCTGCCAAAGCCTCTGCTGCTTAAGCTGTCTTTGACCTCCTGCTTTTCACAGCCCATCTCACAGCCTGGTACAGCTGCACCCCTGCTCTGTGCACCTTCCAGGGTCCTTTGACACAAACACCCATCGGACAGCCCCAAAACCCCGTGGCTGAGATCAGGGGCTCAGTACCATCCCCCCAGCTGTGAAAGCCCTGCTGTGCCCACAAGGCCATCTTCTACATCCCTGTGGCACAGGGTCCACACAGCGCCCTTCTTCTGCCTCACACCACCTCCTCTGCCACATCTGCATCAGCAGGCCATGGTGTAACATATTGTACTCTTTAGGAAACAAGCTCAGCGCTCCTGGAATTAGAATCTGAGTGACGCTGGCTGAATCATAACCTTTAAAAAATAGCAGGGTTTGGGTTTTTTTGTCTATTTTTCCCACAGAGGAACAAAGCCGGATTTAAAGGTCTGCTGTGGGTGGATGATTGCAACCCTTGATCCCCAGCCAGAAGCATTACATTACATAAAGAGTTTTTTTCTTCATTAAGAATTAATCTGTGCTAACCAACTGTCAGCTGCTGGTAACGACCATTAATTAACATGCTGCCCTTTCTGGACTAGGGGCATTTAACTGACTTATTACATTAGATGTAATATGAAAATGCACTTATCCATATCCCAGGCATTCACGTGGCCCAGCTTTCCTCCTGTCTGCCCACGCGTGTGCTGGTGCAGGGGAGCAAGGGCAGCCGAGCAGGGCAGGGCAGGGCAGGGCAGGGCAGGGCCTCAGCCATCCTCCTGCCTGCCCACTGCCTGGCTGCAGGGCGTAACCTCAGCTCACCAGCAGTCCAGCTGATAAAAGGGACCTGTCTGTAAAAAGTCCTGCTTTGGATTATACCTGGGGGCATTATTTGCCTCCATGCCAGGAACCAACGTTTGCAGCAATGATGTAGGCATGGAAAAGCCCTTCTAATCATTTATGGAATGAATGAGTTCATTGCTGGTCAGGACATTGGTTTATTCTGCCAGGTTTCATTTTTTTAGATGTGCAAAATGAGTCACTTCTGGGCTACCAGATAATCTCAACAGGTGTTATGGAAAAGCCAGGACTGTTGTTCAAGAAAGAGTTATCACCTCTCTGCAGTATAATGAAACATTTAATGAAATAGATGAAAAGCATATACACAAAAAAAACAACCAAGAAAAAAATCAAATTCCAGTGTCAAATCATGCCACTTCTTCTGGAGAAGGAAATGGTGGATGCAAGCAGGGCTTGTATAGCTTGATAGCAATAGGACAAGGGGAACCAGTTTTAAATGGACAGTTGGTAGGTTTAGATTAGACATTAGGAAAAAATTCTTTACTGTAAGAGTGGTGAGGCACTGGAACAGGTTGCCCAGAGAAGCTGTGGATGCCCCAACCCTGTAGATGTTCAAGGCCAGGTTGGATGGGGCTTTGAGTGACCTGATCGAGTGGGAAATGTCCTGCCCATGGCATGGGAGTTAGAACAAGATGGTCTTTAAGGTCCCTTCCAACCCAAACCTTTCTGTGATTAAAGTAAGGCTGTTGTGAGATTTTTCTGTAAACAAACTGAGAAACTCTGATGAAGATCTCAGACAAAGTGGAGGTCACTTAGTCCAGGGTAGTGAAGACCAGGGGAAACATGAAATGTATCTGCACAAATTTAGGTACATAAACTGTACATAAACTTTACTTCATACCCACAGGCTTAGCTGATCCAGCAAGGGAGATTCAGCTGGGCTACCAGTGAATGCTTCCTAATTTTCAGGCTGGTTAACCACTGGTAGCAGCTCCCTGGGGAGGCTGTGGCATTGCAGGTTTTAAGAGCAGTGTGCACAAGCACTTGCCAGAAATGGTTTAAATGTGGCCAATGGTGCCTTCAAGCACTGGAGCCTCGGCTGCCTGGTCGTCCCCCCAGCCCTCTTTGGCCTGACTGTTGTGGCAGCATTGGCAAGGCAGCCTTGTCTTGGTGGTGGGGACATGCCCCAGGCCTCTCATCCCCTGGCCAGAAAGGTTTCAGTGCTGGAGGTGTGTTGAGCCTCTCTGTGCTGTGCCTGAGACCTGGCACACACTGAGCCCTGGTGCCAAGTGTGCGTGCTCCACCCAAGCACTCAGGGAGCCCAGCTCAGCAGCTTCACCCTCCTTGCTCTTCCTGATCATGGACAAACATTTTTCAGCCTCTTTCTCTCTCCAGCTTGTTTCTGGGTGACTCCTGATCTCCTGTCAGTTGTAGGGGTGCCTGCTTGGCAGCAAGTGCATGTGAAGTCTTTGACTCCATGAGCTGCTCTACTGACAGCAGAAGGTGGGGAGGCTGGGATGGGAGATGGGTGTGGTGCTTGGGGTGTTGAGGGACCTCCAGGTTCAGGGAGGCAGCTGGGAAGTGACACCAGGGGCAGTTTAACACCACAGTGCTGAGCCTAGAGGCTCATGAGATATTAACATCGAGGCATTCTGCCCCGTACAGGCTGAGCCAGGGCCCAGACACATGCCTTGGACTGGCTATGAAGCTTTGGGGCAGCCTCTAGCTTGGAAATGGATGTGCCTGGAAGCAACTGCAAGCATTTTATAGTTTAGGTGGCAGTTTAGCAGCATGGATTAGAGTGATTGAGGAGTGAAACTCTGGGTTTAAGGTTCACCCTAGGTGGCTGCTCCAGTCCTGGGTTGTCTTCTGTGGGCTGCACCCTGGATCTACACCCACCATCTGGCCAGGCCATGACTCCTCTCACCATTGTGTGTTGTGCATCCACACAGCCTTAACTGAGACCTGAAGTGTAAGTAAGGCTAGGACTTCTTTCTGAGTCTTTTCTGAGTAAACAAATTTTAAATTTTGTTATTTTTACAAGGCTGTTTTACCTCTTCCCAATTAAATTGCTTCAACTAACTGGATTCACATAGTAAGGAAACCTTACTGAGTTTAGATTTGTGAAGCAGCCTCAATGGTCCCTTCCCTTGGCAGAGCACCAGCACAAAGGTTTTGCACTGGAGCTGTTAGTCACTTATTTTCATGGCTTTTGTCACCAGCTGAGACGTGGGAAGAATACTGACATTCTGTAATATTTACGTCAGCTGCCAGAGAACTGAGGAGGAGAAAGCATAAACGTTACAGCTGTGATTAAAGAAAAGCTGGAGAACCAAGGAGTAGCTAATGGCTTGGCAAAATACTGCCTTTGACACAGTCACAAAAATACTTTCATTTGGAGGGGAGGACTTTTTAATTCTTCTTGCCTCTTTCCCTACTTTTGCTTCTTTTTAAAGAAAGCCATGTCCTGCTAAGCACTGCATAGCTGCATCTGCAGGAGGGTGGGTAAGAGAAGGGGAGAGCCCTTCTGTGAGAGACTGAGCATGGGAAAAGGAAGCTGATAGGCAGCACTGTTCCTGGGCAGCATCACTGCTGGGTACCATCACCACCAGACAGCTCCAGGCATTCCTGAAGAGGTTAATGAGGCATAGAACCACACACGCAGAGCTCCTGCCCCAGCCTCACTCTGTGTGAGTGGTGGTGAAGGCTCATGGCAGCTCAGCAAGTGCCATTTCCATTTGGGAGCTAAGTTCAAAATTGAATTGCATCTTCTCTGTCATTTATGGCACACAGTGCCCAAGAGCCTGGGACAGATCATTTGATCCCAAGTAATCAGCAATATTTTCCCATTTCCATCCTTTCATTTGCTTTCTGTGTCATACACCACCCCTTCTGCAAAACAAAGGAGCCCTTAGAAGCAAGAGCTCCTCCTCCTCTTCCTCTCCTAGGTCACCACAGGGATGAAAGGAAGGTCTGAGGCAGCAGGAAACTGGCAGGAAGATCCTGCAGACACTACCTTTTCAGACTGAGCAGCAACCTCCCTCATGGATGGAACACACAGAGAGAGCCCAACCTCACCCTCAGAATAAGAGAAACTTCTTTCAGTGCACTACCCTGGGAGCACCTCAGAGACCTTTGGGGCAAGGGGACACTGACCCCATGAAGAAAGTATCTCACAGAGGCACAGAACTTGGACCAAGCCCTGAAGAAACGTCCCTTGTCACCTTCCCCAGGGTGAGTGTCTGCATCCATGGCGCCATCACGGATGGGGGCTGTGGTTAGAGTGATGACCACGTAGGTGGTTAGTGCCTCCAGGTCTGGCCAAGCAGGAGTTTCCTTTTCTTTGCTCTTCAGAGAGTCTTACAAAGTCCCCCCCCACCAACACACCTGAGCACCCAGCAATAGGTGTTAAATGTCAAAGCCTCTGTCTGGTACAAATGATAGGATCTCCTGTGCAGGTCCTTGGAGAGCATCTTGTGTCCCTGCCCAACAGGTAAATAACTCTGACTTTCCTGTTTTGTGCAATGGCAGCTCTCCTGAAACTCTAGATGCAAAATGATTAGCATTTTCACTTGGAGGCTGCTGCAATTACAATTTGTGCAGAGCACTGAAGGTCTCCTCCCTTCTGTACAAAATAAATATATGGTCATCATGCACCTTAATAAGAAAGGTTTAAAATTTCATGGTTGAAATTAATTTGGACCCTATTAAAAATTGAGATAAAATAGAAAGAGACAGGAGGCTAGAGAGTTTTACAGCTCTAATGTTCTGTCCCGTTTCCCAAAATATATTTGTTCAAGTAATTCAAACTGTCGTTACAATTAACTTGTCCTTTCATTTCCCACTCTGAATTCCCTCTAAGCTAAACACACAATTTTCTTTGATAAATCTGCAAGACAAGTAGAGCAGTAAAATCGTCCTTCTTTTTTTCCACATCATTTATATGCATTTAGCACGGGTTGAGTTGCCAGGCATTTCTCCTAAGCTAATTTCTATGGTTGCAAGTGCATGTACACACCCTCAGAGACTCCTAAAAGACTTGTGAAAGAAGTCCAATTTGGACAACTGGCCAAAAGGAGTCTTCAACATTTTTTTAAAGGGAGGAAATATTAAAAATTGCGTGTCAAATTATCTGCTAAGGGCTTTGCAGTTTGCTCTGGGGAGTGGGCAGTGCAGGACTGTCCTGATCCTTGGCTGCCTTGCAAAGAGAGGGCTGGGCACACATTCCGTGCCATGCAGTCCCCATCTCTTCAGTGCTGCAGGATGAGCCGAGAGGTGGGGCTACACCTGGAGCTGGGCGTATTTGGGTCTCTCTGTCTTGGTATGGAGGGGACTTTGCCCGTGGCTGCCACGGGCACATGGACCCTGAGCAAGGACCAGTTGATGGCACACATGGCCAGAACTGAGCCCAAACCTCTGGCCAAAACAGCTACACCACCTGCACTGCACCACCTCTCATGACTGCCTTGCAGCTGCTCGGGATCCCACCCCTTCTGGTAGAGGATAATCTTCTCATGCCCAAATCAAGAAGTGCCACATGTCATGTGTGATTCCCAGGCACTGAGTACCTTGGTTCCCCTCAGCCTTGTCTCCACAGCAGGTCCTGCTCACCCTGGCAGTCGCTCCTGTCCTTCCACAAGAGCTGGATGCCAGGAGCGGCGCCTTTTCTGTGCTTGTGCGCAATTTCCCTTCTCTCTTCATCTGAAATGATAATTCCTCTGACCAGGAAAGTAATGACCCTGATACATTATTTCAAATGTCATTTGTGCAAAGCAATTAATCAGCTTAATGTGAGGCTGGATTACATTTTAATTTTAATAGTGCTAAATTCTTGCTGGTTTTTAAATAAATTTTCCACTCTTTTACATTTCAGCAGGGCAGTATCTCACTTAGTTAGGTTGTACCTTGCTGTAATCTCTCCACTGTGGAAATTTGAAAGACAATAACCATTATTCAGTGGTTCAGGCATCAGCTTCACCCATGCACATTTATTTTAGTTCTATAAGTCTGCATTAGGGATAATAGCTGAGATCTGGCAACTGGGACCTCAGAGCAGTTTTATCTTCCATTGGGAAGTGTGGAGACAATGTTTTCAAAGGCACAAAGCAGAAATTAAATGAGAAGTTCTCATTTGTAGTCAGATGGAGATTGAGATACATACCTGCCACTTGCTCTTTTGAAAATATGCCATTAACTGTAAAGCAATTATTAAACTTTCTTCAGTTGTGAGTTGCAGTTTTCACAAAAGGTCTCCATAGCTTATGACTGTGATTAACAGCTCCCTTTTCCCAAAGAGCTTTGCATACTTCAAAGTACTCACATGCTTCCACTACAGTTCTCCCACCTTTTGAAATGCTTTTTACTTGAAATCAATTACAAATGAGGTGTTTATTCAAATCCTTTGCCCCTGGGTATCAGATTACAGGCAACAGATTTCCAAACAGAATTAAAATCATGTTTTAAAGTTCACACCATGAAATTGACTCTTTCCCATCCTTTCAATCTGTTATTTTATTTTTTATGTTTGATTACAGCAATCAGCACAGTGGATTGTTCCCACTGCTCGAGTTTAGCATCAGCAGTGCTTGTATCTTCTCAACACCTCCTTTTTCAGAAAAATAATGTAAGAGAACCTGTATTTCTTGGCTCATTTCTTGGCCCCTGACTGACAATAAGCGCCTTTTTTCCATTCAACATAGTAAGTTTTCTGGGCATAATAAATGGTAATTTACATACTATATATTACAATTTCACATATGGACACTACTGAACATAGGTGCACATCCCAGTGTCTTCCTTTGTTATACATTATGCTTGCACACACATTATACATATGTGCATATATCTATATAGTTGCTTTTTCTCAAAGTCATGATTTGGTTAGAAGTAAAATTACAATGGAGCCAGACCTAGAATGAGCAGAGCCAATATTTGCAATTGGACCAAGTTGTCCAGAGAAGGCATTTTCATCAGTGACCTCAATTTGCCCAAATCTCCTGTGTACTTCTGAAAATCCTCTCCTTCAGTAGGTTCATTGTCCATCTGCTCAGTGTTTTTCAGAGAATTGGGTTGCATCCATCAAACAGCATTCAGAGCCCAGCTTCAGGCACTCTGTCTCAAAACACTGGTTTTGGGACCTGGCAACTGAAAGTTAGACAATGCTCACAGAGTCCCTTGTAATCCAAGAGAAATCAAAGGTGAAATACGTTGCCAATACCACACTTCAAATATTTGTTCTAACTTCATGCCTAGCCAGTCTCCTCTGAATAAACAGAAGAATATAATTCACAATGCTGACTGAAGGAGAAGACTTGGCTTTATTTGCATCTATACTTTTAATTTGCTGCTTCAGTTAATAAGGAGTTTAAGTAATGCCTAAGATAGAGGAGGGATTTTTTTTCACTTTAGTGGAAAAACACCCTCTTGATGGTTTTATAGACTGACAAAAGCAGACATCAATTTCCATCAGTTATGTACACGTGCAGATAAAATAACAAAAATCTCCAAAAGATGCCTATTAGACATTAGAACTATGGAATGCTAGGATGAAGAAGATAGGACCTAAAGGACATCTTTGCCATTATATAACTTCTAAGGGAACAGGAGATATAGTAAAAAGAAATGGCAAAGTAATGCACTAGAACCTCCTGGGTTTTGTATGCCAGGAGGCATTATTTATGAACAGCGCTCACTTTTGGGCTGTTTGTCTGCACTTACCCCTGGTTTAATATCATTGTAATGCAGGGGAGTTGTAATAGCATCATAAGACAGGAGAGATGCCTGCTTTTTTCCAGCTGGACTGGTTCAGAGGATGCATTTGAAGAACTCACTGGTAAAATTGGATTCCCACTGGGTGACCTGCTCAGAAATCATAGGCATGCCCCACACACGTGCTATCCAAGCCTGCTGAGCCCCTCAGCACCTTATGAGGTAGGGGAATCCTAGCGCTCCTCACTTCCTAGATGGAGGAGCTGAGGCACTGCGAGGTTAAATGGCATGTGCTGTGGGTAATGCCGAAAAACCAGCAAAACAGGGGGGCACAGGAACCAAGTTTCTCGCTCCCTGAACTCTCTGGTGGCTTCATGGTGTGGTTCTGCTGCCTTTCCCCAGCAAAGGTCCCTTTGTTGCAACTGTCCTACTGCCAGAGGGGACATTGGCTCCTGTTTTACACTTTAAACTGCTAATGATGAAGAATGCACTGTTATGCCCAGGCTTTATCCTCTCAAAAGATGAGTGGTCTATTTATTTAATATTTTTTGTGTCTTGTAGTGATCTCCACCTGTCAATGTGAGAAGTATCCAGGTTTCAGGTCCATGGGCAATGAGTGGTAAATGCACTCTCCTGGTGGCTCAGGAGACAAGTGGCAGGCTAGGCAATCCTGTCCCTCAGACACTCTCCTTCCTCTTCTTGCCAGCAACTTCAGGGCTGTGGTTTCTTGCTTTTATGACCAGACAGAACTCCATTCATGTCAGTTATTAACATGGCTGATTAAAGGGGATATAGTTGTTAATTTTAGCTTCTCTCATCAATATTGTTTCCACTAAATCGGTGCCACCATCAGCTTGACTTAGGCAGTAATATTTGAGGCACAAGGAAAAACCTGGGTATTGTTGACAGACAAGAGTTGACATTTTTCTGCTACTTTCCACATCCCCTGAGATTTAGGATGTAAGAATCCCTGCTATGTAAGCAGAAATTTTCATGTGCTGACAAATAATTATGGTTACATCAGTATTTTTATTTCCTTTTTCTTTATTCTAACCTCAGTCTTGCTCTTAACACATCAAGCTCTGCCCCCACTGCTCAGCTTCAGCTTGGTAAATAAGTGTTTTGATGTACATAATCTCCACAACAGCCAAAAAGTCATGGTGTTTTCTTAAAATAAGGAGCACACAAACCTGAGCGTTGCTGTCTTGTTGCTATCGTGTTTCTACATTTGGGTTTTGCTGTCAGTGTCGTTAGCAAAGGAAAGGGAGATATCATAGGATAGGAAAAGAACTGCCAAGCACATAAGCATGTTACAGTGCTGTGCAGCAGCTTCAAAGGACTTACATCGACCTTAGACCCACAGTATTATCCTTGGCCATTTAATCTCTGACATGCCTCTGTTTCTGCAGAGTTGTTCTGGCAGACATGTATCTCTTTTGATCCCAAATGCCTGAACAGAACGGTATTGTGCTGACTGGGAGAGGCACATTGGGATATACAGTTTGTCTGTGGGCTGCAGTTTGTAATCTAGAAAAAAACCCGTCTGACTCAATCATACCACCTGTGCTCTGTAACCCGCCCAGCTCATCCTGGCCAGCCAGCTGTCCTAATGGTACTGATGAAGGTCCTGTCCAGACAGAAAGCAGAATCTGTACCCTTAAAGGAGGTATTCTTCACAAAGCAATGGAAAAAAGTTATGTTTATGTGCCAAAGAAAAAACAAAATCATTTTCTCAAAAGTAAAGGAAAGTGCTCATTCAGTTTCCTTACAGGAGAAGCGCTGTCCAGACCTCCCCACACAAGTTGCATTTATTTAATTCCCTACAGCTCACATGAGCACATGAGCACTGTCTTTGGTTGTCCATTGCACAGCAGGTACCACCCGCATGGCCAGCCCCAAAAGAGCATCCAGCACCTTTTGGCTGTGTGGTGGATACGTATTTTCAAGTATGAGAAATGGCATGTGTCATAAAGCACATGGGAGCAAGGGGGTGGGCTGGAAACCAATCAGCACAGCAAGTTCCTCCATGAGGCCTGCACATGGAATTGCCTCCTGGGGACTTTGTCCTCCCATTTACACTCAAAAAAGCAATACAATAATCAGGTTGCTAGCATTGTTTCCAGATAAGACAAAAAAAAAAGTACCAACTAAAGTGTTTTGTAGACATCTTCTGATTCAGAAGTGCCAGCATGCTTAGCTAAATACAGACCAATATATCAAATTAAAAAATATATAGGTGCCTGGGAATATTAACCTTGAATATTTATCAATTGCATGGGTGTTCTGGATGATGCGCAAGCCCACATGGCCCTTCAGGCCTCTCTTCCTTGATGAGTTGGATTCATTGCTCATAGCTAGATGCACAACCATCTTTTCTGGTTTCTCCTCTTCTGGTACCATCTGGTTTCTTGTATATCCTGCCAGGCTGTTGGCATCAGATTCACTGTAGTTTCCATCCAGCATCATAGTTTTCGAGTGAGGTATTCCACATGAACACGAAAACTAGGAACATAAACAGGAAATATAGCTGAATATTGGAAAAACATGTAAGCAACTGAAATGATGCCTTTCTATTAACAGACAGCTTGTAAATAGTTGAGGTCAAAATTTTGATTAAGATATTTTGAGTTTCTCTTTGAACAAAAAGGTTTTGGGTTTTTTTTGTTTTGTTTTTTGTTTGTTTGTTTGTTTGTTTTTGCTTGTTTTCAAAAGGAAGAAACAGGGTTTATCTCCACTGCTTGGACAAAAAGCTTCAGAAAAGATTAGAAAAATGCTTTACCAGACATATAATCTAAGCAAAAGGTCTTCTTAGGTAGCTGTTGTTCAGCCTCACTGTCTTGAGATTCCTTATTATTCATTCTTTGTGTTTATAAATATTCATGGACAAGATGCAGTTTAATCTCTGGAAATGGCTTATCCAGTACATGCTATGGGAAGAAAAAGGCCAAGTTCTGGTTTTACAGATACACATGCTTTCTTCATAAATCTGATTTTAAACCAAGCAGAGGACCAGCTAAAAGCATAATGTTAAATCCCAGCTCTGTTGAAGCTAATAGCAAAATTTGTATTGATTTCAGAAGCACCAGCATGCATCCTACAACATTCCAATGCATAGAGATAGAATTTTAAATAGGAAATGTAGTCTTTGACCATTCAAAACCTTCAGTCTTCCTGTCCCAGCAATATGGATTATGTATTTGCATGCAATGTAAATGTCCAAATGTCTCCAAAATGTCCTTTCTGCTAGGAGTTCCCATCTCTGATTTCCTACCAATTTCCTTACCCAATAATATTCCACCAACTTTGATGTGTGGGTTTTCCAAGAACTTGCTTTCAAAGATATGTTCAGCTAAAACAAATGTGTATATCTGAATTCACTCAACCCACCTTCCCCCCTGAACTCCAGAGGGCTGTGGAAAAGAATCAAATGTAAAACTTGTAGATTGAGATAAGAATAGTTTAATAGGTGAAATGTGTTCTATGGTGTGGAATATCACTTTGGCTCATTTGGGTCACCTGTCCTCATCATGTTCCCTCCCAACATTTTTAGTTTACCTCCTCACTGGCAGAGCATGAGACACATAAACATCCTTGACTCAGGATAAAAACAATTTAGCAACAACATTATTCTCACACTGAATTCAAAACACAGAACTGTATCACTACTGAAAAGAAACTAACTCTATGCCAGCCCAAACCAGAATAATACCAAACCATGGAAAAAAAACACAGAGGAGAATTTCACATCATGCTCTTCATCATGAACTGACAGGTCCAGGAGATGGTGGCTGCGTGTGAAGGACAGCAGTTACAATAACAAGCTAATTGCTGCAGGACTCAGCAGAGAAAGCAATTCTGCAGATTTACTGTCAACCCCCAGGTCAAATTAGAGTTCCCATGGCTTCATGCACATGTGATGACAGCCACCTCTATGGACAAGAGAGTCTGATGTGCTAGAAACCCACTTCCACAGAACCTAAAATTACACTCATCCTCACATAGGCATGTACACGCAGGGGTGCACTATGTAATTTCACCCTGCAGGACTTCTAGCCTATGTCTACAATAATAATTCAAAGACTGCCAAAGAGCCTCTTTGGACATGGGAATGCAGCTGATGTACTATCAAAGTGTCAGAAAGGTCTCTGGCCTCTCTCAGCCCAGTAAACACTGAGAAGTTCCCAGGTATGGGCTGGGAATAAGCATGGGGCCACAGACCTTTTGCCACGGGTATTTCACAGCAGCTCCTGTGATCTTCAGGAAGAGAAGGTTTTGTTTTAGATACTGCATGTCTTTGTCCCTGCAACATTTAATTTCTTAATGTAGACATAACATAGAGCTCTCTTCTGGGCAGCCTTACATGTTCATACTAGAACTTTGGGGTCTTTCATTGGGGAGCAGCTCTGGCTGATAACATCTGCATCTACTGTGAGAAATGCCTCTTCTGCTTCTTCAAGAGCTTCTTCCTCAAATAATGGTATTTATTATCTCTGTTCCCATTTCCCCTACTGAAGAATAATACTGTCACACATTGAAGACTGGGTACAATATTTTTCCTTCTGCAGTAAAAAGGCATCTGCTGAAGATAGCAATGTACAAGACTCAATAAAGGGCAGATTTATTATATAAATAACAAGCTACACAATCACTGGATGTGACAAAAAAAAATTTCCAGGAAACTTAGCAGAAAATTAACAAACCCTCTTAAATTCATTTAATCCCTCCAGTACAGTTAAAAATAGGGAAAAGTTTTCATCTTAAAAAAAAAATACAGGTTTGTTCTAGGCAAGTCAAACTTAGCAAGGATATTTCTTGTTATTTCCCATGCCCTGCCAAGATGCCATATTCTTTGGACATGGGATGCCTGAGCAGGGCTGGCTAAAATATGCAGCAAGTCAGACACACTGGAGTCACTGTGCTTGTACAGAGCGTCTCAACCTTGTATTGCAGAGAACTGCTGGGCCCCAGGTGTGGGCTAGGAGGGGCATAGATAAATTAAGATACTCAGACACTGTTCAAGCAGCTTTCCAGAATCATAATGCTGTTGAGAAGGCCTTGAAGAGAGGTAAAATTTCATCATAGAAGTCAGGTAAATTTATCCAATTGTTTTTTTCAACGTAACTAATTAATTTTTTTTACAGTATGCCAACTGAGAAAGGTGTTGGGCTGTAATGGGGTTTGTGCTGTTCTTCAAGAAAGTCATAGGGAGAAAAGGAAGGGAAAGATAAGGATATGCAAAACCAAGAGTAGTTCATAGAGGGAAATAATAGCATGCTTAAGTTGTATGAAAGATGATGTCTGCATTGGCATTTCCAACAAGCTTATACAAATTTCTCCAGGAGTCAAAGACAGTAGGTTACCAGTAGACTAATGTGAGTTCCTACTGGGAAGAAAGAAACTGTAAAACATGGTGATATCCTGGGTGTATAGGAACCGAAAAAATTAGGTTCTAAGCTTTAGTGTTCAAAAGGCAATGGTGCTTTGTTTAATCACAAAGAAGGGCCTAGGGGTCTGTCAAGCCCTCAGGCTGGAAAGGACTTCAGGGCATCTCTAGTCCTATGTCCTGCTCATAGCAGAGCCAAGATGGTCAGGATGTATCAGGTCTTGAAACACTCCAGGGATGCAGGATAAGACCTTTTATAGCACATTAAGAAGTATAAGCATAAACTTGCTGACTGTTGTTTGTGCTTGATGATGGGGAACACCTCCCTATTACATCCATTAAATCCAGTTTCCAGAGGGAGGAAACTAATTTGCACCAAATAACACCTTTAGCTTACTAAACAATAATCGTGGCAGCTGCAGTAAAGTATCAGGCTTTATATTTTCCCCTCTTGCCATTCTCTCTCATTTCCAGGTTGCACTCTTTCCCAGTACAGGTCACACTCTCTTCTCTGATGTTTCTATGAAGATCCATAAGATCAAATCCTGGTTTTCTGTATTAGCAATTCAGCCTGAGGTGAAGCAGTCTAAACAGACCCAATCACACACATGGTTGTCAATGTTTTCCCATTAACAGACAGTCAATATAAAGACAGATCGGCTGTAAGGGGAAAAAAAGGAAATAAGTGGATGGCAAAAGTGTTTCTCACCCTCTCCCGCAGTTTCCTCTCCTTCCGCTCTTGCACCGTTGTCAGGTAATTCACAGCTGCGTATTCCAACACCGAGAGGAAGACAAACACAAAACTGACCCACAGGTAAATGTCCACTGCTTTGATGTAGGAAACACGAGGCATGGAGGCATTCACCCCAGTGATGATCGTGGACATGGTCAGCACAGTGGTTATCCCTGTAAAGAACCAAGAGAAAGAAATGCTATTGACTGACACAGTCCATAAGGGTTTTTTTTCTAGAAAAACAGAAATTATGGCCTACGTGATGCTCTGAAAGATGTTAATTTTGAACATTTTTACAATGTGTGCAAAGTATCTCTTCTGCTAATGCAGAATTATTCCCCTGCCTACAGTTTTGTGCTCATGATGGGCTGAGTTTTGAGAAGCAATGGAGCAGCCAACATTTTGCATTTAACAAACAACATTTAATTCCCTCCTTAAACTCCAGGGTTTAAACACAAGGCTGTTAAAGCATATTTTTACACACCTAATCCAAAGATCAGGTCTGCTAAGACCAGTGGTGACAAGGACTCCTGTTTCCTAGCTGTACCATTCTGTGTTACAGCTTCATTTTTAAGACCACACAATTTCTGTCCTGAGTTACATATAAGTGAAGAAGACTGCTAAATGATGAAGGACTTAGAACAAAGTGCTATTTATACATTATAGTAATCATCAGATAAAACCACCATTTGCTTGCACGATATCTTCAACCATCAAAATGAACAGTTCCCTTTCCTGCCAAAACCTTCACAAAGCTTTTCACACAGCCATGGCTTGTTGCAGTTGTTCTCACCCAAAGAGACTCTGGCAGGAACTGCTCGTCGGTCAATCCAGAAGGACACCCAGGACAGCATGACCATGAGAGAGGCAGGGAAGTAGGTTTGGAGCAGGAAGAAAAAGATGTGTCGGCGTAACGTGAAATTTATATAGAGTCGATTGTACCAACCTTTGACAGAGGAGGAAAGCCAGGATCAGTGAGAACAGCTTGGACAGCAGGTACAAGGAGAAAAGATCTTTCTTTGGTTCTTTTATTTCTAAGACTAGTAAAACAAGAAACTTAGTTTTCAAACAGGCTGTGGAGACTACACTTCATTGACATAATCCCAAGAACCCCCTCAAAGCAATTAACACAGTTAATAAGTATTATTAACACAGTTAATAAGTATTAGGTTTAGCAATAGTATGGCATCAGAAAAGGTCAATACCTGTGCTACTGTAGAAAGCCAGTCTTGATGTGGTGTGGAATTTTTGTATCAAAAACTGAGACAAAGAAATTTTTTCATCAGTTTTCAGAGATTCATTCCCATTTTTCCAATACAGCATCAGATCTTCATCAGTGTAAGCATCTTAGGGAAAGAAGAAATACAATGTGATGTGACTTTAGCTTAGAGGTTCAATAAAAGTTAATACATCCAGTCTTTGGCATGAACTAATGCCACAAGTAAGTTTGCCAACAACAAAGGAGTTAAAAAGATCCTGTCATATAATATACTGCAACAACAACAAAAATCTGGATTCAAGATTCAAGAAAACAAATCCTCTTTTTACTTCACATTGAAATGACAGAATGGTACTCTTCTGAACGTCACAGACTAAAAATAGATTATAGCTCAGGAAATAATCATGGGTAAAACACCTTAATTTAGAGGAAGGAGGAAGCACGGACACTTCAAACTATCTTGGAATGATAAAAGCAAAAGGGACAGGTGAGAAGCAAAAGCCCAGAAATATGTTAAAATTATAAATGAAAAACATAGAGAATTTGTTCACTAAGTGACAGGAATGGGAAATGAGAAAAGGGTTATCAAGATAATCAGGGACAGGAGCACATGGCTTAGGGACAAGAGGCTGGGGGAACAGGGCTTGTTCAGCTGGGAGAAGAGCAGTCTGTGGTGGGGTCCAGCTGCTGCACTGCTGACCCTCATGGAGAAGGTGGCAGCAGCCTTTTCCCAGATGCTTTGACAAATGGAGACTGGAAGGACAAGAGACAAAGGCTGCAAGTCCAGCAAAGGATTGTTCCCAAGCAGATAAAAGGAAACATTTTCAGGATCAGGGCTGTCAAATATTTGAGCATGTTGTAGAGAAAAGTTGTGGAGCCTAAATTATCTTGCTCAAAAGATAATTCTTTTTCCAAATGGACACAGGCCCAAGCAACTTATCATGAAGAATTCCCTGCTCTCAGCAGAGTATTGGAGCAGCTGACCTCAAGGTAAGTGAAAATTATCCTCTGATTCTGATTTCTGATTCTGTTTTTTTTGCAGAGGAACATTCAGTTAAATAGCTCGGAGGACCTCAAAACAACCAGATATTAGTCTTGCCATACACTGTAGAAAGTCTACAAAAAAATCCTACTGTTCACATTACTTTCTCCACCAAAGCTGAGCCCAGATCAGAATGTTTACAGGATCAGGATCATGTCATAGGATGTTTCCCTTGCAAATTCTGGTCTTGCAGCACAAAGGCTAGATACACAATACTGCTGAGTCAACAGGACTCCTAGTAACTCCAATTAACTATTTTTTCAGGCTCTAAAATAGGCAGTATTCTGAAACGTGTCCAGCGAAATGTTTGTGCAGCCAGCCATGGAGAACATCTAGCTAGAAACACAGATACAACATACAGCTTTCCAGCTCCAGAGAACATGTCTGAGAGTCCAGGGGGAAGTGGCTGAAGTCCATGTTGCACATTGCTGTCACTGTGACCCTAGAAATTAAAATTGAGAAAAATTGCTTTCTATGAGGAGCAATCAAGAAAGAATGTTATCACAGATAATTATTCTGCAGCTTTTAAGCCAGAAATACTGCATGATGTTTGCAAAAAAATCCACAGGAAAATGCCTACCAATTCTCCATATTCAAGCTAGATGGATTATACACAGAAACTCCAAAAATGTAATTTCAATATCAAGGAACTAAAACACTATCCTGGATGTTACTCTTATACTAATGTCAGTACAGGTATTTCCATTGTGTTTTATATCCAACTATTTGCCTACAAGATTACAATGTAAAGTAACTTCACAATTTACATTTGAATATTCCCTTATGTGCAGTTTAATCAAGGTTTCCACATTTTCCTCATTGCCCAGTTCCCTCTATAGTCACTCCCAGAATGACCCAAGCCTGAGGAATATGACCATCCTTATTGTAAGCCACAAAATTCCTTCAGTGCATATATTATTAAGGCAAAAGCAGTTTCTTACAGCTCCCAATAAACCCCTTTAATCTGAGGGGTGTATTTCTGGGGCAGGGGTTGTAAAATTTGTGCAGCTGGTTTTCAGCAAGTGAGATTTGCTTCTGTTAAGTTTTTGTCTTAGCTAAAAAGCTGCAGAATCACAGCTCCAGTTTTTAAACTAGTCCAGTTGTGAACGTTACATAAGAAATTTTCCAGTGGGTCAGTGAACTTTCTCTTGCAGATGGATTTGCAGTGGAGCTCCCAATTTAGGAGGGGCAAATCAGCTGTGACTCATCGTTTCAGAGGATAACTTACGTTGGTTGTGACCATTTTCTAGATGCATTGCAGATGTTGATAAAGGGCTTCTCCTCTGTTCCAGGGATTGTGATCCAAATCCTACCCTGACCTACACACTCATCATCCCTGAAAGGCACATGCTGTTCATTTTTGACTATAAACTAGAGTAAAGTTTTGCCATTTGAGCAAAATGTAAAGAATGTTTTTGGGGATATGCTCCAGAAGGTATCCTGCAACAATGACCTCCCCTAACTGTGCATAGCATTTCAGCATTGTATAACTCAGTCTCATTAAAGTGTGTCATTTTCTTTCTCCAGCATCACCTGAACTGTGGCACAGCCTGTGGTCAATAACAGGTTATTAGTCAGGGGCAGAACAGAAACTCGGCTCATCAATATGATATTCCTCAATTAGAGTGCAGTGTCCAGGTGGCTTTGAAGACCCAAGGCCCTAAACAGGAATGAAGTGCACTCCAGTCCACTGCCAATCCCATGAAGACATCTCAAGATATCTGAGGGCATTCCCAGCACCACTGGACACCCATGCTTTTTCAGCTGGATATTGTTCTGAGTGTTCTAAACACCACCAGGCCCAAATGCCATGGAGATTTTCTTTCTCCTTGGATTTTACATATCAAATTATCCATTTAACAATTGTGCAATCGGCTGTGGTTAACTCACAGGCTTCTCTCTTGTGGGTAACATCACCTCCTCAGCTGATCACAGAAGCAAATTTAATAGAAAACCTTTCCAAGTTTTTGAAAATCCTTTTGCCATAGCTGAAAGGAATAACTTCCAGAAAGATCCTAGAAAAGAAATCCTATGCTACAAAATATTCAAAGGTCACTGTACACTCAGAGCATGTTTTCTGTCCTGGGGAAATATCCATTTTTTTTGGGCTCTTGAGCTTTTCTCCTCTGGCAGTGTGTTTTTCTCCACTTCTCTTTTTTCATTTTTCTGAAGGAAATTAAATCTGCTGGGATGCTGATGTGAGCAGCCATAAAGGTGGGCTGGTTAGAAGGGGAAACTACTGAGCAAAAAACTGTCTGATGAAAAATATGGACAGAGAAAGGCTTGCCAGCCTGGGAACAAGACAAATCCTTGAGAAGCACAGCTGGCCTCTTTGACATGCAGATAGGGTACCTAGAAACTGGAGACATCCTGAAACACCATCAATAACTGACAAAAAAAAGTGCTTTAACAGTCATTTTATTGTAAGAAAAGGTAGGAAATTATCTTGAAAATAAAAAAGGGTCTGAGAGAACAGAAAACATCATTATCTATCGGCTGTTACAGGTGAAAAACAAAAATTACTAGCATCTATTGCCTATTCAATGTGGTGGCATCCTACACCCTCTTATCTCTGGATATAAGGAGGACATAATTTTTACCCAAGGTGAAGCCTTCCTCTGAGACCTTTCCATGCTGCACATACTTTTCTGTTCCTTAGAAGGCTGAATTCGGCGCATGAACTTTCTACCAGCCCTTGGACACCCACGAAGGACTCTTGGCTGACTCCATTCGCTGTGACTCAGAGCATCTCTGAAACGAGACACTGCTGTCTCACTCCAATCCCACTTTGGAGGCTGTTTCAGTTTGCCCTCCCATCCATTGGATGATTTGGATCAGTATCATTTGATGCCAGTACTGTGCACCCACACAAGCAGCCTGTCCTAAGTGTACCTGAGGGTATATTGTGGATGAGTTGCTTCACCAATTTAAATACCCTGGTTAGTTATTGGCTGTTGCCACATGATTGATAGATGCTAAATTATTGATTGCTGATAGTAATTTGCAATAGGGTGATATGGTAAACAGTCACTTTATTAATCACAGGTATAGTTGCCAGTGGTGATTTTGTGGTAGATTGCTTGCTAGTGGTGATTTTTGTGGTATTTTTAATAATCTGTAGAAAGGTAGAGAAGTTTAGAGGATTAAGCCTCCATATCTTTGTGTATTACAGAATCCTGCAAGCCCACAGTCATGATCCGTGTACACCCGCAGGATGGGTAACCCTGCAGGTCATGACAGGCATCCCTCAGGATTCTTCCAGCCAACAAATCTTCTAGAAAACTAAGATGTTTTTAATACTGCCATTTCAGCTTCAATAAACTTAAACATTTACATCAACAGGAAAGCACCACAACTGAAAAAAAAATTTCTAGACAAGCAAGAAGGAAAAATAGGATAATTATAGAGGTCACCATCTGGTGTATCAGCAGCTTCCAGTTTAATCACACACTGACCCTGGGATGAACATTCCTCTTGACTAAGCCCTCCACTGACTGCAAAGAGTTGGGGGCATGCTTCCCTCAGGAGGAGATTATCCTGTTACTGCCCACAACATGGATTCTCAGAGTTTCCTGCAAAGCATTTTGTAGTGGATATTTTGGAAACAGGGCTCTGCATCAGCAGTGGGAGTAGCAGGATTTGCAGTAGCAATCCTGGTGATCACCAAAGTCAAACCTAGAGCCAAACTGGCAGCAAAGCCCCAGGGGATGCTCAGGGGAAGCAGGGCTGCTCCGTTACCTCATGCTGTAGAGGACGTGCCCATCGGGGAACACTCGCAGCATGATGTTGTCCGTGGTGGTATCATGAATAAAGGACCTTTTGGAATGCACGAAGAAGACATCAGGGACCCAGATCTTCTTCACCAGCCTGCCATCAAAGGTCATGCTCTTGTTGTTGGTGCTGGGAAACGAGAGACGCTCATCCTTCCAGTAGTGCCTTAAGTACAAGGTCATAGTGAAATCCTTCAAAACAGGGAAGAGAACCAGAAAAGGAAGAGAGGTCTGTCAGTGCTGCACTTTGCAACTAGGGCACACCAGAAGGAAAACTCACTCCCACCAGATAGATGAGATCTCTCCACTCTCAACTCCTGATTCTTTCCTTGGTCAATCCTCTGTGTCAGTAGGTTTTCCTGACAAAATAATTTCATCCAAAATAAAGCATAGCAAACTAATGAATTTATTACAGTACCCAGTAATGTTTTGTCCCAAATGGGATATAAATATGCCCCAAGGGAAGCAATGCCCTACAGAAATGATTCTTCAATTCTGGCAAAACTATCTTACAGGACTATGGAAGCAATAGGATCATCAAGAGGAAAAACTGAAAGTTAGCTTAATGGTCAGGCTAAACACTAAGCAATTTATCCCCAAAAGGACTAAATTGTTGCAAACAGCAACCAAGTGAGGGAACTGTGTTTCCTACCATGTAAGTGTGTAAATACAATTCCCTTTCAGTCTTGTTGATGGAACAGGAGCTTCAGTGACATAAAGGAAAATGTCTGTTTGTTGATCCCAACCTGGCAGTTGCTGCTTTTAGAGCTGAATCTACTCTCGTGCTGAGAGATCAAATACACTTATTTTCTTTATACTCCCAATTAAGCAAGTGATTATGGGGGCTGCAGTTGCTAAGTTTGAGCAGGCAGCAACACAGGCCAGGGTTTCTACCTAGCCACATGGCAACCACTTTCTCACACCACAGTCAATCAGTCTGGTGACAGTGGCAATCAGTTACGCTGACTCTCTGCTTCAAAGGGCTGTCACAACAGCCGCGCATTGCTGTAGGTTTTTCATTGATTTGTCAGAGAAGGCTCTGGTGCCAGCCCTCACCTTGCTGCCCAGCAGAGTACAGAGCTGGCCAGACCTCTCTGACCATGGTAGAGACTGGCCAGGGGACACTTCTGCTCACCCACCTGCAGGACCCCACCTTATCAGACTGGTCCCAGGCTCCCTCACTGCTCATCCCAGGGATGCTGCGAGCTCCTGTTCCTTACTGGACACTGGCCACTTTCCCCTTACATCTACAGTCCCAAAGAAACACTTCCAGCAACTACTGCCACTGGCAGAGATTAGGTTATGGCCCAGCTAGAAGAGTCAGCCTCAGGGGCAGGACATCATGCTCATCAGTTTGACTAAAGCTGGGAAAAAGGGAACCAAGGGAAAGGAACAATTGCTGCTTTCTTAGGAGTCAGTGCAAGCTATGGTAGAAGTCAAAAAAGGAGTAAAGAAGAGCCTGGCTATTCAGGGTTACTGGCTGCCTGGCCATGACATGAGATAGAGGGACATGAGGCTCCAGGAGAGGAGGACCATTCTCATGGTTTAACTCCAGCCAGCAGCTCAGTACAACACAGACACTTGCTCGCTCCTCTCTCCCACCACCTCCAGCCAATCTGATAGGGAGTAGATTTAAAGGAAGTTGGGTTGAGATAACAACAGTGTTACAATTGAAATAAATAGTAATAAGAAGAGCAATGAAAAGGAAGATGAAAAGAGATAGAGGGGCAAAACTCCAGAAAAACAAGTGATGCTCAATATAGCTGCTGACAGATGCTCAGCACATCCTCCAGCAGCGATTGGCCCCTCCCAGCCAACTCCCCCCAGTTTGTACACTGGGCATGATGTTCTGTAGTGTGGAACATCCCTTTGGCCAGTTCAGGTCAGCTGTCCTGGCCATGCTCCCTCCTGGCTTCTTGTGCCCCTTCTCACTGACAGAGCACGAGACGCTGAAATGTCCTTGACTCAGGGTAAGCACTGCTGAGCCACAACCAAAACACTGTGTTATCAGTGTCATTCTCATACTAAATCCAAAACCAGCACTGTACCCGACACTAAGAAGAAAATTAGCTCTATCCCAGCCAAAACCAGGACAGCCAGGCAGCCTGAGGCTGTGGCTGCAAAATGCCTCTGGGCAGCTCCATCATCAGAGCCAGACAACAGGGGAACAGGGACCATCAGCCAGGCACCCTCAGCATTGCTTACAGCCACTGTAGAGGAGGAGGAAGAGACTGTCTGAAGGCAGAGCCCAGGAGGGAACTCATTGCTCTCCAGGCTACCCCTCTCCCTGTCCTACTAGACTGGAGGTTTTAATCTTTCACCTTCAGCCCCTTTCTCTCTCCAAACAGCCAACACAGTGGCCTCTGCAATGACCAACTCTCCTCTCTCTCCAATGGCCAACATGGTGCACCAAATGCTGCCAACATAAAGTGGCAGCTGACAACAGCTTCTAAGCATAAAATCCAACTTAAGGAGGCTTTTTCATGGCATGATTCAAAAGAGGCAGTGTGCTGACCACTTGTTTCTTTCTAACCAGCACACACACTATTTACAAGCAAGAAAAGGGGTTTATTTCAGCACACACAAATACGAAAGTCCCTTGGAAAACAAGGTTTTACAGCAAACTGGGAGAATGGCAGTACCTGCCAGAGGCACAAATGAGTCTACACAGAAGTATCTCAATTTTGGCAGCTATTTCATGTTTGCTCCAAGCTCCAGGCAGCCTCAAGAGCATGTCCTGCCACTGCACACAGCAGCAGCCCATCCATGGCAACCAGACAGGCACCAGTTTTAAACCCACATGCTTTAAACAGCCCCTGGCTGCTCTCACTATCGTGCACAGTCTTGCAGATACAGTGGGTTGGGGCTGGTGATACTTCAGTCTGGTCCTTCTTTGGTCACCAGGTGCCTGCTCAAACAGTGCTATCACTGGCTCAGCCCAGGGTACCTGATTTTCAGGGCCACTTCAGAGCAGTTTGAAACAAGCCCTGCCTGCAGCTCTGCCCTGCCTGCAATGGGGAGACAAGGAGGGCACCCTGCTGCAGGCACAGCCAGCCCGGTCCCTGGCCATGCAGAGAGCTTGCTGCCCACTCTCCTCCCTGCAGACACCCATGCTGGGACAGTCTATTGGAAGAACACACCAACATAACTCAGACTGAACTGGGAGAACATTCTTCCACCCCAAATATGTATCAGCAACTGCTGTAGAAAGTGCTTGTCACAAGCTGGGAAAATAGGAACTATCAACAGCCAAGGGAGAGAACTGACCTCCAAGACTTCTGACAAGCAAGATTTTAATTGAATCCTGACAGAAAGTACTGTGAGTTATTTCTTTGCACTAATTAGGCCTCTTTGCTGCTCAGACATTATCTTGATGTATTAGGGTCCCAGTTCTCCTCCTGGCAGCCCTTTCCTGTGCTGACAGCTCCTTCCCACACACCGTACTGCATGCATACCCCAAACCCTCTTTCAATATCCAGGCAGGCAAACTGTCTGGTTTTAATCACAGAACATAGAATATTCTGGGTTGGAAAGGGCCTTTAAAGGTCATTTAAACCAACCCCTCCAAAATGGGATAAAGATGCAATTGCACCATATTAAAAACCACTCAAACTAAAGCTCTTCCTTTGTCTTTATGTTTGTTTATATTTGGTCTAGACCACAAAAGGTGCACAAGAACAGGGACAAAAAGGCAGCAAGAGGAAGGAGCCCAGAAGCTTCCTCTTTTCCTCTATGTTCCCCTTTCCACTTCTCTTTCAACTGTTTTTATTCCATTTCCTATAATTAAAAATTTTAAAAATCACCATAAAACAATTCCAAATGAAACAGTAAAGTGTGTGTGACACTCATGTGAATTGAATGGTTCCCTAAGGAAGAAAACTCTTGCAGCAAACACAGCTTATGTGAATTTTACCATATAGCTTCAAATCTTCATATGCAGCTGCTTATATTTTTAGCTGTGATAGATCTTTCACAGCACTGATTACTCTCCCATTCAAGGTCCCTTTTCACACTTTTAATCTTTATCTGGAGGTAGAGAGGTAAGACTTTGATCATCTGGTTTTATCAAGTCTTTGGTTCTGATTATCAGCCTCTTTGAATTCTGGAGATGCAGCTATTACTTTCATCTGACCAATGATTGCAAACCCACAGGTTTCAACTCAGAAGGTCTTTTTATGCCTAGAATTAACTGAGGTTTAGAGGAGGATTACGTACCATGTCAACCTCAGAAATACTGTCCAAGCTTTCAACTTGCACATCCACCCCAACAGGAATCGCAGGGCCTGAAAGAGAATGAGATTTAGATATGTAAATAAATGTTCTTTCATATCATCTGCATTTCATTAGCATTTCTAAGGTGACATGTAAACATTTCTGAGCTTATGTTGTACATTTCTGTCAATGGTTCTTTAGGAGGGGGCTGGGGAATCAGTTAATGAATAACCATGTACAGGCCCTTTTGAAACATTGAATTATCTTCCCCTTGGCATATGCTGCAATGTTGACACTTTTCCAGTTATTCCTGAGCTTGGTTGAAACATTTGCCTATGTTTTTGAAAACTGAGCCATCCCATCTTAAATTTTAGGCCTTTATGAACAAATTTAGCCCAAGGACAGGGGTCTGAGATGAAGATATGGCAAGCAATGAGCTCTTCCTTGGAGGTTTCTCATTTTTTATCAACAAGGCACATTAATCTCTCAAGGGCCCATCACCATCTTGATTCGTATTACTCACTGATGATATTGCTAGTTGCCCACAGTAGTCTTAAAATTAGCAACCAGAGAGTTCACAAAGAGTAAATAAGCAGAAAGCATCCCATAATAATGCACACTCCTCTATTACTGGAAACACCGTATTGAAACTTCACTGTGGACTGCTGCTCATTAATGACCAGGACCTGCTCAAGATCCCCATAATGTGCCCTCGCGTAGCTTTTCCTGAATTCTGGTGATAAGTGCCCACTGAGACAAGAACACCAAGCATGACCCAGCAGGGTGGCTCAGCAGGACCTGCTGAGGAACTGTCCATGACACTTCTAGAACATGTTTCAGTTTGTTGGGGCTTTTTTCCTAAACAAGGCAGCAAAAAAGCACTGTATTTGTGGTGACAAGAGACACTTTGATGTGCAGTACAATCAACAGAGAAACAGCATAAGCCGAGGGCTGTGTGCCCAACACATGCTGGGCAGCCCCCCACAATTCCAGACTGCAAGAGAGACTCTCTGTGTATGAATCCTTAATTTAGCCTTGATTCAGGAAATCAACACCCACACAAAGTCTATTTACTGTGATTTCTACGCTTCTCTGAACACTAATCACAGATTTAAAAAACCCAAAAAACATCAACAAACAACTGAAAACCAAGCCCATAAACATAAGAGCACTGCCAAGCTGATATCTGTCCTGCTCTCCTATTCCTTCCCTATCTGCCCTTGAAAATAAAATACCATGTTCTTTTCTTTGTTCACATTCCTGCATCAAACACTCAATAATCAGCAGTTATCTCATTGCAAGGACAAAGCCTAAGGTTCAGTCTGGAGCTGAAACAAAGCTTTATTAAATCCGAAATAAAGGGTGTTCCACCTTAAGCTGGATGGTCTGGAAAGCCCTTGAGAGAACAGGTCCAATGCTGGATTAGGTGTCCTTTCTCCAGTTATTCACAAATTTGATTATAATAATAATCACAATTATTATTATTATAACAATAATCACAAACAGTGATTATAATAGAGAGAGGGAGAAATTATTTGAACGCTGGACTCAAATGTTTAGTTCTTAACACAGAAATGTAAAGATGAGTCTGTGAAACCAATTTATCAGCAGAAATATTATTCTGCCATTTTTGGGCAAACTCCTACTACAATCAGCAGGAGTAGTCACTGCTTTTTCCTTCTCCCTGCTCCTCACTCAGCACCTGGGGCTGAGGCAGTGAGAGAGCACACAAATGTGAATGAGGATCCGCTGAGACACAAAGACACTTTGGAGGAGGTTTAGGCAAGAAGCTGGACTGAGCAGGGAAGGGTGAGTGAAGGACTCACTCTTGTGAGGCACCTACTGCTTGTGAGGTAGCAACAGGAATCAAATGATCACCAAGTCCTGCTCTCAGCAATGAGCATAAGTGATAATGATAATTGTGTATTCACTCAGCCCATCACTCTACAAAACATCAAGATGCAGCTTTGTAGAGGTACTTGATGCAGGCAACACTGAAAGTGCATGCAGCTTCTGAAGCAAAGTAGAAGCCCTGTCTAGAAATGACCTCTTTAAACCACAGAAACAAACCCTGGGTTTCCTTCAAGGTCATGTTGGCTACAGCACATACCATTGAATTAAAAGGCTGTTGATCACCCAGAGAGATATGTCAGGAGATCTTTGATCTCACTAACCCATGGAGTCAATTAGGAACTGCTAGCTTTTAAATCCTGTCCCTCTGGCAACTGAACAGCTGAACCACAGAGGCTCATGGTGTTTTGCCAAATTCCTCATCAAATGCCACTAGGGACAAGCAAAAAGAAAAATACTCTCTGTATTGAGAGGGAGCAGAGTATGATGAGGGTGTAAATGTGAAGTAACAAGAACAGCTCAGATGGTATATGACAAACTGAACTAGTAGACAGAACAATTAACTTTGATTACAGCATTAGATGCAAAAAAGCCCTCATCAACTAGGCTTTCTTTGTCATAAACAATATTTTATCAATATTCACCTCTTCTTCAGAAGGAGGAAATATAGAAGGATCATCCTAGAGAATTATAAGCCACAAAAACTTGAACACATTAACACTGGAGAGATCTCAAAGCTCAGGCTCCTCTCTAGGATGTTCACTGCTGGACAGGAAGCAAAATGAAAGCTAGGGATATGGTTGATAAAAGGAAGCAGTGCTGCTTTGCTCAAAGCCTGTAATACAGCAGAGTTTTTCAGATCACACTTTAGAGTCTCTGAAAAGTATCAGCCAAATTAATTTTGGGCTGGTTCTGACACAAAGAACCAGCTTGTTTCATTTTTGGCTTGTTTCATTTTGCAAAAACTCCAGTTTGAGTATCAAACCCTGCCCCAGATTGAATGGGATGTCTGGCCTTGGACTAACCTCTGCAGGGAACCCAGGAGGTTTCCACAAGTCCCATGCAGGAAGGACTTCAGAAGGAGCCCAATATTAAAGCCTGTTGCATCCCAGTGTGTCTCCACACCTAAAAACACCAACCAGTGGGCAGCATGAAAGCTTCAAAGTGTGAGTCAGTTCCGAGTCAGAACTGGGTGCAAACATGGTTTTTATTTCTGACACTGGAGCGGACTTTGGAGGAGAGGGAAGAGTGCGCTACCATGAAGATTCCTGGAGTCAGTTTTCCACTCCACCTCTGAGACTAAAGCTTTGTGACATCTCTAATTTTTCTCTTTGACAGTGCTTTCAAAGGCTCGTTGTTTCTCTCTGAGACAGTGTCCACTCATCTATCTTTGGAGGAGGGAGGCAGATGAAGGCCCTGAGATAAAAACTTGTACATGAGAAACGAGTGGGTTTGAGATTTCTTTACTGACAGGTATCTCGTGCACACCCAGCGAGACTGCAAACCACCGTGGGACCTCTTAGGTGTGGGCAGCTCCCAGGCAGCCAGCACCAGGATGTGCTCATCACCTCCCCACGACTGCAGGGCTTCGTCCCTCTGCCTCTCATGGACAGCTACTCATCAGCAGAGAGGCAAGTTCTGTTCCAGCCCTTTTCACTAACACTCAGTGAGCTACTCGTGCTTTATTCATCCCACTGTTCATCCATCCTGGCAAAAGCACTGCCCAGAAAGGGCAGCAAGGACCTGCTGACGTTAGGCTACTCGGCTATGAGCAAATATAATAAAAGTAAAGCATTAGGTGGTCCTCAATAAAGAAGATACAGCTATTTTAAGTATCAACTAAAGCTGCTTATTCACAGGCTCCCTGTAAAATATGAGATGTCATAAATGAAATGCTTAAAATGGGTGTTTAAGGAAGGCAGCAAAACAAACATTTACATAATCTTTAAATATTAATAATAGAATATAATACCTGAACATCTGCTACTAACTAGAATAAGGTCACTGACATAGAGATAACTCCCTAAGGGTCAAAAACCCTGCAGTCTCTTTTAGCTTTTGGAAGCTCTTTGATCATCATCATAGCAAAAAACTTTGTCATTGCCTCTGTACCCAGCTATCTGTCTCTAATGGGCTGAGGGGAGGCAAGATAGCCATGCTTATTGGGCTGTTAATAACACAACTTACACAACATTTGTTTGCTCACTTGCTCTTTACAAAGATACTTTTTCTTAAAAAACCCTTCACCTTTCTCTAATATTGTTTTTTTCATTTCACCTTGCATAACCCCAGCCTGCTCTGCCCAGTGGTCACAGCTGTGTTGGGCTGGCAGCTTTCTGACTGTCCTCTGCAGACCAGCAAGTGTCACCATGGCCACCATAAAAGAGCTCAAATCTCATCCCCTTTTTAGCACAGGGTGGAATTGCAGGCTGGCCTACCAAACTTGAGAACCATCAACAGTACTGGGTTTCTTTTAGTCTTAGTGCCACTCACCATTTACTTATGGTATTATTTTACTTTTCCAGAACTGAGGTGCCTTTCCCACCTGCAAGGTAACACCACAGGCCCGATGCAATGCCATAGAGCTGGAATCTCAGTTAGACCAGAGGGGGCCTTAGGGCAGTGACCAGTTACAGTCACATGTATCCCACAGGCTCCTCTTCTCCACTTTGGCAGTACAAAAGCTTTTCTATCCTCTGCAGGTCAGACCACATCAGTTTGACTGACACTGCCACAGCGAGAAGCTGGAAGGACTCACGGTGCGTAGCAAATCACTGTGACATCCTGACGAATAACATTACAGACAAAACTAGGAAGGATCATTTCTTGCCAGACTTTTGTTCCCTTTCCTTTATGTTTTTTTTCCACTAGCTTATCATCTGTCACTAAAAACACACTGTGCAATTCTGCAACTGAGCAAGAACCTGCAGCACCTGCTATCTCTGTGTTTTTGAGTCAGGCTTTCCAAGGCTGGAGCCTCAACAAAGCTTTTTCCATGCTTTGCTCCTCATCACATGCAATTTCAGTGCATACCTTTGTCCCAAGAATCTCTGCAAGTTAAGGAGGTTTTAAGCAAAAATTTAAAAAACCCATCATGTTTTTCCTTTATAAAAAAGGAACCTTCTCAGCAAAGGCTCTTAGGGTATTTCTCAGTTTTATAAATGTTATTCCAAATGTTGGCTCTAAAAGAATCTCGATGCCGTGATGGTAAAACAGGGCAAAAGAGAGATTAAAATGCTTTTACTAGAAGAGTGTCTGTGTAATTACATGTGTCTGTTCGGTGTGACCTGTGCTCAAATGCATTCTTCAAGGACCCTGTGGCCCTGATGAAAATAGTTAAATTCAGATCTGTTTCCAGAAATACAGCGCAGTGGTGCCACTGGGTGCCAAACCATCAGCACACAAGAACAAAACCCTGCAGCTTCCCCCCAAAACAGGCATGATGCCCTGACATACATCCAGTTAGGGGGAAAAAAGTTTAAAAAATCACCATGGCTCCCCAGATGTCTCCAACTGAGGCAAGGTAGGGAGTCTAAATATCCTCCCAGAGAAGCCCTATCATCCCAACCATCAGACCAGCAGGTTGTTTGTCCAGAGGACAGTGCAGCTGCAGAGAGGATAGATCAGCACCTTCAGTTTGTCCATATCAGGCACTCAGAAGTCAAGAGCCAAGCTGCAAAAATTGAAATTGGTAAAAAAATTTTTAAAAATAATCAGAAAATCTAAGACGGCATCCTCTGACCTCATAGCACAGGAGGGCATATCTGGGATTTAGGGAGGCATGTGCACTTTGGTGAATTCACACTTTTACAGCCAATTCATAAAGAAGCCCAGTGCCTCCAGAGCCAGCTCCCAGACCTCATCCTTGAGCCTCAGCTGCCCCAGGGGCTCACTGTGTTCCCACCAGCCCCAGAAAGATCTGCCTGTGCTCCACACAGAGGGCAATTTAAGGCAAATTCTTCAACCCTAGAAGTAGCAGACCAAGGTAACGCTGATTAGAAAAAAGTTACCTCCAATGTTTAGGCTGGACTACAACTTGCTGGTAAATAACATTGCAGGGGCAGGGAACACTGTCATAACACAGGTTATGACAGGTTTTGAACTCTGGAGTTTGAAAATACATATATAAATCATGAGCAGTGTTCAGCACCATGCTCTCAGAATGGCACATCTGCACTGAGGGGCAAGAAGCATCTTTTGAGCCACACCAGGAATGGGCAGGCCTGAGAATATGTTCCATGGACCAAGTATAAAGGGCACAACACTCATGTGTCCCACTGGGCAGGGAGAGGTAGCACTTCACCCTAGATGGTCAATTGACAAAGGATGCAGCATTAGTCATTCAGTGAAAACTACAGAAAACTCTGTCTTTAGCTCTGGAAGGATTTGGTTATTGATGTAATCAGAAGTGGGACTGCCATACTGGTCTTCCGGCAGTTTTTGCTCAGGTACCCTCTTATCTCTGCAGCAGTGAGTCTAGAAAGGTCAGGCAAGCACATTCCTGTAACTGAGTGTGGCTGAAGGCAGAAGTGAAGTTGGCAGAGGTCTCCCCTCCCACTCTTTTATTTGCTCATGAGAATTTGAGATAAGATTTTTTTTTTGACTAACGTATTCAGTTTTCTCTTAGTAATGGCAGGCTGTGATCCACCCAATGAGTTCTTTACTCTGCAATTTAATCACATCAGCTGAAAAGCTCAGTGCAACTTCACAACCATAAGTGAATATTAAAACCTGCAGCTTGTTCCTGTTCTCAACAGAGTGAAACACTTACTGGGATGGTCCATCCTGAACTCTGGGGAATGCCAGTCAAAAACAGAGCCAACTGCAGCAACAGGGAGGGATGTTGGAAATGTACAGAGCACAGAGGGCAAGGATGATGAGCATGAGGTCTCTCTGAACTGGCACCAAGACTTTTCCCTTCACACTGATGCATCTGAGCAGAGGTTTGTTTGCTTGGTTTTTAATTAGATTGTTAATTGGATAATTAGATTATTCTTAATTGGATTAGCACAGCATTAAGAGAATCATTTTATCCTCACCTCCAAAGGCCGGCCGCATGGTGAAGTCGTGTTCGTCGACTCTGAGAAGCTGCTCCGTCTTTCCTTTCCAGGCTTTGGTCAGGTCGCGATTCTTCTTAAAGATGTGGCTGCAAAAGACGGCAATGGCATTGCTCCGTGTCTCTGTGCCCGAGTGCCACAGCTGCCAGCCCAGCTGCGGAGCCACAGGAGCAGGGGCTCTGCAGGCACAATCCCAGGGACTGTGGGGAGACTGCCAGCACCAAAACAGACCCAGAGCTGCCTTTCCACAGCATCAGTCAGACCTTTGTGCCCCACAGGCAGCCCTGCTTCCTCTGCCCCTCTCCAAGGACGTGGTGCTCCCTCTGCCCCAGCCACGCCGGCTCCAGGGAGACACAAGGCAGAGAGCATCTCACGGGGAGCTGCACGCAGTGAATGCTGCAGCTGAGAGCAAGCACCAGTGGAGGCAGCTGGGGGCCCCACGTTACCTGGCCAGGATTTGGCCAGGTACCAAGGCAACACTGTCATGAAAAATCTCTTTTCAGTGCTGGTCACGCAATGTCATGCACTACTTGGAAACTGCCCCATTAACTTGACCAATTCAGTGCCAGCAGTTTGTGTGGACAGTGGGTCTTCTGGTTTTCAGCAACAACAAAACCTCCCCAAAACAGCAGGAAGAGAGGAGTTTTATCTAACGAAGCCTTCAGTCCCTCACCTCACTTTTCTGAACATTAAGGTAGGAAAAATTCTTACTTTTTATTTGAAATATTGTATTATAACAGTGGGACAAGGATGACAACAAGCCCCTGAGTAAAGTGCAAGATAGTAATTAAAATCACATAAGGGGATAACTAACCAGCAGACAAACAAACTGCATGCACTGCTGGAAGAAAATCCAGATCAGCATCCCTGACTGTCCTCCAGTGGTGTGAGTGGAAGACTTGGACCATTAAAGTCCCTCAATCCCTTGGCTCTGGACATAAGAGCTGACAACGTTGTTAGTACTGCTGCAATAGCTGGTTTCCAGTAACTTACTAAAAATAATTATGAAAAACAGAAATAACTTTTTACAAAAGGTTCAGGTTCCTTTTCCTGCATGGAAGAAATATGACTGAAAATATAGAACAAAAAATTTTGGAGGAAAAATAAAGGGACTACTTAGCCTTAAAGTCTTGGTCAAGAATTCAGAACCTACAAAACAATCACCCCACTCATAAGTGTGGGTATGTAAAGGGATGTTCTTAGCTTCATTAAAATATAAAGCACAATAAGTATGAGTCAAAGGGAGCATAAATCACAAATCAGAAGAAAAGTTTCCCATCAGAGCACTCAGTTCAAAGAAATGATGAAACCTAAAGGGTGCTGATAGCTGCTGCTAACATCAATAACCCATTTCCTTACCATAAGTAGGTGAAAAGGAAGTAACAGAATTTAAAATTAATTGTATCAAATAGATGTTTTGAATGAATATAAGCAGTTGTACCCCAGGGCACATACTACATAGGAAGAGTTGGATCTCCCTCAGGTTGTTTTGGGCTCCTGTTTCACTTGGGATGTCAGAGCTTCTCTCCCTGGCTGTGAGAAAGAGCCAGCTGGAACAAGCACCCTCTAGACAAGGCTTTTATGGTACCTGAAAGGAGGGGTGTAAAACCAAGCACAACCATTAATGGGAATGGTTGGAGGCAAAAGCTTGGCTTTTAGCTGCTTGCTGCAGGGGGGAAGCTTTGTTTCGCTGGGAAGTTAGGGCTGCTGCTCCACTCCACCATCCGCTGCACGGCCTCTGTGCCCGACAAGCCCAAAGTCCAGAAAAGGGATCTCCCTGTGTCTGCTTGACTTTAATTATCAGGGAAAAGCCAAAGTACCAGGGAATGTTCAATCAAGTCTCTCTCCTCAAAGAAGGGAGTAAAAAAAGCCCAATTAAAAATCCAATAAAACATTGGATTGCACATTGTACAAAGAATTAGTATGAAAACCCTAGCAGTATTATCTTGCAAATCAATGGCTCAGCCTCACTGAAATGCTACATTTTGATCAATTATTTAAAAATCATCAAACAGCAAAGAGCACACAGGAGAGCTGCTGAAAACAGTCTGTGGCTGCAGAGGTTTAGAGGGCTGGCTGGGGACACAGATACTGTCTTAGGAAGAAAAGAGGTTTTCAGGCACATCCTGAGCCAGGGATTGCATTTAATAACCATCA
Organism: Taeniopygia guttata; assembly: GCF_048771995.1. Classification (NCBI taxonomy): domain Eukaryota; kingdom Metazoa; phylum Chordata; class Aves; order Passeriformes; family Estrildidae; genus Taeniopygia; species Taeniopygia guttata. The sequence continues at coordinate 37,761,528 of NC_133027.1, forward strand.
TTTAATCATCAGTTCATGCCCAATCCTTCAGGTATTATAACGGCCAATTCATATTTTACCGAAAGAGCTCTGACAGTCCCTTTTTAACAAATTTAATCCATTCACAATGTTTTTGTATTTAAATATTCTTAATTACAGGAACTCTACACAACCTTTAAAATTTATTTAAATAGACTACTTTTGTCTATTTAATCTAATTCAAGACCAAGTTTGTTTGAAAAAAAAAATTTCTTTATGACAGTGGTTGACATCAGCTGTGCTGTATCTTCTGCCCCACTCTGGCAGTAGTCCATGCCAGCCCCACTGCTGTTTGGCATAGGCACCATCTCATTACCTGCAGCAAAGCTGCCAGTGCTCTTGTGGAGCTGAAGGGTGCTCTGGAAACTGCTGCCCACAGGGTGCCTTTACTGACAATCTGATCACCAGTATCTCATAAATCCTCCCTGATGTACTTATGGTCTTTAGCATTTCTGATTATAGATTTGTTAGGGTTTCTTTCAGCTTTATGCATTCTCTGCAATTCACTGTTATTCATTTAAATCCACCCACCTCCCTTTGTCTTTTTTTGCCACATTTTTCATATATAATTTTATTGCTGTTTATATTTCATTCAAGGGGCATGAGTTTGATAAATCTGACTTCTGTGAAGAATTATTCCTGTTTAAAGAGAAGGCAACAGATAGCTCATTGAGCTTCTGTAAAAGCTTCTGCATTATTGCCCTAATTTTTTAAAATATATTTTCCTCTCCAGTGACTTTTACTCAGAATTGCCTCAATTGCATAAAATAGATGCTTTTTCTATTGCCAAATATATCAAAGAGAATTCATTCTTGGTGGCATGAGAAATTACAGATAACAACTCAGCAGGATGCAAAAAAAAGCAGATGTCTATGCAGACATTCAGACCTTTCCAGAGCAAGATGAAGAACTTTCAGATTGGAAACAGTCCTCGCGCTGTAGGGCAGGAGCCATGGCTAAGTAGAGAGCCTGAAAGGAAATATGGTCTCCATCCTGAGCGTGGCACAGCTGTTGGCAGCCAGAGTCTGGCAGGTTTCTGCACCTTCCCCTGGAGAATTCAGGATGAATTTTGGTCACAAGATGGTACCATGTTCATGGGACCTTGGTTCCAAATACATAATTGGGGTGCAGAGAAGTATTTCTACAGTTTCAGTGAAAATCTTGCCACTCTTCAGTATATTCTCTGGGGGGGTGGGGGGAAATAATCCCAAAATGCATTAGGTGAAGGCATGATTCACTTTGTGTGGCAGCCACAGCAAGCTGGAGGAGATGCACACTGTGTAAACCCAGCGCCAAGGAAGGTACGAGGCCTCCTGTTTTTCTAACCACCAAAGCATGTGACTGCTGCAACACAAAGGCTTAGAAGCTAAATTAAAAAGAGAGGGTACAAGAACAATTGTTATGACTGTCATAACAATTAGCTCACTCCTAGATGAGAATTCCAAATTTATTATCACCACTGTGTTATGAGCGCTTCTTTAGTTTTAATATGCAAGGATCAGATGGGATCAGATGTGGTTGAGAAATTTCTGACAAACTGGGAATATCGAGATCCTCGATTTTGGTGAAGTCTCTTTCCAAGGCCTGTCAGGACCACCAATTCAAGTGCTTTAGGAGCCCCAGCTGCCCAGGAAAGCCTGGCATCTCCACAAGATAGGTCTGTCTTGGGCTGGGTGGCCACACCAGTCTCTATTTCTTCCAGAGCCCCAGGGAAGAGAGACTCTGTTGCCCTGCCTCTGGATGTAACATGCTTCACACTTACTCATCTGTGGGTTTATGTTGGGAGCAGGAAGGAAAGGAATGTGACTTTCCTTGCCATATTTCTAGAAAAACTAAATCTGACTCTGGAAAAGGATGGACACAAACTCAAAGGGTGTGCACAGTCACTGCTGTCATACACATTCTCTGCCTGTTTTTATTTCACACTGCTCTTTGGCCCTGGCTGATGCTGCAGTGCTGGGAAAAAAGCTTCAGTAGGCATCAAACCCTGCACCAGAGGTTCACCAGTGCCCTGGACTTGCGCCCTGGGCTAGACATACACCTGTAAAAAATGGCTATCACATTTCAATCACTGAAGCACTAACAAACTCCACATTTTTTGAGAAACCACCAATAGAGTAAAGAGGATCTGTGAGGGTTGGGAGGTACCACAGCCTAGAGGATGTGTCTGCAGTATCCAGTTGGAAAAAATGCAGCTCCACAAGGCAAGGGAGGGAAGTTGCTGCCGGCAGCAGCAGTTTCAGCAGGGATCACCAGACTGCTTGCTCCAGTGGAATGCTGTTTGGAAAAACAGTTTGTGTGCTGAGCCTTGTACTGCTGTGTCCTGGTGATTGCCTTCTGCTTCTGGGTCCCAGCCTAAGGCTGGCATGTAGCATGCCCTGAAAACAGCATCTCTAATGAGATTCTCTAAAGGACTGACCACTTCCAAAACCCTTGGCAGGAAGTCTTTAGCTAAGAACAGGCCAAGGCCATTCTATATCAAAGGCAGTTTTTCTGCTGCTGAAGCACGAGGCTTCACATGGCTGGTAGGAGAGAGGAACAGGCAGACTCAGAGTAGGGTGGGCACAGATCACTGGAAACACGGTATTCATTGGCACAACAGTGATGGCAAATGTCTCCCGAGTTCTCAATTTATGCAGAGCAATAAACATTACTAGAATCATTATCAGCAATTTTATTGAGCAGTAAATATTAGCAAACCCACTAATTTTTAGAGTTTCTTTTTGCCTTTTGGAAATTCTGTCCAGCTGGATAATCTAGCAGGATTGCCAGCATTTGTTTACTCTTTCTGAGAGGCAGCCACTGCTGAGCTACTGAAGAGTACTCAAAACTGTTTCAAAAACTCAATGATGAACATTCCAGCAGTGCTTGCTTGGCACTTGGTAAGGCTCTGAGGAAGATGCAAGCACAGCTACATACACTGTACAGCCAGTACTACGACCTGCCCTGGCAGCGTGAGCCCAAACTGTGTACACAGCTCTCTGGAAAATCCCAGCTATCTACACAGCAACATTGACCATCTGACACACACACCTGCACCTTTCCACATTTACACTGATTCCTTCAGCACCGGGCTGTTCTTTCTCTGTGTCAATTTATTCTCTGGTGTGCAGGTAAGGCTGGGGCAAACACGCCCTGCCCAGCAGTCACCCAGGTGACTCCAACAACAGGTTCTACTTCATGATTCATTCATCACTTGAATTCTCCAAACAAAATGAAATGCAAAATTTTTTAACCAACAATGCTGTTACAGTTCTAGAGCCCTGAGTTTCATGTACCATTTGTACATCATGCACATCAGCAAGAATACCCTCAGCTTCATAGAAACAAGTATCACTGATATCCTTTATTTTCTCAGTGTGAGTGGCAGGGACTGTACACCATGGAAAATGTGAAAAACTACTATTAAAATCTAAAGCCAGGTGCTGCTACTGGATGAGCACACACCAATTTCCTATGCAAAGCCTGGGCTCTCCAGATCATAACATGAGGCCATCTAGGACAACAGTCAGGGCAGTGATGCACACAGGCAGTTGTTTCTTTATGTTATACCTCAATCTGTAGGAGCAGAGATGTGTTATCAGTGAGGGGGGATGCAGGAGTAAGAGAAAATTAAATGCAAGGCAGTTTCTAATCAAGCAAGGATTATCCATTCGGCATGTTGAGCAAGGCACTGCTCATGGAAAAAAAGGAATGTGTTACAATGTATTAACACAAACAACCAGGAGTAACTAAGGATGCACAGGCAACTTAACCTGGCAATTCTTAATTAGGTTTCCTAACCTGACTTTCCCTGTGTTCCTTTCCCACTTAGTCACAGGCTGAACAACTTCCCCACAGAATGGTAGCAGAGAGCTCCCCCAGAACCCGCAGGACCAGCCGCACCCAGAGCTCCGCAGGGAAGGACCTCTGCACCCCGGGGAACTCTGTGCAATGTCCAAGGAAGAAACTACAGCACTGAAGGAGTTCTGCACCTGCAAACCCAACCAATAGTCTTGAAGTCTATATAAAGATCTTCAGATCAGGCTGATTTATCACCTTAGTGGACACAAAAATACCAAACTTACCAACTGTAGACTCCCCAATAAAGGGATAAATTTTCTTTAATAAGAAACGTGTACTGTAGAATTTACTTTGTTTCTTACAGTAAGTCAGCAAGAGAAATACTAAGCAGAAAATGTGATGAAATAATTTAAAAGAGCATTCTTTTCATTTCTCTTACATGATTAGGAAACCAGCCTAGGAACTAGTTTTAGTTTCAGTTTTCTAGAATTAATTATTTTAGTAATTTAGTAATTGGTAATTTACTATTCATTGTTGGTTTAGGGACAACTATTTTTTTTCTACGTAATTGATAATGAATATTAAATTTAAAATAAATGTAATTGAATATTGAAATATAAAAAATTGAAATATAATTTAATAGGAAAATTAAAATATTAACAACACTGCTCCATACACATCGTTTTGTTGTAACATTGCAGAATTCTCTGTATTTAAAATGTCATTCTCATTCGACAATCCCTCAAATCTGATTTTATAAAATTTTAAATAACTACATTGCATAGGAATTGTATATGTGTGTATATATATATGGCATATAGTTCCTCAGATCCTACTTAGATGGAAAATTGTTCATTTCGTTTATTACACCACAGAATACTAAATAGTATTGCTATTCTTTGTAGTGTACTTATAAAAATAATTTTAGAACTGCTTTGACTTCCACTCTGTTACAACTCATGAAAATATCAGCACTGTAGAACTTTTCTCCAAGTTCAAATAAAGTACAAAACTTTTAAAGCAGGGAAATTTTTACTTCAGGGCAAATTGATATTTAAAGAAGGATTTATACTATTTTATTACTTCAAAGTATGCAATCTTTACTACACAGAAAGGTTTGCAAGGAGGTGCTACTGTTGAATCCTCCACATCCTCAGAATATAGACTTTGGAATATTTTCAGAGTTCAATGAAATATTCAATAATTGAGTTTCTGTGAACATCAGTGGTAAAGTTTCAGTTGTCTATAGGATTTCACTATGAGGCCCTGGCTGTTTCAGCTTTTTAACATTTACGTCACTAAAAGCATATGCCACTGTATTTTTTTAATAAGTAGTGTAAATCTGATAGCATATCTTTGCTTCCAATTTATCATGTTTCTTTTCAAAACATTCAAGTAACAACACTCCCTATAAAAGTGTTGAATGATAACCAAAAAGTCTGCAAAAATAAATTAAAATTTGAAGTTTACAGCCACAATGAAACCATTTAATAAAATGGATTAACCCAATTTAATTTTGAGCCCTTCAAACAATGAATAGTCTTGTAAAATATAACTGCCACTGGATGACATAACCACAAAAAAGGATAACATACTGTGGACTGTCTGGCAGGTTTGGAAGATTATCTTTTCTAATGTAAACCTCTAGACAAATCTCAGCAGCGGTAAATCTAATAAACTTTACTAAGACCTTTAACTCATTCTTGCGTTTTCACTTAACTTTAAAATATGTTTTTTTTAAGCTTCCATGTATTTCTTCAAAAAATATTTTTAATTTTACAGTCCCTGGCTAACTTTTCGGATTTATTTTGTTATCAATTACCACAATATGTGCTAACCAACATCCCCATCTGTAATTGTCAGAGCATAATGAGCAATTCCAAATGAACATAAGTAACACAGACATTGCAGCAAGCAGGTGAATAATCTGCCCTGAAACAGTGCTGAAACATTAAACAGTAAGCATATTTGACCATCTCTGTTAACCGCAACTCCTCTAAATTCCCTCAGAAATTTGCATGTATGGCTAAGAATAATTTTCCCACAATCCATGCTGAAGCAGTGAACTTCTCAGCAAAACCTGCCTCACTCACAGTTAATCAAGGTTAGCCATAGCATTGTCCACTTACCCGTAAAACTGATTATACTACCAGAGACTGTTATAAAAACATTATTTGTAAAGCTGTTTGCACACACAATACACATGAAGACATTGACAGAGTACGGTTTATATCCCTGTAGTAATGTATTTGTAACACTGCAGGAAAAGATACAGACACGGTTTAGTAACCCTTACCTTGCCCTCTGCACATCCAGATGGGTCGTCCACCTCCTCCTCCTGTGCTTTCTGCTTTCCACAAGAAGAACTAAGCAGAAGATTAATAAAAGGAGTTTTGTGAAATAAGGCATCTTGCTGGAAATGGGAGCCGGGCACTCTGCACTCCAGTGACGTCCTGCGGTACAAGTCGCCCCGGGTTTAAACATTGAATCAACTCTAATTCTGGCGTGTCGCCCCGCTGGGCGAGCAGCGGCGGAACCGCCGCGTCCCCGGCGCGATGCATTCGACAGACTCCCGGCGGCTTCACCCAGCGCTTTTCCCTCATCACCGCCTAATGATTGGCCATTACTCACCAAGTTTGCCTCACTGAACATCGCTGCTGGGTCCTAAAGGATACTGACTAAAGCCATTATATAAAAACCCGCAATTCTGCACGCCGGCTTTTTGCTCAATCCCCTAATCTCAGTGCTATCCCCCTGCCGGGCTGTAAAACCGGGCTGTCCCTTTTCATTAGGCTTTCTACATGTTTTGACCCGCTGTGCGGCATCTTTTTCAACTGCTAACTGTCTGTGCCACGTTTCAGACATGTATCTCACTGCAAAATGCACCTATTTTAATGAATTTAGGGCAGTTGAGATTTTATTTTCTAACTCTTCATGTTGTTGACAACAGAATATGAGCTACTTCCTCTGAAGAAGCCGACTTTATTTACTGTTGACTTAAAAGGCAAATAAAAACAGTAACTCCCAACTAATGGATGTGATTGCCTTTACATAAACCAAGTCGCAATTATTTTTTTTTTCCAAAAGGCATTTGCATAATCAGGCACTTTAACTTTTATCAAAGGAGATCAAAACTAAAATTAAAAGCAGCTATTTCTTTAATCACAATGACAAGGCTGTTTCCAAAATCCATTCAAGGCTTATTTCCTCACAGCCCAGGTACAGGGCAATGCTGATTTGGCCTCTGTGCAGCACCGGGCCGTGCTAACAGCAGCAGCGCCTGGTACAGGGGCAGAATTCTGCTGGGCACAGGACAAGAACAGCACATTGAGAGCAGAGGCTGCAGAGGAGCGAGCGACCCAAACCCAGCAGAACGGTCCTGGAGGGTCTGACCTCTTCCAGAACTCTCCTCCGTCAGCCCACGTTTGCAGACTTGAATGGGGATACAAGCACCACACCAAGGAAACACAGGACTTCTATTTTAGAGGCTACAGGATCTGAACAGGTTTTTTAGGGTTCTGGTGTGGGATTTTTGTGTATTGGTTTTTGCTTGTTTTTATTTAATTTGTAATGAAATAAGACAAATTAGGTAAAAATATGTTGATTAATATATTGACATCAAATTGGTCTGCAGCAGAAAGTCTAGCTGCTGAACAAATACATACTTTTTTTGTCTGAATTTCTTATAAAATTATTTTTTCACTTTTTTTTTCCCATTATACCTGCGAACAAGATTATCAACAATACAGAGAAATGCTAAAAGACTCAGATTCGGGGAGTTTTCTAATTTACACATCTCCCTTAGACACAAAATGGGTTTTCCTTATTTTAGAAGTTGTTATAGCTACTTTAACGTTGCAATACAGTAATATACACTATAGTTGATAAAATTTAAGAAAGCTCTAGCTAGCTTGATATAGTTGCTGAAAAACAGGATGAGAATCTCACTTAATTTAGTGCTACTATGTTTGACAGCAACAAAATGAAAGCTATCTAAACTTCCTTGTCATTGAAATAAAAATGCTGAACAGTAATTTGAATTTGAACAATAATACAAGAGGAAAATTATCCCACTTTCTTACACTTCAGTATTTAAATAGTCAAAGACAAAACTTCTCAAAACCCTAACAACTGTAGGTCTACTCTTTGTATATGCCTTTTCACATGTTCATGAATATTACCAGGGACTTAGAATAAGTAGATCTCTGGGTCCAAAATATTGATTTTAGGTTAAGATTAAAAAAACCAAAATAATTTAAAAACCCCTAAAAAAAACCAAAACAAAACAAAAAAAAAACCCCAGAGAAAAAAACCCAACCAACCAACCAAAGAAACCCTCAGACAAACAAGAAACAAACTGCCATGTGATACTTGAAACATATCCAAAGACTGGCTCGAAACTTTATTACTAGCAGGATTGTAATAAATACTTCTGTTAAGCATGTTCATATATATGAGAATTTAAGTATAATAAGGTTTAAATTTTCTTTAGCAAATAAAACCACACACGAAACAATCAGTTCAACACATTATGTATATTTCTGGTATAATTAAAAGACAACAGCTCTGGGTAAATAATTATATTACATATTTATAACTATTGCAAGAATAAACATGTTTTGCATAATCTTCAAATTTTAGAAACAAGATATACAGTTGAAAGTACTAGAAGAGGACATTCAAATCTTTCAAAAGACTACCCAATCTTTATTCTGAAAAATAAAAATCAAAATAATGCAAGTTGTTTTCTGGCACCTACTTTCCTCCCACAGTCCCTTCCCCCTTCCACACACACAAAGCAGCATAACAACCAATTTGTGTTTCACCTCTGGAAATGTGTCATGGCAAATAAAAGCAGTTACAAAACTGTATTCCCTCTAAATTAGGAGTTCACAAAACACATAGCAGTGACTCATTTAATAATCCCCTCTTCAATGCCAAATCTTATACTAACTTAGATGGGGTACTTATATGAGCATTTATGCCCCATAAAAAATTGAATCAACCATTTTTAAAAAAATCTTCTTTTACTAGTTCATAAATTATTCAAATTTAGTCCCATCCCATATGCCTTAATATTACTATTCCACTGCACCGTTTCTCCAAGTATCTAGTGGGCACTCAATTAAAACTCATAGTTTACATGTCCAACTTTGCTTTTCCTACAAGTAATGTATCTGTAGGTACATTAACATTCATAAGGATTTAAGCGCAAATACAAAAAGTAACCTTTGTAAACAGTTCTCATGTCATAGCCAATACAGAAGGTTCAGTGAAGCATTCAAGTCACTGTTGTTAGGACAAACAACCTTATAACTCAAACACATACTCGTTAGCCAAACATATTCTACGAAATATGAGAGCTGCCAGCGCAAAGGTCAGCAGGACAATGAGCACGGTTGAGCCCGTGTGGTTGGTGTTGACTCTGGGCTGCTGTGCCCGGTTGAAGTCGGTGGAAGCTGGGGCCCGTCTCTGGCTCTGCTGCTGCGCGCGGCGCTGCCGAGGGCTCAGCGGGGTGCTGGTGCTCGACACAGCTGGAGTATGCTCCTGGCCAGCCACTGGACTGCCACTCTGGCTTTCAGGCTAAAAAAGAGAGGTTGAGAGTCATCAGACAATACAGCACATAAGATTAGCAAGAGATAAAATCATAAGGACTAAAATGTGCTCTTCAGATAACTGTTAATACATGTCACTAATAATTACAGGATTGTTGTAGCCAGTTGTTTTTGTCCATACACTATCCTGAGTAGAAGTGTATTTCAAGCTGAAAATCAGCGGTCCTATAGACAAGAGAAGGTTGAAGGAAGTCTGTCAAACCATAGTTGTGTTAGAGATTTCAAATATCTTTGTCTAGGATTTGTTTTAACTCTTTGCTGCTCAAGAAATCTTTAACAATCCTCTGAGTAGTCATATCTCTGAGGATTTGCAATGTCACCTATACTGAAGGGGAAACAAGATGGGGAAGCCAAAGAAGGATGGAGAGAAGTCCAAGAACTGTAATTAAGTAATGCTGCAATGCTTCCTGTGGAGAGCTGGGTCCAGAAGTCTGTTCTCATCACCACCATCACCACTGAAAAACCAAAACAAAAATCCTAACCACAAACACCTGATCCCAGCAGGCGTTCCTGAGCACAGCACATGTGCAAGCACTTACCTACTGTCCTCTACTGGTCAAAATCAGTCTGACATTACAAGTACTAAAAAACATGCTTTGGCAAATGATACTCTGTTCATGAGAATTTTATGCTGAAAAAAACAAGTTTCACTCTTATGAACTAGAAAATATGACATCTGATCTCCCATCAGACTTATCTTGCTTGCAATACTGAAAAGCTGAAACTTCCAATGTTTAATATTAAAAACAGTAGTACACAGCAGTCATTAGAAATAAGCATTTTGACAAGGTTAAGTTTAAAAGTGTTTTAAAAAAAAGAACCTCTGAGAAAAAACTGCAGGCTTTTAAAATTTTTAAGTCTCATTTTCAGTCATCAGAAAATAAGGTTTTCTGATATTCCTACTTAAACCAATTTGTAACTATTTTCCAGAGTTAGCTTTCTCCTCCTTTCCTTCTAAAGGATTATGATTACACCAGGTAAAACTAGAATTCTTGACATTTTAGATTTTTTCCCAAGGCCTTTTAATGGACCCAATATCCATAACCTTAAGAACTGCTTCAGCCATCCACTATACCCATAAAAGATAAACTTTCCACATGACTCCATGGGGCATGCCCTCAACTGCGTATCAGGAGAATCCACAAGACAGTGAATAGTACTTGGTCTTGTGACTCTTCTGTGTGTGGACAAAGAATTCAAAATTTCCACCTAGTCGGTGATTTGTCCCACCCAGGGAAGAGGCCTTCCATTCCTACCTCCCCATCATTAGTAGCTCCCACAGTTTATCATTGGCAAGGAAGTACTGATGCAATTACTCCCCACATTTGACAACTTGCCTGTTTACACAGGCATCTTGCCTAAATAAGCAAAGCAACTTGGGTAGCTTCAAAGAAAAATGTTTTTAAAAGATACATTTTATCAGCAGAGACAGCCAAGAACACCACAAACAGCCTGTTGTGATTTCCAGTACACTGCAGAAGAAAGTAATTCTGCTTCTCACATGAAAGCTCCTCATGCCAAGGAAAATAAAGACTTGACTTGAGGAAGCCTAGTCTCTGAAAAATGAAGTTCCTAGACTCATCTACATTCCCATCATCCAGAAGGTGAGAGGGAGAAAAGTGAATTTAGGACACAAGAACTATCAATTCAGTAAGCAATGTTTTTCTTCTTCAAACAGTTTTTAAATATATAAAAAAAGTCTAGAAATATTCCTTATCCTTCATCTTACTGACAAAAGTAACTAGCACTGGCTGTCACACACATCTTCTCAATACCACAGAACTTAAATTTTAAAATAAAACACAAGGACCCTATTCTGAATAGAACAATCTGTCATACACTGACATGAACAGATCTGTGATCCAAGAGAAATCTCACTGACAATTTCAAGGCTTTAAGTTATTTTTCTGAGGAAATTATAGATGGATTGGGCCAGCAGCAGACCAAAGGCTTCACCCAAAGCTCAGCTAATGCACCACCTTGGGACTCCAAACATAATCAATGGCCAACTATTACCGGACATGCAGAAAAAAGCTAAAAAAGGAGTGATCATGACCCGATATAAATTTGGGTCCAGGTGCTACAGTATCTTAAATAATAGCAATAGATAGATGGATAGATAGATGGATAGATAGATAGATGGATTGATTTTTTTTTTTTTTTGGTTTGAAGACTTAAGTGTTAAGAATCTCAAAAATGGCAGATGGGCTGCATATTTAAAAAAAAATCACAAACATCTTGTCTTCAGCTTAATGGTAAGTCTTTAAAATCCTTGTAAGCAAACATTACAAGACTTTTAGACTAACACAACACCTCATGTGACACAATTTTCATTGTTTCTGCCAAATAACGGTTTCTGCCAAACCATATGGGAAATATGGATGAAAGCTTAACAGAGTAAAAATAGAAATATTAAATAATAGTTACATTATAGCCACCTTTAGCATCTGATCTTTACAGACATTTAATACACATGTGTCACATTATTACATACTATTTATATTCTTACTTGTCATATTATTTCTGAAGCTTCTGAAACTGTTAGGTTTGATAGAAAACTTTGCTCCAAGGACATAAGAAAAATTATTTGATGAACAAGCTATTTCAGTAAAATATACTAATATTAGAACTAACAAAATCTTGTCTTGTCTAAAAAGAAGCAAGTAAGGAAACTTATATCATGTTCAGTCTTCTGAAAAATGCATTAATTGTATTCTTTGTATCTCCGGGCCATTATTTTTAAAATTTTTATCAGGATAGTAGAAGGGTTAAATAATTATCTTAGAAGGGATGTTTTAAAAATACAGCAAACTCAGGAACTCAGAACCATATAAGTCCTCTGGGTTACTGAAGCCTCTTTCACTTATACTAATGATCTGGGGAGATGCAGAAAACAGGACAGGTGAAATACTTGTTTGTCTGTACAACTTCCAACTGAAGAACTGCTGAAGTTTGACACAGATTGGCTTAATGGCTGATGTGAAAAATGCCTATTTTTTAGTGAATCAAAGTTGGGCCAAGTATTCTCAATTGTGAAGACATTTAAAGTGGTTGCTGTAGTATTACAAATCTAAGACAGCACTTAACAGAGATAAAGGGAAATACTTTTACCAGTATTTCAGCACTTATGATTAAAGGTAAGGGCTTTTATAAATCTCATGCATCAGAACACAGCCTCATTTTCTGACAGAAAACTCCTTCATCAGCTCAAAGTAGCTGACTTCAGTTACACTGTTTATTTTATCACCCCTCATAATGCTTCATCCACTATTATCAGTGCAGGTCACTACTATAGGATATTGTTTAGTAACAGGTGTACTGAGGCTTAATGTAGTCCCAGGTTAGCAGGAAACAACCTAACTACAGTTTTTAATTTGTTACTTAATAAAGTTCACCAGGCATCTACTTTATTCATTAACTATAAGCCCCAAGGTGGGACATCTATCCATATCAATACACCAAATGTATTAGTACAGATTTAGTGGAAGTTCAGACACCCATAATCCACACAGATTTAGTCTGTGCACTCAGGGGAGGACAGAAATGCAGCCCACCAGCCTCTGCTGCTGGGTAAACTGCACTGTGCTCCAGCCTCCACTAATGAGTCCCACTGTGACCAGAGTTTTGGTACCAAAATTTAGGTGACCACTGGACCCAAGTCCCACCTGATTATTTATAATATATTCCTTCAAAAACATTGTTTTTCTCAGAGGTGGAAGGACCTTAATACTAAGGGCAAATACTTTTATCAAGCCAACTTTCAGCAGCAGCACCTTGCTTGCACTTTGAACACTCAGACAAGAACAATGTACCATTACTTTGCCCTGAGTAGACACCAACAGCTACTACAAATAAAATAAAGTACTGTCAGAAGTAGTCTAGTCAGAGGTGTTCTCGGCACTGGGTTCAGACTCCTCAGAAATACTATGCATGATGCCTTAGGTAGACTATTGTTTTAGTTTAATTAATGCAAAAGACTGTTTTCTGCAGCTCTGTATCCTTTTAGATGAGTTGCTGTGGCAGCATTTTCCAGAGCAGTGTTGTTCCTTTCCTTGATCTCATGCTGCTGTACTCATTGCCTTGCACCTGGCAAATCTCTATAATGTAGGGAGTGCACGGACAAACACATCCATGCAGCAACTACACAGTAAGTATTTTCAAAGGGCAAGAATCTGTAGACTGAAGTACTGAGTAACACAATGACAGCCAAAACATAAACAACAGTTTCAAACTGAGTTTTGAAATCTGAAAAACATATGCTTAATGGAAATACTGTAAGACTTAGTCCTTCTTTAGTTAGTGAGGCTATAATGCTTTCCCTAGGTGAAAGATGACAGAAGGGAGAGCTAATTAAAAATATCTCTTTTTCTGATGGAATGAAAAATTCTCTCTTCAGGAATAAGGCCGCACATGGAACAAAGAAATGGACACGAAGTGATGCCATGGCAGAGACTCATTTCAGAGTGTTCTTCACAAAAGAATTAAGTTAGCACTATCCCAGAAATGACATTACTGTGCTGGCAAATATATTGCATTAACACATTTAAACATGTTTGGCCTTTCAAGCAACTTAAAGGTAAAAAAATAATGGAACAGAGAATTGTTGCTGGAAAGAACAAACTCAAACATGAAGCAAACTCAAACATAGTAAAACACAGTCTACATATTCCTTCACTTTCACCTAGAGGTGACCCCTTCCTTAGCACCTATATACTATTGTGTCTTTAATGAACAGAAGAAATGTAACATTCAGTTTCTTTTTTTATTGCATGATTACTTCTAGTATTCACCTCTATATTGACTAGAAAGACAAAAGGTTCCATGACTTCAGAGTGAGACACATTAATCTACAATATCAGAAGTTAACACAAGTTAAAAAAGAACTCAGCATTGGCCCTCAAAGAGAGTAAACCTGGCAAAGTTTCTAGAACAGCTTTTAATTAAAGTACACATTTGTAGACTAAGTGGCAAACATTTTATCCAGAAAGAGAGAATAACATGTTTTGATGTTACCCACATCTAACACAACTTAATAAGGCAGAATTAGGTCTTTACACAAGAAGTCAATAAATGGATTTTACACATACAAGAAACCCAGATGAGTAGAAAAGATCTGAGGTTTGCATGGGTACTCTTTAACAGCTCTAAGCAGATCAAGGTCCAGTGTGCCCTACTTTGAAATGATTTCTATTACCTTTCACATAAATAAGAACACAAAAATAGCAAGCTCAAATTCCTTAAAACAGTCTTTCCTGTTACACATTTCCTTCTTCCACTGTGTGGCTATTTTCCACTACTGAATAACTCCAGATAATTCCTAACAGTCAAAATGTGGCAGCTCAGAAACACAGGTGTTGATTCAAACTAAAACTAACAATCCCGAATATTAGCTCAATTCCCTAAAACATGAACCCTTTTATAATTTACAGTTAACCACATATATTAATATTTTTACATACATTTATATGTTTATATGTTTAAAGGTCTCATTTTCCATAAGACTTATCTTCTGAAAATTAAATTAATCATTAATTATTAAATCAGTATAATTGATAAAACCCGTTTTCTTAAAAATGTGATTAATTAAAAAAATCTCTCTCCTCAAGAAAATGCCAGCAATGCCTTGGAGTGTGAGATCTTTCTACTATATTAGCCAGGATTTATAATAAGAAGAATATAATAAAATAGTTTAATAAATCCTGAACAATCTGGAAGAATCCTTACTGTGGGAGGCAAGAAAGATTGCTATTAGCATGTTTATATTTCTACATAGCTTGAAAACATGTTGCAAACACACAACAGATGTTACTGGACATGTTGTAGGTTTCTTAACCAATCTGCAGCCCCATCCTCTCTAAAAAAGTCAGCTTAGCTGGGATTTGCCTGCAATTTATCAGTGAATTTAGATTGCCTTTGCAACAGTCGTAACAGCAGCTGCCTTGGCCCACCATCAGACCTCAGTCACTTCTGAAACCTTTATGTAAGCCCCACACCTAGCATATTAAAATATAAGTGTCATATTTCAAATGGTAAGAATATTTTAGACTTACTTAAGAGGTTATAAAACCCAAGAAGATAGTATTGATTGATATTTAAAAGCTACAGGTTATCACTGAAATATTTTTTGCCTCTAAGAATTTTGTAGGAAAAACCAGAGCTATATTACGCAGATGGTAAATTGTAGTGCTTCAGACACCATAAAGTTTTAATGAACACTTAATGTAATTAAAGGAAACATTGGGAAGAACTGATAAAAGAACATGATTTCTTGTTTCAAGAGAAGAAAGTGAAAACAGAGGTTGCTATTACTAAAAATGATTCAGCATACTATTTGCTAACAGATTTTATATAAAAGTATGCAGGTGTTCCAGCATAAGTAAGCGAACCACATACTTCAATCAGGACTCAAATCAGTTTAAGAGGACCAATTTCATGTTCAAACTATGCCCAATAAAGCTCAAAGATGGACATACCGTCGCACTTGTTGGATCTGGGAATGCTCTAGCTGCACCATCCTGCTGGGGCTCACGTGAAGCAGCAGAGTGGTTCAGTCCAGATGTGTTTGAGGGCTCAGCATCAGATCTCCTGGATGAATTGACCTCTGCCTACAAGAAGCACACATGTACACTTCACAGACAAGATCAAAATTGCTCCAAAACTATTTGACTTATTTTGGAATGTGTATTCCATTGTAGAGAATATGAGGCTTACCAAAATGTAATAATCAGGTGTGCCAGTTGCATTTCAATGACACAGAAACAAGTTTAAGAAATTCTCATTCTTTAAAAGTAAGACTGCAAATGTGCAAACAACGGTTTAAAAACCAATTTTGTTTGCACATAACAAATATAACATTCAAAAAAAGTACAGATGTAGAGGGCAAAAAATAAAATTCTTTAGAAGATTCAGGACATTATGCCAGAATTACACAATTTTTAATACTTTTGTTTTGCATGTCCTTAAGACAATGCTAGCCTACTGCTGATACAAGTGAAGTAGCACAGCCTGTTCCTCCACAGGACTAAAGAGCCTCTAGTGAGTGCCAGTGTAAACTGGCTATACTGGTTTCAGTACCAAAGTTGCCTCACAGACAGAATGGGCATATATGCATGACACTACACTGGGTAGTACATGCACACCAGTGTCCAGTATTCAAATTTCAGCACAGAGCAAAAGAAAAAATTCAAGTCTTGCAATACTGCTTTCATACACATTTACAAAATGTCTACTACACAAAATTTCCCCCAGAATTTAGGTTTCATGCTTAGGAAATCTGAGACAAGAGATCAGTAGGGACATGTAGAAGAACATGAACTCCAGTATATATGGCAACAGTAATCTCTTGGGAATGGAAAAGTACATACTATCATAGTGTGGAACTGAAATACTTCTAAAATTTACACATCACCTCCCAAGTCATGTGTCTAGATCCCAACTTATTACAAAAATGACAACTTCAAATCTAGTGACTGTCTTAAAATGCAAGCATAGATAGTGGTGGTAGTAGTAGCAGCAATAAATACAAACAGTGTATTAGAAAACAACCAGTTATAGTGATAATAAACTGGTAAGATCACAGTACAATAGTCTTTCATGATACTATTTTTTGTGAGGAAATTAAGTTCTCTGTTTCTTCATATGTATTACCTCAAGAGAATCCAAAAAATATGGCACTAACACAATCTGGAGATGGATTTAACATTTAAAAACTTAGAATCTTCTAAGAACACTGCTGTCTCTTTGCACTGACTATTATGAACTGTAATATTAGACAGGAAAAGTTATGATTCAAATATGGATCATCAACAAAGCAACACAGAATTATGAAACATTTAGACAGGAATGGAACTCTAGATGTCCCTGGTCCAACTTTCTCTAGAGTCATTTCCAGACAAGTTTTGAGCATCTCCAAAGCTGGGTGAGTCCAGAGTCTCTCTGGGTAGTCTGCGCCAGCATCTGACAACACTCAGGGTGAATCTTTCCTATATCCAATCACAAGTTCCCGGAACCCATGAGTACTGATTTTCATACTCTTGTTTCTTTCAAGATGAGCTTATTTCATCTTTGCTGTTAATCTCTATAAAGCAATACCAAATGTGCATTTGATTTACTTTAGCGTATGAAAGCACTAAGTCTAGTATCTAGACTGAAGTCAGACTAATATTCAAAAGATGACAACATATTTAAATGTAACAATAAGGGTGAGCAGAGAATTGATTTTATTGCAAAATATGCCTTGTGATGGCAACATGAAGGTAAACCACACTGTTTTACAGTGATACATATGCTATCAGTAATTTTTCTTTTCCTTTTTCCTTCTTTAAGCAAAATGGAATTTCTGTTATGTAACACCTAGAAAATTATTTGGAAGTCAGTATAAAACTGATACAAAATATAATTTACTATTAAAACAGACAGGAACAAAGGTGGCTGCTCACAGAAGCAGGAAAACCGTAATGAGAAGAGGAGTTGGGGTTTTTCCCCCTCCTGAATTACATATTCCTATCTCAGTACCACTTTTTAAAAAGTTAGCATCTTGTTTAAAGCTGCAAAGAAACACAATAACCCTGGGATCATCTACACATAATAAGAAATCTCTTATTTAAGGAGGAAGGTAATGCAGAGGTTGCTAGTATATTTTCTAGTAGAGAGGCTCTGTGAAATTATACACTCAATCAGCAATCTGATGTTAAATCTTACCCCATAAATTCACATTAAATGTATCCAAATAATTAAAAACTTCTTTCTTTTCTGCTAGTAATTCATACTATTAGTTTATTAAAAACACATCAATTGAACACCTCCACCTAACAACAAACAGATAAAGTCAAGCAAAGCAGAGAAGCAGGAAGCTTAAAAAACCTCAACCCCTACATTTTGATTTGAGAAGGGAAGAAAGATGCAACCAGAGGACAGAACTGATTTGCCTTCTTAAATTAAAAAGAAAAAAAACCCTCACAATGGATGGTAAGAGGCTGTAGAAACCTAAGGCTTTTTTTTCCTTTTTTTTCCTGACAAGTGCTCTTAGGAAGTAGTGTCAAGCATATAGATACATGGAAAACACCTATATTCTTTAAAGACTGATACTTCTAAGCCTTGAAATTTAAAACTGAAAAAGGTATGAAATGTAAGTTATGAGTTCTTTCTCACAAAAGAAAAAGCCAAACAAAACCAAACTTGGATATTTCTAGAATTTCTTTGAAGATTAGCAATTCTCAAAAATCAATCTTACAACTTTAAACCCTTATATATTCTAAAAAAGCCAGAAGGCAATCCATTGTTTCTCCACGTAGCTGAGCTTTAAAACTCTGTCCCTGTTTTTCTCATCTTTGTAAAATATTTGGAGATGTTTTTATTTTAAGTGTTATGGCACAGGAATATGCATGTCCTGCAAAAATGGCAGGAATACTCAGAAGATAATCTTTACTCTCCTTTACACACAAAAAAAAGTAAAAAGTAGACGTCAGGACACTATTAGAAGAACATAGGTGATAAAAAGGGATATATTGGCAGCCCTGACCTTAGTGACGATGTGTTCTGCACTAATGCCACGTTGTCATAATGTAACTGTAGTTCCCTGCTCTCATGCACAGTAGTCTTCTTTAGTGGCTGATTTAAGAGTTTAGTGCAAAACGCAGTGAAAAACAACACTGTGCATGCAAGACATGCAATTCTCTAAGGAATGTATTTGTCTAAACAAACCTTGCTTTCACTGAAACACAAGCTAGAGAACACATTTTTCGGTCACAGCAACTTCCATACCAGAGTTCAACTTTCAGTATCTTCAGATAGTAGCAGAGTACTTCAAAAGAATTTGCAACCATTTTTCAGTAGTAATATGTTTTATTCCTTCCATAATCCAAAAGGAAAAAAAAATCACAAAGGTAAAAATTTAGGTTAGCTTTGCCCAAACTTTCATCACACTTTTATGATACAACTAATTCTGGAGAATTTAATCAAGTTATTAGTGTTGGAAAATGTGGAAGTAAAAGCAACATAGGCAGTTCCTACCACAGTGGTCACCACTAAAACTAATCAATCAATGCTTGAGATGTACAACTTATTAAGTGGCAAATTTCAAGAGATCCATTCTTATTTTCTTTCAGACAATACTGAGGAAACAGGCTTCCACATAGCAATTGATGAAGGTTTTCTGAAATGATGAATGTTTCTGTGATTTACAAGTTTTTTCTCAGTATTTTCTTTTCTACTTCTATGCAAGACAGATCAAAGTTTAAACGGTGACTTTACCTTGAAGCTAATTTGTCTGGCAAGCTCTTTAGCCTCCTTGTCTGCCTGGCTTGACACGCTTCCAGATGTCAGTGGTAAGAGGGCTGTCTTCATAGATGTGCCACACATTTCACAACAGAAGTCTTGTGACCTGCCCACAAAAGACATAGCTCAGAATAGCATGTTCTCAGTGTTCCTGTGTGCTTGTTTAATAAACTATTTGCAGAACAATCCACAGAAAGACAAGTGGTGGCAAGGCCAGTAGCTTAAAGTACTTCCCTCTGCCTCAAATCACACTATCTTGAAAAAATATGTTGAGAATTATCTGTATTACTAACACAAATTGTCTCAAGTCATTTAAGAAAGTATTAACAACTGACTTAAATATCACTATTATTTATACTTTATTAATAATTTTTTACAATTAAAATACTTATATCTGCAACAAATAAAAATGATAAATTATAAAGATTTAACTATTATTACAAATGTTATACTGGACATAGATTGGAGCTTGCACCTCCAATCCAGGAATTTCAGCTTCTTGGAGAACATAACCTTCCCACATCACCTCTCTATAGGGCACACTGCAAGTGGCTCTCCAAGCTAGTGAGGAATCACAGAGACTTGACAGGACAGTATCATGACTAACCTACCCCACCGACTCACTCCTGTTACTGAATGCTACTGAAAAGAGCCTGGCTCTACCTTTTTTACAACTCCTTTCAGATAATTGTACACATTGATATGATCTCTTGAACCTTCTCTTCTTCAGGCTGAACACTCCCAGCTCTTTTACTATCTCCATGGATGAAACATGTTCCAGCCTCTCAATCACCTTCATGGCACTGCACTGAATTATCTCCAGGATGCCCTTATCTTTCCTGTACTCTGACCTGGTCACAGTCCCACCTGAAGCCAGCACTGCTGATGTCTCACCAGTGCTGAATACTGAAATAGGATCACTTCCCTTGACTTGCTGGCAATGCTCCTCCTCGTGCAACCCAGGACACTTCAGCATTCTTTACTGCGAGGGCACCCTGCTGCCTCAGGATCAGCATAGTGACCACCATAATCTTCCCTTCCAAGCTCCCTTCTAGTCAGCTGATATTATTCCTCTCCAGGGGCAGGACTTTTCTCTGACATTCCTCTAGCCCACTGAGGCTCCTCTGGATGGCAGTACAACTTTCTGGTGTATCAGCCACTCCTCCCAGCTTTGTGTCACCAGCAAACTTGCTGAGGGTGCACCCTGTTTCTCATTATCCAGGTCATTAATGACACTGAATAGCACTGGCCCCAGCACTGATACCAGGAATATACCAATAGTGACCAGCCTGCAGCTGGATTTTGTGCTGCTTATCACAATCCTTTGAGCCAGGCAGCTCAGGCAGTTCTTAATCTCCCTTACTGTCCCCAGCTACCTAGGCTGTACTTCATGACTGAGGATAAGGGAAAGAACACCAAAAGCCTTGCTAAAGTCCCTATAAACAACATCCACCGCCCTCCTTTTGTTCACTAAGCTAATAATTTTATCATAGTCACAAACCTAATCTCAAGTTAACTTCTTAAAGATCATTTAGAAGAAGTTGCTTCAGAATTTTGAAATAATTTCACTATTAAATACAATTATACATCATTATTTTGGTGGTCTTCTCCCCCACTTACTATCAATTCCATCATACCCACTTTCTCTCCATGCTGCAATTAGTACTGTAACACAATGTTAATTACATCTCCAAGTCTGAATTTCAGACAAACCTCTAATATGACCACACAATGCTGGAAGGAATGGAGTGCTCTCAAAACATTTTGCTTGACTGCAATTTCCAAGTTTGCACAATAGTCAGAGAAAAAAGTGACTACACATACAAGACATCAAACTCGTTTTATTTGGAATAAATGCAATAGAATAGACTGATGTAGCTTATTTTCTACTCAATGCATTACCCTAAAAGTGAATTAATGTAAATGTCCCTACAACAACAACCTTAGCACTTACTTCTTTGCAAGAGCTCTTCTTTCTTCTGGTGTGTAATCTAGAGATCCTATTGCTCCTTCACCTTTGGTTGGCATAAATCCAATGATAGCTAGTAAAGCTGTTCTTACTAAAACGGGAAAACAGAGATAGAAACAAGTTGGCAGAAACAAGAGTTATGTAATCTCATTCCACAATCAGGAAAGTTGCATTTCTGAGTGCAAAACTTCATCCTGCCAAGTCTGAACTTCCTACAAGCAGCAGTAGTTTGGGGTTCTTTTTGGTACACTGCACGGCTTTCTTAATTTTGTTTTGACATTACATTGTAAACAAAGAAAAGGCCACCAGCCAACAGAGAAGAGAAAAATAAATTGTCACAAAAATGTTGCATTGAGTGTTCCAGACTTTAAAAACTATGAAATAAGGTAAAGCAGAACTAATATACAAAAAGGTGGTTGTAGGAAGAAGGGGAGCAGGGGGAGAGGAAAAACGAAAAGGTTCACAGGGAATTCTTTTTTTTTTTTTTGCATCTGTTTTCTATTACACACGAATTCTGCAATTTAATGTACACATGCTCAGAGTTTTTCTTTCTTGCAAAGTATTGCAGAATTTGTTCCTTTTATGTCGTCATAATAGGGGAAGGAACTCATGTAAAATATTGGTAACTGCTTGTAACAGAATTGTCATCTGAAGCATCTCTTTTGACAACATCTGTACTTGGACTTTGTTTTACAGAAGTAATGATACTTAAGAATTCAAGACACTTTGCTAATAGATTTGGTAAATAAATATCACATAAGTACCACAGAAAAGAGACAACATATATAGAACTACTTAGAAACACAGCATTTTCTACTCTTAAAAAATCATTAGAGACTTAACAAAAGTTGAAGAGTGGTCTGCTAGAAAACTCCTAAGATCTTACCAATATATTTTAAAAGTGAAACTAATATAGAAATAACTGATATACTGTACTCAGCAAAACTAGAATTACTTGCACATAAGCATATTGCCTTGGATGAACTGTGTCAGCTCTCAATTTCTGTAATAACAGTATTTTTAAAAACAAAGAGATGATTTAGTTATTTTGAACTCTGACCACATTATCTTTCCTCTTGAGTGCTCAGAACCAAATAATTAGAACTGAAAACTTCATTCTATTATTATTCAAGCTGGCTTAGTGATCACGCAAAAACAGGGTAAAGTAACAGGATTTCTTTTATAAGGAAAATTTTAAACAAAACACACAAAGAATATTCTAAGTAGTCTGAGAATTCTTAATGCGTATGTATCCAAGTAAAGAAGAGCTTACCATCACCCCTCAGTTTCTCAGTCCCGGCTTTTACTTAGTATGACTTCCAAATCATTCAATTTCATTCTTTTTATGGCCTTACATTTGACAAATTCTCCCCAATACACTCTCAAAATCTATCTCCTTTTCCACTATCAACATTTTTCATGAGATTCTCTTGAGTTTAAAGAACAAGTTGTTTGACAGGGGTAAGATTTTTTAAGGAATTGTTACTTACTACTCCACGAAGGCTGCCATGTTTCAGGATGGTGCCCTGAGATGCTTAAACAAATTTTCTTCCCCACTTCAAACCTGCCATTTGCCTTCAAAGGAAGGAGGAGGATACAATAAAGCATGCTAGAAGTTAACTCTTCATAAAAGTCATAAAAATCACAATCAAAAGAATTCCATACACAAACAATATGTGACAATCATACTACTGATGACACCACAAAATTGGCGTTCAGCTTGCTGAAAACAAAATTCTGTCATCTGAGTCTCTTAATGCATGAAGAAAACCTTCTACAAAACTATGCACAAAGGAAGGCCTTTGCCTCAAACTACAGGTCTGCCTCCCAACATCTGAGCAATGTATTCAACAGAAACCAAGAGGGCCCATGGAGAAACAGAAAAACCAGACAACCACATCAGCAATGTGATTGCTTCTGGAGGAAAGAGCATTTATTAGGCATAAAGCTTCGTGCAATTAAGAGATTACCAAAATAATCTTGGAAGACTTTGGACCGTCAATTATGCTATACTGTGCCACCTTTCTTACAAAAATAACATCATGTTAAATGCCTAGAATCTCCCTCTCTCTCTGTACCTATGATAAAATTGATAATATAAAAAGGAAAAACTAATGAGCATGCTTACTTACCGTCAGCAAAATAATGCTGGGTGGTTTCATGGGATATTCAGGTGGTAGCACTATTCGCCCATGATAAATCCCTCCATCAAAATCTGAATCTGGAGGGCCTCTAACAGTGAAGTGCCATTCAAAAAGATTATCCTAAAAATGTCCCCATCAAATGGAAGAAGGGGAAAAAAAAAAGTGTTCATCAGAGAAATAGACAACTCAATGCCATTTTCTTGAACAAAGACAGGCTGAAGAAACAGTATACAGGCAGAAGTTTTAAGAAGACAAAATCAAATGGAGAGTTAAGAGAATGCAGCAATAAGGATAAAGCATTGTAGGTTTCTGGGAAATTTAGTGCGCAATAATTCGCCAAAAGCCTCAAATTCATTATCCAAATTCTTTATGCTAGCTGTATAAATTATGACAGGAGTTGTACTACCCAACAGATGGAAAACTGAGTCAATTAAGAGTAAGATCCAAAATCTTTAGATCTTTGCCTCAGTGAACAATAATTTCTGGAGAACCAGGGGGAGACCTATACCAAGAAAGAACACTAATGACAGCCTTCCCAAAGCTCCTTCCGTGCCCAGGTCACACAGCCCAGAGAACTCCTATTTTCCCTACTCCACTAACAGTTGTGAAACAACTACTGTACCTTATTGCACAACTTTGAAAGGTACACTTTGAAATTTACAGTTTTATCATCACTGGACATATAAATAACTTCTCTTTAAACATTATTTCTTTGGGCTTTTGAGCTGCGATTTGGGTATCAGAACTTGAGCTGCCAACAACTTCCTCAATATTTACAAGCAGAACAACTCCTACTGTTAGGACAGGAGCCCAAATGAGGCTTGCTGTCAGTGAATGAGATCCCTCAGCTAATGCTGAACACTGGTATTACAGCCCTGGGGCGGCCCACCTAGTTGCAGTTTTTCAAGTATAGGAGACAACTGTCAAGATCTCCTTTCATCTGCCACTGTTCTCTTCCCACTGAGACACTGTTCTACTCCAGAAATAAGATCTTCATGTAGGTTACAAATAACAGCAAGAATTAAACCTCTAATTTTACCACAGGAAGCAGAAGCAAGCTACAGATAAAAACAAGAAGACAATAAGGACTATTTTATAGCACCCTGGAACATGCATTATGTGAGCATGTCAAACATGTTACTTATTTCTGCAAACAGCTAAAAATCAAATCTCCTAACTGAATACCACAGAACACTGCTTTTTTTTTAATTAACCAAGTGAAGTCAGTAGGGATTTCTGTTTAAGCTTCTAACCACCAGAACTTAATTGTCCTCTCAGCCCAAAAACTTAACCAGCTGTTTAGACAAGAAGCTACTCCTTAAGTGAAATCCCCCTCTCTTACAATGCATCCAGAATTGTACACATTTGTGTTTTTCACAGGTTTTCTTAAATGCAAAATGGCAATCCTCAGAGATCACCTTAGGTTAAGTGCTTCAGTGAACAACTCAACAAGTGTGCCAGATGTCAGGTTTGGTACAAAAAGCTTGATTTAAATATTAAGTATTTCCATAGTCTTGGGAAGGTGATGGGGGAATAAACACACCCATGCTATAAAACTACTCATGTGCAATGTTATTAAATACTTTCACCAATACCCTGAACAACAAGATCATTGAAGTTGAATTCTGCTGCTGATTTCCATCATAGGGGAAAAAAATTGTTTTGCTATCATTTTAGAAAAGTATATATTAAATGTATATATTAATAAAACTGCCTAATTACAAGTTCTTGCAAACATATAGAGAAACAAACCTCCAAAGGCTGTGCATGATAATGATCTGTAGGATCCTTCAGTTCTGCAGCCTCTTTCATCAGACGTTTGACAGCTGAAAAAAAAAAAGCATAAGACATGAAAACGAAGAAAATAACTTAATATGCATTGCATAGAAAAATACATAAAACATTTCCTGAAGAACTCTTTTCAGCTAACTAATCTTCTCTAGCAGATTCCAGCTTCTTCACTGGAGTTCATAATTCAAGATACTATATAATTACTTATGATGAATAAACCTTAAATGGGTTATACAAGCATAAAGTTATGAAAAATATGTGCATGGTCACAGTTTCTCAACAATGAACACTGGGACTAAAGTAGTTTTATGTTAGTAATTACACCAGACAGGAGGAAAAACCTACGTATCATTAACAGGGTTTCAGACTACAAGATTTACGAGGCTAACAACATCAATATTTTATGATACAGGACATCATGTGCATCTTTACCAACTGCTGAAAAGCTTTATTCTGACACCTCCCATGACAATTACATGACTACTCCTTCAGTTGAGCAAAAGGAGGTCACAGTAATACTTGAGAGAAATCAACATGTCACCAGTAAGAGGAGATGAAGTTTTATAATAGATTTGAAATATTTGAATATACCCAGCCTGAAAAATTTACCCAGGGCCTCTGCAGTTGGAACCTGCCACTGAGTGTGAACACCCAAGTATTCTTCTATCATGATCTCAGGATACTCATAGGTAACCTTCTCCAACCTTCCACTTCAGAAATACCAGCATCATCTGTATTTTCTTGTGCCCTCTTTTGCAAGCTCTGTTACATCACTTATACTTCAGGTGCCCTCATGTGCACCACACATTACTAAAAAACTCTGGCCTCCCCACAGAGGAATTTTCCTTCCAATCTACTGTGATAAGTCCTTTTCCTCCTTCACACTTTTGGACAGCTATAAACCATGGTTCAAAGTTTGAAAATTTCACTTCTTACAACCCAAACAGAAAACCAGTAATGTGGAAATCTTGCTGCTGTCGGTTACCTCAGTTATGCTGCTGCCACAGGGAGGTGTCAATTAAACACCTGACAGATCCCACCAGGTCACGTCACAGCTAGCAGCATTCAGGCTCTGCTGAGTAACAGTTTGTCTCTTTCCTCTTCATTAAAGTTTACCAGTTCATTAGAGAGGAATATAAGAAAACCAGTCTAGACCAGAAAAGGCTTTGGACTCAGCATTGCTTCACAGCTAACAAGGCTGGACACTTGCCTTTAGAAGAAGAGTGGCATGCACTAGGATGAGCTAATTCAGGAGTGAACACCTCATGAAGCAAAATGGTGACCATGAGAAAACTGAGACTGTGCGTAACAAAACCTAATAAAGACAGAGGAGTCATGGACAAGGCAGACAACTGTTACTGAGATTTCCCAGCTGAGAGACCAGGACAGAAAACAAATATATTCCCCCATAAAGGCATCATGTGGAGTCACCCACGTTCACCGAGGGAAAGCTATTACAGCATAACACTACTCCACTCTTGGGGCATGAAACAGCAAAATCTAATTTAGCTCTCGAATATCATAGAGATAATTTGCTTATAAGAAGTTTTCAGTATTAAGCAACCCAGGACATCTTAAAAATCTATCAGGTGACCTAACTTCACCCTTCCAATACCTGAAGAGAGCCTACAAGAAAGATGGGAGAAGGATTTTTTTATAAGAGCATGTAGCAACAAGATGGGGAATGGCTTCAAACTGAAAGAAAATAGATTTAGATTATATATTAGGAAAAAATTTATTTCTTGTGAGGATGGTAAGGAGCTGTAACAAGTTATCCAGTGAAATTGTGGATGCCCCATCCTGGAAGTGTTCCAGGCCAGGTTGGACGGAGCTCTCAGCAACTTGATCTAGAGAAAGGCATCCCTGCCCACAGCACAGGGATTGGAAGTAGGTGATCTTTAAGGTGCCTTCCAACCCAATCCTTACTATTATTCCATTATTCTAAGCAGCACATGTGTATGCAGAAAGGCTGAGAGCTGGGGTTGTTCAGCCTGAAGAAAAGGCTCTGGGGAGACTTTACTGTGACCTTTCAATACCTAGAAGATGCTTATAAGAAAGAAGTAACTTCTTACCACAGCCTGTAGTGGCAAGACAAGAGGGAATGGTTTTAAACTCAAAGAGAGTAAGTTTAGATTGGACATATGGAAGGAATTCTCTACCATGAGGCAATGAGACACGGGAACAAGTTGCCCAGAGAAGTTGTGGAGGCCTCATTCCTGGAAGCCTTGAAGGTCAAGTTGGACAGAGCTTTGAGCTGTGACCTAGCAGAAGGTGTCCTTCCTTGAGGCAGGGAGGCTGAACTAGATGACCTTTAAAGATCCCTGCCAACCCAAACTATTTTGTGTTTCTCTTCCCACACCCCTGAAAAATACCAGCTGAAAGGCTGCAAGGAAAAGCCTGGAGCTGTAAAGGTTTGTTCTGAGAACGTGTGATCCAGTGAAGAAAGCACAACATTTGTTTCTTCTTCAAGCCCTGCTGCAGTATTCATGAAACAGTTCTTCCTTTGGCTACCAAAAACTGCAGTGGAAGAAACAAGCATAATTCACAGTCTGCCTGCAATAAGTCATGGTATTTCAACCCACTTAAGTCATTGTGAGTCATTGAGTAAACATTTGGCAATGGCGATTCTGAAAAATCATTTAAAGTTCTAAAATTCTGAAAAACCATTTGAAATAAAGAATCACAGACTGTCAATAAAGTCAAAGAGTATGGCTAATACAGCCAAAAAAAAAAAAAAAGTCAAGACACTGAATTTGTCTAAGACAGGTTTTAGAGACAAAATAATCAAGTTATTTTTTAATGTGACATAACCATCAGCATGCAAAATAACCACACTTGCACAGATACATTCGGTAACACATTATCAATGTTCATCAAAATTAAATCCTGGGGAAATTAAGTTTCTGGACTAGAGATTACAGGAGAGTTCCCACCAATAAGCAGGAGGTGTGGGAACTCTACTGCTCTGTAGAGGAAAGACAGAACACTACAGGTCAGAAGCTCTGCCTGACAATCTGCTCCTTGCGTTACACTGAATAAAATTTTCTGAAAAGCAAAAAACGGATATTAAAAATCTGAGAATCAAGTTTAAAGCCACCAACTTACTTTAGGATTGAGTGGTGGTGGAATAACAATTAATGAGGAAAATTTGTACAATAAATGCATATGTGATTAATATATTTATTTCTGCCAAAAACCATGCCCAGTCAAATTCCACTTTCATCATCCTTTACTTCAAGCTACCCTGAAACTTCAGTACACACAATTGCTTCTTTTGAATATATCTGCTGGTTCATTCAAGTACTCCTACTATGTACTTGTCTGTACCTAGTGTCTGGGAAAACCTTCTGGACACAGAAAACGCAAGTGATCAGTCTTTGTAAACATCAGTGAAACTGCTTAAAGGGATGACAGCATCTGAACATCGGTGGTGTTTTCTTAGTAAATCATTATGTCTTTTAAAAAAAAAGTGGTTGTGCATGACAGTATCTTCCTCAAATGTACAGCAACCTTTTCATTCTGAAATGAATTCTCAAACTTCAGTTTGAAATTTCAGTTCCACTGTTTGAAAAAGAAAGTACATAATGTACAGATAAATAATAGAATCCAGAATAGCTGGCATAAAGCTAGAGATCTCTCAATCTTTCAAGATGACTTATCTAAGCTGGGAAAAGAAGAATAAAACAACCTGACAGCTTTTACTGCTTTGGCTAATGTTTCCTACCTTTTTATTTATGGCTGCTACTATTTTTTTTTTTACTTTAAACAAGATTTAGAGGTCTACTCAGAAGAAGTAGTAACTTTCCCTATGGCTCTGCTAACAAAAACAGCACAAGTAAAGATGCAATTTATTTACTGAATACAGGCTTTTCAGTGAAAGTGGAACTCCCATAAAACCCTTCATCTCAGATAAACTTTTATAACTACTCAAGCCACTTAAATGATTAGTAAAACACAAGTAATCCTTGTTATGTGTTTATCTATTAAAGAGACTACGACTTAAATTAGGAAAAGTATTATACAAAAATAATAGAAAAAAATTATAAAAAATGAAATCACATAAGACAGCTTGAGACAAGCATCATGTCCCTTAAATTACACAAATGTGTCATGGATGACATTTTGGGAGGGTCTTCTTAAATCCAGCTGGCTTTGTTTTCTTCCCCCTTCCACTCTATACCTGACCACTGAGCCAAGAGTGCCTGACCTACAGCCAGTGTAACCACCAAGTGACTTCAGAGGTCACAGTGCAGAGCATCACCTACCTGCTGAATCACCAGTCCCCACAGCAGCCCAAAGCATCTGGGAACCAAACTGCTTTGGCATTTAAAAGAAAATCTCGTTTACTTAAGGTAATGTTTAAATTTATTGTAAGGGGAAAAAAACAGTGAATCACACTCTCAGTAGCTCCAGTGTACATCATTAAAAAAACCCATCAGGATTAAGTTTATACGTAAAGTACCTAGGATTTCTCGTAAAATGACAGCACTTGATGAGCTTTGACATTTTAAGTAAATCACATTTTAAGTGATGTGGTCACTGACACATGTAAGAAAACATATTTAAAACAAAGAGTCACAGTAGCTCTTTGATGTGGAAAATGGTAGTTTTTTCAATGGTATTTTTTGCTGTACTCTATAGAGAATGGTTTATTAAATTTAAATATACAGCAACTCTAACAGGTTCACAGCAACCTGCACAGTGTCACTAGGAGCTGTGTGTCACCTTGTGGATGTATTTCTCTTGGACAGTTTAGAACCTGTGAATGATGTGTGATCATTTGTGAACTAAAAATAAGATAAATAAATCCAAAACACAGCACTGAACCAGCTACTAGGAAAAAAATTAACTCCATCCCAGCCAAGAACAGGACATTCCTCTGGCAGTTCCTTTGACTTCTGCTACAAAACAAATGTAAACACCATTTGCCAAGAAACAGGCCAGCTGTTTTCCATCCTCAAGACCCATAAGCCTCCTGAATAGCTGCTTTACATCTTCACAGCCACATGTACATTTTTTCACATGATCAACAAGACTCCTATACTCACATAAAGTATTAACAACTATTATAAAAACACAAAAAGTTTTAATTAGTCCTGTCTTGCTTTCCTCTCACCCGAAGAAACAACCAATCTTTAGTCCTCATTTCCCTCAGGGCAACAGGAAGTACAGTACTCTTATCGTAGTTGCAATTGAAAACAACTGTTCAGTGATCAACGCAAACGAAGGTAAAACTTACAAAATCCAAGGTGCTTGTTGAACACGTTACGATCAAATAGTGAATAAATTTTTAACATGTGTTCAACATTTTAATTTTAAACAATCTATCCTTATTTCATACACAGAAGCTACTAAGCAGCACAACAGCTACTGGCTATTTCCTATTAGCTGTTCAGTTAATAAAGAACTAATGTATGCTTGTTGGCCCAGATCACTTACTTGTGCAAAATACGCAGTGGAGAAAGAAGTACAGTTTTTAGGAAAAACAGCAATCATATTGAAGATGACAGCTAAGAGGATCACAATCTCAGCATTGTTATGTTCTCTATGCCTTCAAGATCCCAAAGCAGTGCCTCTGGGCAACAAATGCAGGACAGCATGCCATGACTCCTTCCATGTGCTCTCCATAGGGCTCCAGGGCACTCACTAATCAAAATCTTGATGAAGTGGTCTGCTGTAAGCAAAACAAACTCTGCCCCCTCAAAAACTAAAAAGCATGGTTTTTTGTGGGCTCTGTGTGAGGCACTGTATGTAGTTGTTCATAATTCTTCACGTGTCTCTGCTAATACCCACTCAGACACCTGGTCACAGCCCACGCAAAAGTGAGACATCGTCACTACAAGAGCAGTGACTACAAGATTCCGTGTCTGATCTTACAGCAGGCTAAGGGTCACAGCTCTTGGGGGAAAAAAAAAGTAAAGAGATTATTCCAAGTAGCTGTCTTATAAATTTCAGAAAATTAGGGATGTTCCTGAGGCATGAAGAGGATGAAGTCTGTACTTTAGTCAGCTGAGCTTTAATATTGATGGGAGAGGTTTATCAGCCATGTGGCAGCAGGCTGATATACACTGACTAATCCATTTTGAAATCCTAAGATAGAAAATAGCTTGCCCTTTTACAACTGCCAAAAATACACACAAAAATATGAAGCAACAGCTTACAAAGCTTTGCCTTATTGAAGCAATACAAAGAAACCTGAAGTGTGAAGTGTGAAATTTCATCCCTTCCAAAATTAACTGTCTTTTTGGGAAGAAATAAAAAAGAAACTCAAGTTCATAGGCAGTGTGAGAAGACAGCACCAGGTGAATGCTCCCATGGCTCCTTGCTCTTACAGAGGGCAAGTGACAGGAGCTGCTTTGCCATCCCAGACCTGCACTGCCCATGACCTGTACTTATGGCAAACTGAGACGGGCCAGAGCTGCGCTGCCTCTCATCAACAGAGACGTGGTGTGCAGGGGAACAACTTGCTTTGTGTTGTGGAGAGTTCCCATCTTTCAGATATGCTGGGATGAGCTAACTGGCTGTAAAAACAGGGATAAGAAAGAAGATAAACACATTGCCTAGGAGCAATCAGCAGCAGGACAAAGATGTGTAGCAATATTGTTCTTCTGTGGTCTGCTTGAGAGCACACAAACTACAGCAATGGAGAACCTAATTGATCCCCACTCACCAGTCTGGTCTAGCACATTCACAGAAAAGGGATCCAGGTATCAACCACAGATGAACTTCAGCTCCTTCACAACTCTATAGATCTTTATTTTAAGCCAAATTCTGCTATAAAGGCACATGTTTCTTTTAACAACATTTTCCTATTTAAAAATGTATTTTCATCTACAACATTACATTAAAGCAACTTATACTAAAAGGGCTAGTAGAATTTGCCCTTTTAAAATATATTGAGCAGACAAAATCACCATTTGCAGTTTGCTCAAGTCCAAAAGCAGATTTCAACAGTAGAAGCATCTTGTACAGGTACAAAACCATTACTTTTTCTATTCTGTCTCAAGACAGCATGTTCCAAATCCCTAAAGCTGACCTAAAGGTTAGCAGCTTGGTTCTTCCTCTATTAAAGGCAAAGCAACAACAACAGGCACAAGGACACTACTTGTTCTAAAGCCCTAGAGGGCTCAGTTACCAAAGTAATCCCTTCAGTCCACACATGACACAACCCCTTGAAATAGAAAATACAGTGGACTTCTTTTTATGTATTTTAGTGCCTTTACATTAATTGAAATCACCTTAATATTAGAATATTCTACAGTTCCATTGTTAACCTTCAGTTGAATGGCAAGAGTAAGATACCACCACTAAAGTGCACAGGTAACTAGAACAAGATAGGAATTTGTAAAACACACAGAAATATTAAATCATTCCATATGCTCATCTACCAGGTTAGCAACTAAAGTGCCAGACTACAAGTAGTAGCTATACATAATTACTGTCAACTCATTTTAATGTGCAACTGTAAAGAAAAAATATTTATTTAAAATATTTGTTTATATTTATTCAACACCTTTTTGCCCATCTGTTCAGTGAACGATTTCACACATATTGACTATTGAAATCAATGTTTTAAATCATTATAGAAATTTTTAAAGTTATTTATATAATTTACAAACTTTCACTATCTATATGGAAAGAAATAGTTTAATAAATTAAAATGCAACCAAACATGCTCAAGTTGGAGAAAGAATATTAAGCCATTGTATGAATTATTTATCTTTTCCCCTCAAAGTTCATCTTGCTATGGAACAGCAGGTTCCAGCTGGTTTTCAGCACCAAAAGGTGCTGAAAATCAATTCCAGTAAAGGTAATTTTCTCTTGCATAGAGGGGGGGACAAGTAATAATAAAGGGGAAGAACATTTCTAAATTAAGCCACAAATATTTCTCCTCTCCACCCAGATCCCGGGTGCTTGTCATACAGCACACCACCACTGTTTCCCATGACGTGGCAAACCACAACCAGTGAGCATGTTTGTGTGGCCTTCTAAATTCACATATGCCACACATCCTGCATATCTCCCCAGAAAAAGTATTCCTTTCTGACATTTTAAATGACAACAGGTTCATCATTTGCTTAGTGAGCCTTCTTATCTTCCAGTTATGCAACCTGGGTGTGAGGCTAAGTGACACAATTTAACAATAGACCCATCATCCGCATGAGGTATGTTTGTAAACAAGCATGTCACTGACATTTGTAAGGTACAAGTCATCATAACATTCAGTTTCTCCCCACCTCTCATGCTGGAAACAGGACGGTATGATTAAAAAATAAAGCTACTATTCATCACAATAACATGAAGCGGATAATGGCTATTTCTCAACACCCGGTCAGGCGAAAGCAGGGGCAGGACAGCAGCCCGCACACAAACCCTCGCAGCCCTCACTTCGGCAGGGCCAGCCCGCACACAAACCCTCGCAGCCCTCACTTCGGCAGGGCCAGCCAGGCCTCCGGCTGTGCAGCAGCTCCCGGGAGGTGAAGCCCTGGCACAGCCGGTCAGAGCCGCTCTCCAGCACAGCCACGGCCTGTCCACTGTCTGCTTCCTAGGAACCAAAGCCTTCCCTTCTAGCGCTGTTTTCTCCACAGCACTTGAGGCGTTTCTCTCACTTCAAGGATACAAAAGAAAGCCCAGGACTTATAGACATGAATTTTAACATGCAAACATGTCAAACCAAACATGTGAACAAACACAGACACACAAGTACACAGAGCCTGTACAGCAACACTTCTGCAAAACAAACTGACGCCACTCGGGCCAAGTTACCCTTGGCAAGCCGTGCCCTCACACGCACCCATTCGGAGTGCAGGCGATGCCCGGGGGAACAGGGCACGGCCACCTGACTAAGCGTTCAGAGGTACGTGTCCACGAACCACCAACACGCGTGGGCACACAGACACGTACACAGACCTGGCGGTCAGGGTGTTTCGAACCGAATTACAGCTCGGAGGAAGGTTTCAACGCCATCGCACTGCGAAGGAGAACCGAACCCGGCCGGCCTCCGCCTCGGCGCAGGGAACCCACCGCCACCGCCACCGCCGCAGCCCCGGCCCTCCTCCCCGCCGCAGCCCCGGCCCCGGCCCCGAGCCCTCCGCCACCGGCTCAGCCCCGAGGCGGGCTCGCCCGCCCGCAGCGGCCCGGGCAGCCCGTAAAGGCGCGGCCACCGCCTACCCGGGCTCTTGAGGTTGTACCGGGCCTCCATGGCAGCGGGCAGCCCTCGCTCCCTCCGCGGCTCCGGCGGCGGGGGCAGGGGCGGAGGAGGAAGGCCGGCCCCGGCCCGGCCCGGCCCGCCTCGGGACACTCCCCTGACGTAGCAGCGGCGGCGACAGCCCCGCCGTGACCGCGGGGGGAGGCACCTGCCGCGCCGGCACCGCCCCGGAACCGCAGCGGGAGGGCCGCGGTGGCTGCGAGTGGGGAGCCCGGCCGCAGAGGTGATGAGGCCAGGTGACCCCGGCCTCGGCGGGTCTGAAACTGGGGCTTGGAAAAGGAGCTCCCAGGAACCCACAGACCCGAGACACTGCACGCCCAGCAGACTTCACTGTAAGACTTAGTAGCACCTTGTTTGTTGGTTTTCAGGATCATGAAAGACTGAAATGACGTCATATGTCAATGGTTATTATTTTAGGCAAGAATTATCAGCAAGAGCTTGACTTGATTGCCACCTTTGCCATACCACAGTGACAGAGGAATATTTACATCTACAACTGTTTCTCTTCCCCGTGCTTGTAGGTGTAATACACTTGGGATAGAACTTTTAAGAACATATAGCTAAGACAGACTCTCAGCAGTCACCATTTCCTTTTGTTTCTGTACAAACTGTAAATAAGAAACAACCTCTTACGTATTTTTCTTCAGCATAAATTCGAAGCTCATAGCTAGCTCAAACTGTCTTTAATCTATGAAACTGTTTTAATTTCATTTTACTTTTATATTCTTCATAATCCTCTTTTACAAATTATTTTTTTGTTTTGGTGTCTTAGTCTTTAGTTCTCTTTTCTCCACTTTGAATTGAACAGCAGTGGCAAACAGTTGTAAATAAAAACATTTGAGTAGGTATATATTTTTCACCCCATCATGTTCTCTTTCGGTATTACAAAGCATCATGTTAGTCTTTCCTTTCCTGTTCTGTTGCACAGTGATGTGCTAACAGCAACAAGTAAAGAAAGCAACTTTACTCCTTCTGAACAGCTAGCAAAATTTTCAAAGGGGCAAAGTGATTGTCCTTTTTGCAGGGCAAAGCACTATGGATAATATAAAGGGTCATTAATGTATAGAGATGGGAAAAGGTGGCATCAGACCTTGGAGTTCCCTCTTATAACAAAAGCACCCAAATGGCCAACAACTCTTGATGACATTTCAGCATTTCTAGCTAAGAATGGTTGATCTGACCACTTGAGATGGTGAGCTGCAGGCACTGGCTGTTGGGTTTACAAACTATTTTTGTCATAAGTATCTTTCCTTGTCTTCCAGAGCCACCTTGCTGTGCAGATGGAGAAGGGCGTTGGGACAATCTGTCACTAAATCATGCCCTTCCCCAAAATAGGAGAGAGGTATTTTCCATTCAGAAATCTGGATTTCCAAGTAAAAAGTTCTGGAATCTATTTTGGTTGAAGATAATTTTTGAAGTTGTATTATAACATGAATAGTATAAGGTGGTACTTATTGTGAACTAGTTAAGCATAATGTGGAGTTCAGCTTTGCCTTCTGGGCTCCGGCCTTTGACCCTTGGATGCACTTACATTGTCATTTTATATAGTTCAAGGAGGAAACACCTGCAGTTAATGTGAAACTTAGGCTTTCAGCTAAAAGATACATAGTCACTGTAACTGCATGACAGCTAAGCACTGTTGAAATGAGCTGAATAAACTCAAACAAGAGAAATACCCTGAAAGGAGGTGCACGTTTTCCCCATTTAAGTAAGCTACAGAGTGGCCTGGCTGGGAGCTGGGGGAATTACCATGAGGTATTGTGCAGAGGTAGCAGTACAAGACTGCTTTAATTTTCAGATATACAATTAGTTAAAATCAGAGCTGCAGGATGTGAATGCTGCCAGATGCAACTGCTCATTCCTGCAAGCTAGTCAGCATACAGGTGGAGATCTGGGGATTAATTCCCAACCCCACATCACAGCAGCTGCTTGGGGCACATAAGGAGCTGGCACTGCAGAGCTCTTGCACAGTCAGCATTGCCAGTCCAGAAGCAGCAGCCTCCCTCCTCTTCCTGCCTCTGGTTAAAAATACCCTTTGGATTTTTCATCTGCCTTTTGTTTAGACTTTTGCAGGAAGAAGCCATTTTGTGCTAGAACTTGTGGGGTTTTAAAACCAAACACCAAATATAGTAGCAAAATTGCAGTCAAATCCTACATGCTGGCAGTACTTCATGTAGCTTGTGTATCCTGTCATATGATCTAACTTGGTGAAAAAATAAACATGCTCAGCTGAAGCACATAGAAACTGAAAGTTTGCCTGAACACTGCTGCAACAAAGATTTTGTTATTTAATGCCACACTGAATATGTGCTGAAACGTTTTACTCATATTTATGTGTACTTTTTTCTCTAGTTATCTTTGGAAGGTGGATCTAATAGATTCACCTAGCTTCAGAGCAAAGTAGCATATAGGCCCTTTTGATGCAAAAAAATATTACAGAATTAATGACAATCATAAGGTTTGATAAAATGAAAAATTTTTCAATTGAAGGTGTTTCTACTATAAAAGAAAGGCCACGTCAGAGTGAACATATAGGCAGAATTCTGCTGAACACTTGCAAATTATGGGTACATATTTCTGAGCTGATTCCTGAGGCTTACTTTATAGCTGATGGAGAGAACTGGGAGCTCCTCTTGCCTGGAACAGATGTTAGCTGTACACCCACCAAAACGTGCTTTAAAAGTTCCTGCATTTTTCAGGGAGATTAAGCTAAGTCCTCTGTGTTCTAGAGGACTTAGCTTAATTTCCCTGGTTAGGTATTTTTACATGTATGTATATATGTATGTATGTATGTATGTATGTATGTATAGCTGCATCTGATATACGTAGCTCTCTAAACCTGAGAGAAATGTGTCCTGCATTTTCCCACAGTTTAGAAGAATTACAAGTATTTCAGTCAATATAGCCTCTTATTTTTAACAGTACGATCCTTGAAGAACTGATTTTAAAGGTCCAAAAAGGAAGCTCAGCCAGTAGGAATGGGAATCACAAAGGTCACCATGCAGGGTTGGGGGCATGCACACTAAGAAGCATCCAGCAGGAGCCCACAAAGAGGGAGTTACTCCCAAAACCTCCTCTTTCTCTGGGAGGCAGAACACCCGTGTTCACAGGGGTTCAGTTTTTGCACAAAGATCTGGTGCATCAATGTATGTTCTTACAAATCTCAGGGAACTGTGCTAGGTAATGTGACACTCAACTACTATTTATTTCTCTGTGCAGGTCATATAATTGTATGAGATGAGACTATAAATATGTTAGTTGATTATCTAAAGTCAGTTCAGAGTGGGGTTTTTATGCCTTGTAGGCTGTCTCATAATTCAGCTACAAATTATTTATTCTAGATAAGGTTTGAGATCACAGAAACTTATGATAATACAATAGTTCTTTGTACAGAGCAATCACACTCTGCTTTTACAAATTCACAAAATGTAGAAGCGTTTGCCTCATTTATAATGCTAGCCTTTCAATACAGACAGTTGGCTGCAGAATTAAACTCTTGATGGAATTAAGGAATCTAATATTCATATGCCTGTATTGTCAGTGGGAACAGATACGACTTACTTGCAAGAGAAATCATCGTGGTACTCATTGTGACTAATACAGTCTCAGCTTTTAAAATCTTCTGTGTGAATTCAGACCTTGTAAATCTGGATTCAACAGGTGCACCTCCTCCTCATCGATAAGAACAAGTGTGGCATTGTGTAATCAGTGCCCGGCAGCAATTGCACAGATGGATGGTGCCTCTCAGGAAAGCAATTACTGTCTGTTCTTCAAGCTTAGTTCTAAGGCAACCATCTCACAAAATGGGGGGCTTTGCCAGCTGACTTTTAATTAGCATTATTTCAGAAATGAAGAAAGATAGTGGGGAAACAAGTTACCAGATTGCTTTAATTGATGAAGCAAGCGAGTGCCCGATCTGGACCACTGGTGCAGAGTTAGTGTGAACTAACAAGACGTTTTACAATGTGAAGTCAAAATAAAGGTACATATGTTTCAGCTTTTCTTTACTTCCTGAAGAATGAGGAGAATCATGCCAACCAGTTGACTCACGGTCTTCTGGCATCATTGCTGTAATAGTTCAGATGATTTCCTGGTTCAGAAGACATGTGCAAAGACCCAAGACAAAGCTGAAGCTGTGTCCAAGTGACAGCTGTTCACAACTCTGAACCTCCCTGATTTACTTACTCTATCTTTAGCAGTTACAGATAATGGCAGAAATTTTCTCTGGTGCATATTCTTCACCATGCAAATTGCAGAGCACACTAGATAGCTGGAGGCATTTGCAAACTACCAAAATATTTTGCTCCAGTGCCACTATTTAAGTGTGAATGTGTTCATATGGTTTATACTTATATTTGTATTGACACTATGCTTCAGTTTAGCACAGTTCAGAATGGCTTTTAGTTTGCACTGAATGGAAATAAAAACACAAAGGGTAGATCCTGCTATAATAGGAAAGGCAGCTTTGGTACTGTCCTCTTGATCCCTGTCAATTACTTGGACCTTTGAGGAGCATGTGGTGTAACCAACCTCACCACACCACCTCCCCGTGGCTGGCCCTGTTGTGATAGCCCATTATCTTTCCTTGATCTACATTTTCATGGAACCATAGAATCAATTCAGTTGGAAAAGACCTTTGGGATCACCAAGTCCAACTTTTGACTAAATACCACCAGGTCAATTAGACCATGGCACTAAGTGCTATGTCCAATCTTTCTTTAAATACCTCCAGGGATGCTGATTCCAATGTTTAATCACTCCATTACCTTCCTGGGCAGCCAATTTCAATGTTTAATGACCCTTTCTGTGAAGAAATTCCTCCAAATATCCAACCTGAACGTTTTGTGTAAGGCAGCTTGAATACACTGAAATGTTCTGGCCTACATGCTGTACCTTTGGCCACTCTGCACTTTTTTTCTTGCCTCTCATGTTTGCACTCATCATGTGTCTAATCCCAATTCTTCTCAATTTAGGCTAGTGCATGTTAGTTGTTGGCTTGTTTGTATTTTTTTTTTTAAAGAATGGACACCAGTGGGTTTTCTTCTGCTATTCAGCAATCCTGAAATAAATAATCCGTCTTACTTGTAGCAGGTCCAGGTATTCAGGGCAATATTCAGCAGAATGTCTTTTTTGACTAGTCTCATGAAAATCTTTTACCTTATCAAAAATATGTTAGTTTAGTCCGAGACACATTGTGATAGACTGCTGCACTAGGGGTTTTTGTCCCAGATATATTTATATATTTTTTTAAATTTTAAAATATGTTCTGGACATGATTAAGGAATGTTTAAAATCTGACAGTGAACATAAACTGTAACTTCAATATGAATACATACTTTATGGCATGCATACAAACCAGGATTATATAAATATGTTGAGTCTTTTTAGGGATGTTAATAGCATGTAATGGATTTTTACCATTTAGATTTTTTGTAGTCAGTATTTTTTTAGTAGGTTTTAGCTCAAGACCTAGCCTGTGGCTCATAATGCCTACAAGCCAAAGGGAATAGAGACTGGCAGGAACCAAGGAGACTGGGTATCAGACCTGGTTACAGCAAAGTGTGAAATTCAGAGATAGCAAACTGAGAAAGGTAACACAGAAGATACCAGGGAGAAAACAAATTAAAAGCACCAATCTGCTAGTGTCATTTTTAAATGCAGCTATTTGAAGATATGTGCATGAGCTAATATGCAAATATTAATATAGTGAGAAATCAAGTGGGATGTCAACCATATGCCATCATATAAGAGGAGCCCAAAAGAACTTCCCAACCAAGCTTATTTCTGATTTTTCACAGAGCTGAAATGGGAGAATTTGATGTGTTTATCTCTAATTGAGTAAATTCACATGCAGCTATTGATAAACATTTAAAATCTGAGTAAGAAATTTTGGTGTTAATGTATCTGTCCATCTAACGGGACAAAGCTGCAGCACAAAAATCATGACATGATGTCATGTACATTATCACTACAAAACCAGGAAA
The DNA here is from genome assembly GCF_048771995.1 of Taeniopygia guttata. NCBI lineage: Eukaryota > Metazoa > Chordata > Aves > Passeriformes > Estrildidae > Taeniopygia > Taeniopygia guttata. The sequence continues at coordinate 37,802,315 of NC_133027.1, forward strand.
ACCTCAGTGTTCAATTTAAGAAAGAAGTTCTTAAATTCTACAATGACTTGCAAAGGACAGCACAGGAAATATGTCATTAAAGCAAACAGTTGCTACTGTATACAATTACAGGTTATTTTCTTTAATTCCTCCACTTAATCTGATGATGCATATAAAGATGGAGGGAGTTAATAGGTCAACATATCTTTTAAAAATTGCTGCAGCACAGAATGAGCTCCCATAGTATCAAATCATCAGGAGTGCAATTTCACATGCAAGAAACCACAGAATTTTTGTTTTAGAGAAAAAACCCTGTTCTATCATGAAACATGAGAGCTCAAATGATCCATTTGAATTATGCTTTATCAGACTAGTTTGCTCCTGCCAATTACACTTCCATGCTAATGCACAGCATGTTGGTAATCACCAGATTTTAGAAACATATTCCAGCATTGTAACATTTTAAATATCCATTCCAGTGCATGTTCAAAGGTGAATTTGAACTTTTCAGAGAACCCTTCACACACTCTGAGCTGCTGCCTGTTGAATTATTTACAGGGATTTCCTCAATTATAACAAGTTCTTGGAACCAATAATTTATATTTATCTAGCTCCTGAGTTTAAAATGTCTATGGGATACTAAATTGGTTTGGGTTTATTGTAAATCAGTGTTTTAAAAAGACATGGCTTGTTCATTAATGGTCCCTACCATTTCTAGTCAACTTCAATGATAAATAAAAAATGGATACTCATGGATCAGGTACTTTAGAAATACTGGACTATTTGGAAAGTAATTACTTCTTCCACAGTTTCTAATTTTAGAAAAGGTATATCAACACTGCCTTAAGTGGCTCTTGTAGCACACAGGGTATTTAATTTCTTTAAAATAAAAACTAGAATCTCAATAACATTTAAAATAATTTTTTAAAGTAAAAGCAAGTTTTAAAATATATTTGTAAAAAGAACTTTGCATGCTTCAGCCAGCGTTCAATCACTTCAGCTAGAACATTAGAAAATGATTACTCAAAAGGGAAATGAGTTATCACCTAACCTGAAAATACCAAAGTTAAACACTAAAACGAATGAATTTTTAACATTCTTTCAATTTTATATTTGAAACATAAGTAATCTGATGAAAATTACATTTACTCTGATAATATCAAATCGGAAGTTTTATGTTGGCTAAAGTCACCTTCACTAAATTATGCTAGATAGTCTGTTCCAGATTCTAGATGGGACTACAAGAGGCAACTTCACTGTCTTAAACAAGTTGATGGTCTCTAATACAAGGGCATGCATGGCTGCATAGAACTCAGGCCAAATATATGGAAGCTACATTTAGTTATGACTCACAGCATAGCCTCTATAATGAGATAATTCACACATAAAAACAAAACAAAACAAATCTGGCCCAGCCTGGTAGGTGTTCGTAGTTCCACATAGCCACCTACACCTGGTGGGGTGAAGGGAGAACAGAGATTGTGACCCAGTGGGGAATTCTCAACAAAATGAAGGACAAACACACGTCCAGAAATTATGGCAGCCCTTCAATGAAAGTCATGTGGACTGTAAAGCTGCCAAAAGGAGTCTCTTACCCATGACTACTTTGGTGAACTCTGAAAACTGTTTTGCATTACTTTAACTGAGGACCTAGTCAGAATAATTGCCATCAACTAAGATGGTGGTGACAGTACCAAACTACAGCTACTGTCACTGTTCTTCACACCAGCACCAGGAGCAGTAATTTTTACTATTATCAGTATTTCTTACCTTCCTGAGCCCCTAGAACTGCATTACTTATCACACAACTCTTGACAGAGCCATTGGTTCTATCTTCTTGCCCGCCTCCAGAACTGTTTTGGCTAGGGGCAAATTAGCTGTGCATAAGTTACATTTTCCCTTACCTGTTTCTGGTGTACAGCAAGCTGCCTCCCATTCTGGCCAAGTTCTTCTCACTCCAAAAAGCTGCCAACAAAACCATTAGACTCCACATGCAATTGGTAAAAATTAGTGTCTCCCTTCCACCTAGAAATTGTAATTTTGTATCACTAATTAAACAAAAACACTGAATACAGAACATGGAAAGTAAGTGTTATTTCTTTTTAGGTTTGAGAGTCCTCTGCTGTCCTGGCTGATCCTGATGGTAAGTCTGTCCATGTTCAATATTAAAATAAAAAGTAGTGATGTATGCTGATTATTATGGCAGGTAGATTGTCCAGTCCTCATTTTAATGGTCTCGTCTTGATTTCAATCACAGATGTGCCCCTGATAGAGGGAATCAGAAACCAGTGCTCACACCTTTATGACTTATCAGTACATCAGAATGCCAGGGTGGAAATACATACAGATTCTTCATTGCGCCAACTGTACATGTGCAGGCTCTTGACACAAACTTAGCAATGTAAATCCAGCTGTACAGATACAACATACTGTTCTGAAGCCTTATAAAAATACCAGTGCAACATAGAGCCATTTTACAAAACAATCATCTTTATAGAAAGGTATTTTAGTGGTATATGCTGAGGTAAATAATAAAACCAGACCCAAGAGAGGGCACGACCAGTGTTAAGGAGAATGCCGGATGAAATTTGGCCAAAAGCCTGTTTTATAAAAGCTAATATTTACCTACCAGTTAGGATCCCTGGTAAGGTGCTTATTGCTGTAATACTTCAATATTATTCTTCAGTTTACAAATTGAAAAATATATGAAATTAGATCTGTATGAATGTTACGTATTAGCTGTCACAAATTTAAAAAGGCATTGTACCAAGTTTTCTTAATCGTTTACTAACCAATTTGATTGTAGCAGGTAAATAAACTACAGCATACATTTTACCTGACACCATGCATCAAAATCACCATAAAAACTAAGTTTATCAAAGTCCAAGTCCACAAGGAAAACATGAAAAAGTGCAAATTATGTACCCAGTATTTCTGTCACAGCTGTTTTTCCTTAATATGGCATGAAAAAGGTTTACAGCATATATTAAGAAAATTCTTACAAGTGCTCACCTCAATGTTTATATATACAACATTTTGCTCAAAGTGCTCACTATATGAAAAAAACTGATTGGATAAAAATATTTAAACAGTGCTTTCTGAACGTTCAGGAAAAATTCATATAATACTTCAGTCCCATTTGTTTTCCTCTTCACTCAGTGCAATGAGATGCAGAAGTCACATCAACTTCAAGAAAACTTTGCTTGCCACATTGACAGAAAACCTCAGTTACAGTGGCATCCTTGGTGTCCCATTGGGAGTGGGTCTTTTATTTTTTTGCAGGTGGCTTTGATGTTTTCGAGATCTTACTACTTTCATTCTTACTTCAAATACTTCTTGTATGGCTTTTCGAAAACAATGGAAATTGTAGTCTATTAATCCTACAGAGACACAAATGTTTTACATATTAACAAAGATATTCATATAAATAAGGTAATGAAAACATTGCTTATATTCTGTGTTTAGTGAAATGCCATACTCTCCGTCTGGAGGTCACATTCAGTGAACTGTCCAGGAATTTTTTCTGTGCTAAGCAAAAGCACATTTGAGAAATACAAATAATTCAGTAAGTATTACAGCTTGATACAATGTTTGCTACTAAATATGCTTATAGGTTTTAAGATAAATCAAATAGAAGTTCATTGGCAGATAACAGATTGTTAATTTAATAAAGGGCTTTGAAGAAATGCTCAGTATACTAGAAGAAAAACTGAAATCTTCCATAAAATATGGTGTCATTTTGGAAATCTGCTTTACAGAATAACTGTGATAAAAATAGGTACCATCTATTAATCAAGAAATATTTGTTTTTTGACAATACATAAACTTTGAAATGGATACTTGATAGAACTATGACCAAATCTCAGCCAGTTGTATTTCATCTTACACTGTAATTAAACAGTAACACAATAGACATGCTGTTGGATTAGATACTTACATAGTAGGCAGATAACATTACTGTGTCAGTGGGCTGAATGTAATCCCACAGAAAAGCTGTAAAGCCATACTGGTAGTCAATTGGAAGACTTACTGAGTGCTACAATTCTGTAATACCACAATATAATTTTAGAATTTTGGTACTGAGCTCATGACCTCATTTAATATTAATGCCATAAGCTTTCTTAACTCAAATACTGCAGCATTTTCCACTTCAGTTTCCCTAATAGGAGATGCATATTTTTAAGTGGTTTAAATCCACCATGATACACTTTGGTTTTTATTTCCCAGAAATTGTTTTCCATCTCCTTGTAGTTCACACAAATTTACTTGGAATTCCTGAGGCACAAAAAGCTCATCTCCACTATAATACCAGAACAGTATTGCAGAAGAGTGAAGGCTAGAAGTGTCCCAACTATGCAGACACAACAACCTCACACAGTTATGGACAAACCCTAATGGATGTTTATTCAACATGGTGTCTTTCTGAAACAGTGCTGTTAGTAAGTATGCAGAAATAACACTTCTTATGTTTTCTACAGGAAGCAACTGTATCCAACATTCATATGCAATAAAGGTGGTAGGGTTATGGAAGAGACATTTGACCAGTTTAAGTTCTATCAAAAGCTCAACAGGCTGTCAAACAGCCCAGCAGACATGGTACAAGTGCTGTGTTCACAAATACACCAACACTGACTAGTGAAATTACTATCACAAGATGGGGCATACAAGCCCAGATGACAGCTTGCTCTTCTGCTGCTGAGTTTTGGTCTCAGGGCATGTCACAAAGACCAGCAACTCAGTGAACATTGTGCCAGTGAGCAGAGAGGTCATGAACTAAGGGTTCAGTATTGACTTTGACCAGGGTCAGAAAGATGACAGAAATTTTACGCACTTAAACTGCAAAATATTAAAGCACTCCTAATTAGGACTAGGTCCTAAATATGCCAGTTTTCAAAAGCCTCCTTTCCAGATATAAGAAAAGCAACAACATTCTACCAGTCAGTTTCAAAGTTTTTCCTTTGGTTATGGCAGGCAAGCTGTTCCAAATGTGTATGCTGGTGTCAACAGGTACAAATCAGTGTCAGTCAAGATAAACTGACACAGTCTGCAGTTGCAGGTGGAAGCTTTACTGCATTGGATGTAAACTTTCAAATGCTTTCATATCAGAAAGTTGTTAAATATGTTTATGATTTCATCCCATCTTAATGCCTGCACAAGTACTTTCATTCCTTTAAAAATGTTATGTAAGCTTTATCAAGCTGTACTTACCTCAATATTTACGATACAGTTAACTGTTACCAGCTAATGAAAACCTCAGTTATTCATTAACTCACTAATATAAGGGAAAATTAATGCAATACTAGAAAAGGGGAAAAATACCTTTTCTCTCAAAGCTTTCTTCTCTGACAAAACAAACAAGAGCGAGGAATTTTGTCACCTCTTTTAAATAAAGGACAGTTGTATTATTCAGTTTTATGATTGCCATTGATTCTTTGTCATAAGGAGTTCCAGTGCCATCATCTTTAAGCCTAAAGAGCAGTATTCAAACAAACAAGAAAAGATAAGACACCAGATTAGCTAACAAAAGTACTGCTATATAGCTTCTCTCACCAAAGATTCTCAAACTTTATGAAATCTTCATTTTAGGATTTCAGCAAGACTCTTCTTCAAACTACACACTAGTAAACTAAGAAGACAAAGAGATTAAATTATTTATCACATCACACAGCAAACCTTAGATCTGGGGCTAGAAATCAGATTGATTGCCAAGTTCCTGAACTGGAACCTTACTTTTTCCTCTGTAAGTTACCACCCATTTACCATAAGGCTGCTTTTCTTTTAATCGGTGTTTTATATTATGACTTATCCTAAACATGTGAAACAGTAGGTCTGTACTGATATCTCCAAACCCAGTAAACTTGCTTGAGTGGTAGCAGCTGACTGATAGTTTAAGACATCATGAGACTTTCCTCATGAGACGCTGGCTTTTGCAACATCATATTATGAAAAGAGATTTCTCATTCACAGATGCTGTGTCATGATGATCAGTTTTTGTACACTGTAACACTGTAATTTTATCCTCATTCCTGAATGCACACACAGATATTGTTAAATGGATAGTTATCACCAACCTCCCAGAACAATTAGTCTCGATAATATTTTAAAGTGGCAAGTTCCACTGAAGCTCCATGAACAGGGGACAAAAAATAAATTGTAATATTGTCTTTGTAGCTAAAAAATGGCAAGCAGATCTCTGGTAATAAATGCTAAATGGCTACACAACCGCAGCGCAAGAATGATATTTTGTAAATAAAAAGTTCCACAGGTGGTGTTGTACAGATAATTATTAAATGCACACTCTTTTGAACTACACAGCAGAATCCTTCTCTTTACAAAAATCAGCATGTTTTATTTTATACCTCTGTAAAACAAATTCTTACACAGTTACTCAAGTGATGACTCCAAAATCTGAGACACACGGTAGAATATGCAAACTTCAAAGATTTTATACAAACTTCAAAGATTTCTAAAATTTTTTTGTTTATTGTTCCAGTGCTTATTGCACATGTGCACCAGGACTCTCCCTTGTACCTCCTCTAAGAGTGCAAGAAGTCTGTCAGTGGGTACAAATGCAAAGCTAGCCCAGCCTACCACTCTCTAAGCATGTTGTGAATTGGCCTCCAAGTGTAAGCACCTTGGTGCACTAATTCTTAATGTGCCCCGCCTTTCCCAGGAATGGCTGGCATTACATTTGGCCAAGGGCCAAGCCACTGAACATATAACTTGCAAGGAGATGTACACACCAGCCCAGAAGGTTTCCACTTGCTAATGTACCAGAAGGGGAAATTGAAAAAAACACAGAAAGGTCCTGTAGGGAATAGAAGACAAACTGAAGTGAGAGTAAAACAACTCTCTGAGGCTATTAGAGGCTACTGGCTATTAAACAAAACTAAATATGGCCCCACTTCTTTTTAAAACAGTAAGCATCCTTCTGTTGATTTCATCCCTAGGGTACAAAAAGATGATGTTTCATTTTATTTTAGGTCGGTTTCTTCTGGCTTCTTCCTCCAAATAAAATTATTAGCATAGAAAGAGGAAGATTCTCACAAAAGAGACTGAACAGGGAACAATGCTTGTTGCTGGGAAGGATCAGTCCCTCAGAAGACAGCCGTTTTCTCCTTCCCTGTCCTGGCAAATTATCCATTCTCATTATTGCTTACACCTACATCACTGAAATTTTGAGGCTATTGAGATTCTCAGTACACAGCTTTATGGAAAACATTCACAATTTACTTACCCATATATACAAGAAATGTCAATCACAACATCTATCATATCACAGCAGAGCTCGTAAGTTTGCATATCCACTGGAGTGCTGTCTGTTGCAATATAGATCTTACTGACTACATCAAATAAAAATGCTTTTTCGATCCCAGAATTCTATTCAAGAGAAGAAAAAAAAAGAAAAATAAAGTAGAATCCATATTTTCAAATCAACCCCAAGTTTTTCTGTTCCCTTACTTGCCTTTTATACAAAAAGTCTAGGCTAAAGAAATTAAATTGCAATTAAGCTCATTCTGAAAGCACTGTACATACAGTACTGTTGTATTTGTAGCAAACCATAATGCTCACAAACCTTCCAACAGTTTCTGCCTCTGAGCAGACATAGTGCTGAGTAACACTCCCGAACTTCTTCACCTGGAGAGATTTCTTTTCAGTGGAAAATGAGGGTTCAAGATTTTCGTGTTTTAATTGTAGCAACAGACATAAAAGCAAGCTGTAATCTAGTTATTCTAATTGGGCATACAAGAAGATAAGAAAGAAGGGAAAGAAAATGCTGATGGACAAAGAAGACAGTATTGCTCAGGAACTGATTTCCAAGGAAATTAAGAAAATTTTTAATTGCAGTCTGTAGCTGTTCTACTGTCTGGTTCTGTAAAATATCTTTTAGGATCACAGGAGAGAGACCAGCGTTGTGATGGAGCCTTCAGGTTTCATGTAGTACCGGTAGTTAAAGCTATGTTTAAAATGCTAAAGCTTGCTAAAATGATGACAACTATGTTCCTGCCAAGCTGATTAAGACACTCTCCTTACTGGAGATGTATCATATTCACAGCTCTGAGAAGCTAGCCAGGAATGCTAGCTCTTACTCTTTGTGTAGATAAGGTAAACTGCCATAAGCCTCTGCTTCCTGGAAAAAAAAAAGTGTACTTCTTAACTGAAAACAGTAGCCTTGCAGGCTGACGTCAAAGGAGTACACCTGCACAGCTGTCCCAGCATGACAAAGGGCAATTTTTTTCCAGTGTTGCTAAAGCACAAGTTCTAAAATACTCTTCAGTATCTATCTATATGGGAAGACAAGCAATTTTCTCCATCCAATGGAACTGTCTCCATACATGGGACTCCCATTTTAACATGGTTTGGGACTGGTGCCACAGTAGTTCTGTAACCACCAAAAACCACACTGAAAGTCCCTAACAAGTTTTAATAGTTTAAGCTTCTTTTGTACAGTTACAGAACTTTTCCATTTTTTTTCCTTCTTTTCTAAGTCAACTATTTAACATATAGTTAAGTAACTAAAGTGATTCTCCTGCTTTCCATATTTCCTGAAATAGGCAGAAAAATTTCCAGCACTACATATGCTATTGAACAATGGCCAGCAGTATTTTGGGTATTTTCTTCTTAAAGAGGCGTCACTGTTTCATCACTACACACAGAGCTAAGGCTGCAAACATCCATTAGTAATAACAGAATATAGAGGTGAATTTATTGTATTTCATAATGGAAAAGACTGAGTGGCCTCTTTCAGTTAATCAGTAATAAAAAAATATTAAAAACAAAGGGACCTCTAAACATCCCTTTCAGCATACAGGGTTCTATGAGTTTGTGTTCTTTGAGCACAAAGAACAAAAATGTATGCATATTTATGCTGTTTGTTCTGGCCACATATGGGAGTTCTGTAATTTTATTTTTCAAATAGTAATTCTGACAGCACATCACACAGTTCAACAGATGCTGTCAAATAAGATTAATTACAAGAATCTTTTGAAATATCATGTAAGTACATAGCTGTAACTCATTGCCAAAACTGTACTTGAAAATACAAGTCATTTCAGACAGAAGCTGACACTTGAGCCCTGCAGTGTCATTCCTGAGAAGTCAATCACACAGTTTTGTATTACAAAAAGAGATACATAGCAACAATTTCAGCTGTACAAGTAAGATGCACTTTAAATTATTAAGATGCCAGTGACAATACAGTAACATTTAACAGTGAGAAGTGATTTTTTTTATCTCATTGCTCCAGGTGTTGCAGCCTGCCTGTACTTGCAGTGACAGTTCAGAAAGTTTTCTGAACTTTTGCCATGAACATCTTGAGACATTTTGCCATGCCAGCAGTTACACCTGCTGGTTAAGGGCAGAAATTGGTCTTTTAACTTAAACTATGCTTGTTTTCAATTGCAACTGATCCATTGTGGTAGACCTGCTGAGAAACTGCACATATCTGCTTCTTCAGAACTTTGTATGGTGATAGAAACCTCTGTGAAATGGTAGGATGGACTCCCAGGAGTAGTCACCACTAAATTTACCCACACGCCTTCAAATATTTCATTTGGCAGGATTTTTAATACAACTGTAACCGAAAAGTCAAAGGATTTCCAGGATCTTATGTCAAAAATTCCCAGAATTTTTGTGTGGAAACTACTCAACACTCCACCCTCCACCTGCTACCCCTAGCCCACAAAAAGACCCCAAACAGAAATTGTAGAAACAATAATAACAAGTCATAGAAAAAACAGGAAAAGGTGGATAAAAAGTACTGTTCAAAGAGACATTACATCATTACTGCTTAGGGAAAATTACAATAAGAGATCAACTGTTTCTGTTACTGGAGCTGGTGGGTTCCTTACTGAATGAAAGGCTGCCATTGCTTAATGAAAGCAGGATCTGAATAAACACCAGTTCTCTCTGACGCAACCTACAGTCTGCAGAGAAGATGCAACATGTGCTAAAGGCACTCTGAATCAATGTAAGAATATTCCATGGTTAATCTGACCAAAAGAGTCATTGTGAAAAATCTGCAATGAATATATGAGATTTTATTTTGGATAGGTAAAAACCATGAGGTACTTGAAATTCAAACCATGTTTCTCAGCTATATGGGGTGTGATGATGTAGAAGACAGTTTCTATTACTTAAATAGAATGGGTTAAGTAAAAGTGGTAGCATTCCTCCAATTCCTAGGATAGGTAAGCAAGCCTATCTTTTTCTATCTTTAATGTATGAAAGTAAGCCAGAATTTGGCCCTAAAAAGCAACTCTCAAAAGAACTTAAGAGGATATTGCCAGTCACAACCAGTTAGTAATGAATTTTGGACAATTATTTAAAGAGGCTTTACATCACACAGCAGATTTCATGAATTAATTTTTATCACTACATTTGAATTTGCAGATTACAAAATTTAAATAATTATCAAATCGATATATTGTTTTATTTTTACTATAATAATTGTTTGTCTTAATACATACTTTTTAATATCCCTCAAAACAAACCAAACAACCCTCAAATGAAAATATGCCTTCCCATGTCACACAACTTAATTGGTTGATAAGGCCACAGTAATTAAGAAACAGGCATCCTTCTATATGAAGCTGGTAAGTCAGGTAAGATTAATGTGGATTTTTAGTGCCAGTTATTTAATGAATTACAGGCCATTACATTAAAGAATGCAGAAGCAGTATTATACACTGATGGTTCCTCAAACATGCTGACACACTGTGGCATTATAAACTTGGGAAAAAACCTGCTGTGAACTTAAAAGTGATTGCAGAACTATTCTTGTAATCATCAGCTTTTTGTGTTGGAAGCCTCCATGGCATAAATGAAAGCACTTCCTTGTGAATGCTGCTGCAAACTCAAAAGTAGAACATGAAAACACCAACGCCCTGATATCCAACACATTGGCTTCCTGAGGTAAGGCGTGACCAAAATCCATGCCAAAATTTGTTGTTACTAAGTTGCCAAGGTAAAGATGCACCCCCCAACTTACTGTATGAGGGAGAATGATGCTTAATCTTCCTGTGGCTGCAAATAATCATTCCGAGTCTCTCTATCTACAGACAGAAGATACTTGTAAAAACAGCAACCATGCTGAGGACATAGTGATGCAGCTACACATGGCCCCGGGTCATTTAGAAACTGGAGCAAAGAAACAGTTCGAGACTTTCCCCATACTGAACAGGGGAAACAGCACACCTCCCTCACTTTTCTGGACATCCCATTTATTTGAAATACTTTTTCTTCCTTACAAACTATACCTAATATTGTAGGTGTGATTGAGCTGGGTGTTCAGACACACAAGCAACTGTCATCAGTCATTCAGGAAGCTGCCTGTGCTCAGTTCATGTGGAGATTCTGTACAAACCCTTCATCAACTCCAAACAGTGAGGAGACTCCATACAGAGATCTAACTCACAGAGTGACTGGAGTGGCTCTGGCACAGGGAAGACTATTATTCAGCCAGCTTTCTCTGTAAGACTGTGTGCCAAAACCACTATCTAATTGCTCTAATTTTATCTTATTATTATCTAATAATATTTTATTATTATCTAATAATATCAACAGGCTGTTGAATGATATTAAATAATTTCTTATGTCAAAATCGCAAAAAGACACAACAAAGTATCTTGCTTGGAAATTGAAGCTTCAGAAATTAAGAGCTAGATGCTAAGCACATAATTAGAATATTGTGAGAAAGGGTGCAGTTTTCAGAGCCATTAGGACCTGATATAACAACCACTAAAATAGGGAGTTTCCCCTTTTCACAACCTACTCACTGTGCTCCCCTTCACTCGCTGCTCCATGTTTCCATCTCTTACCTTGTGCCAGAACAAGAGCATGTTGGGCTCATCCATCACCTGCTTTTAACTAAATTAAACAGTGCATAAATGCATGGTATAGTAACCCCATGAGGGAACAGATGAGTGTCAGAACCAGTAGAAAGGAAAGGAAGGGATCAGACATACAGGAAGAGTGGAGCAAGCAATCTCTTCCACAGTGGTAACAAACCACTAGATATACAAAACTCTCTAACTGGCCTTCAGAGTAACTATGGAAGCAGTGAAAGTTGTGGTGGACTCTGTCTAAAAATTTCACAGCATAAGAAGATTTTCTTAAGCTCGGTAAACATCCAATACAAAGTAAAATTAATTCTGGGAAGCACTACAGACAGCTCCCCATATGAGGTCAGACTAGATTATGTTCCTTTAAATATTTATTCATACAAGGTTTAAGTGCAACTTCAACAAATACATGCAACACAGACTTTTGCAACATTCAGATTGATGTTTTGAGCAGAAAAGTGACGGCTGCTACCCCACTTTACGTGACTCAGGTAATACTCTGAGTATCTCAGCAGCTTATCAATGCTGTTTAATAGACATGGAGGTGATGCCAAGCTGCATGGAGGTGCATTTCAACTAAGTTCTAATAATTTCTCTGAGAATTCACACTGCGCATGATCTCTAAGAAGGCAGTGAACAGAGTATCTGAACATGCATGTTGGACACAGCCAGATCTACAGACAAAGGACATAGTAAGTACTTACTGAAATAAAGATGTTAAGCAGGTTTTCCAGTGTTGGGAGCTGTGGAATCAGTTTCTGTACCACTTTGCTAAATGCTTCAAATATAGAATGATCATATATGCTTGTCAGATAAAAGCTGGAAAAAAATGTCACCACATTTTCCTTTTAGCCACATACTGTGAACATGATGTACCTTTCATAATATGAGTGAAATTAAAATATTGTCAGACATTAAGTGCCTACACTAATGCAATTATCCCCTGTGATCAAAAGTCATGATATGATTGAAACACAGGACTAAATCTCTATATTAAAGAGCCCCCCAGCCTTGACAGTGAAACCTATAACGCAATGTAGAACTTTTTAATGCAACTCCCATGCTGGTATTCTTACGAAAATATTTATCAAATTTCAGGAGAGGAGTATTACTGAGTATGCCTATTGTGATCTACTTTTTGAAAGCTGTGGACCCATTTATCAGTGCAGTGATGCAGTCAAGTAGTTAAGAGCACTAAAGAGCTGGCATGTTCATGGAGCAGGCCTCTCTTTGCAATATATTTGTACTTGGCTTTCAAGTGCTAAGAAAGCCATGACAACTTGATGTCCTCTGGTTCCCAGTCAGCTAAATCCACTGCTTGTCACCATTTGCTACAGTAACCCATTTTACCAGAAGACACAAGTCAAAGATACAGCACAGGTCTTCCCAAGCAGCTCCAAGCAGTCTGCAGCAGTGAGGACGAGTGACTGGGAGGGGACCATGTGGCACAGAGCTTTCAAAAAAGGCAAAAGTGATGTGGTGGCATATACACTCCATGGCCTGGAACTCTACTGGTTGTTGTCACTGTCCAAGCCAACTTATTTCAAGACAGCAACTGCAGCAAAACCTGATAGGATTCTGGCATGTTTGTCTGGCATCTGTTATTAAGCAGCTCTCCATCTTTCCCTTCAAGACAGCAATCAGAAATAGGATACTTTGGCTCAGGTCAAATGCACTATCTCTAATTATCCCTTTCCTTCATATATCAAAAGCATGTTGCCCGCTACTTCAAGAGGGCAGACAATGGTAACTTGTCAAATATGCTGCTCTCTTCTTTAGCATTCTCTGCACAGCAACTTTTCTCACCTGAGGTGGATCTTCTCCAATCCTGCATCTGCAAGATCATCATTTGCCCTCTGGTGAATATCCCTCTGTGTTTCAATCTTATGATCATCAGATAAACCATCCACTTTATGGATAAAGATTTCAAAGTTGATATCTGGATTCACTTTATAGGCTCTGGTCACAGTAAGATGCAGCCGAGCTAATGCTTCCATATAATCATCCTAATAAAGGAAAAAGAAGAACTACAATTTAGGAAGGTATTTAAAAATATATATATTATATTTTGTGATACTTATTTTTAAATAGTACTACAGCTCAACAACAGCTTGATTTTTTTTAATGTTTTATAAGTAGAACCCTGAGCCTACATCCAGCATGTGCACCAATCTCATGCTGTCAGCACTTAGGAATCTGAGCAAGAACCTTGAGATGTTAAAACAAATTAGTTAACTTCCAAACACACTGCAGAGAGAGATTAAAAATAGCCAAGCAGCTCTTCAAGTTGTAATGACTTCTTTTTAATGTGTGTTTGTGATGTAGATTATTTATTTGCTTTGAAAAAAACTGTGCTTTCCAACCCATTTGTCTATTGCTGAAGAAAGAAAAAAAAAATAGCCCCTTTTTTTACCTGAGAATCAATAACAAATATCAGTGCTCCAGTGCCTCTGAAAATCATCTCATAATCAAACGTAGGGTCAAAGAAGTCAATTTGCCCAGGAAAATCCCATATCTGAAAGTTGACAAAGGAGCTGTTGGAAACATCCTCTCTGCAGATCTTGTTTGTGCTCTCCAAGAAGAGAGTCTCATTCGGCGACATTTTGTGAAAGACAACTTTCTGAATGGAAGACTTTCCACTTCTTCTCAATCCCATGAGCAGGATTCTTGGCTTAACTTCAGTACTGAAGGGATCATTGAAATCCAAAACTGAATAAAATCACACAAAAAGAAAAGGAATATACTATGGCAATATAATTAGTAACTGCCAGATAACATGCATTTGATATTTATTTTCATAAATTTTTATTTTAATTTATGCAAATGTTACCAATGTTTAAGCTTAGAGAGCAGTGTTATAGGCATTTTGACTTGAATTATTTGCCCCTGAGGGTATACTATCAGAAAATTTACTTCTCACCTCCAAGACAGAAACTGCAGAAATTGTATGTGAAAAGTCTGTTATCACATATAGACATCTTTAAATGCCTAATTTTATTCTAATTAACACTATGCCACATATATTCTCCTTTAAAAGAGTATCATCTGATAATAAATACCCCTTTGCAGCAGATAGGTACATCACTATGCTGGAAGAACAGAGTAAGACTCTGTTAAGTACCTCTGCAGGATCGTTCTACCTGAGGGCTTCCTTTCTCTAAAATCAATCAACAAATAAATAAATTAATAAATGAAATCATACATGCAAGGAGCTACAGGAAGAGATCAACTCAGCAGACACACAGTGATTCTATGTTGCTTACAGTACTGAGCTCATGAGGAGTCCTTTTCTAAGGTGCTTAGGATTTCACCTGCTGCTCAGTAATTTGTGTTACAATCTGTAAAGGTTTGTTTATCCAATAAATAAGATTACAGCATATCATCTGCCTATTTGCAAAACAAAGCCTGGGAACACAGGGGTTTCATTGTGTTACCTACCCCAGTTTGAAACTGGAACTACTTTTTCTGGTGCTGATGCAGTTATATCAGCATCAGGTAGTTCCAAGAGTAAACTATGCTGTTATATCTGTAGGGACATGAATATATAGCTATCCATTCCTGTAGGCTTTAGCTTCAGGTATCTCTAATCAAAACACCCAAAGCAGTCTGAATTGCTGCATTTAGTTGGCCTAGAACTTTGAAATGTCCTTTGGTGCTGAGGTGAAAGGGCACTGCCCTTATATGTAAAATGCTCTGAAACATCTCTATGACTCTGCCATGTCAAACATAAGTAGGGCAAAATAAAAGAGTTGTCAGTGCTAAATCCACAGAGTACAACTCAGTATTTTAAACCTGACCTCTGTGTCAGTGTGTTAAACCTGACCACACAACAGGCTAAACATACTATCCAGTGAGGTTTGGTAGACCTTCTCCTATCCACTGAACTACAGACTATTCAGATTATACTTCATAGCACAACATAATTGCATTTCTTTTTCTTTTTTCTGTTGGGATAAGTTTTGAATTGCAAAACTTATCTGGCACACATTCATATGCATCATTCTTGAATGTGCCCTGCATACGTGGTCAGCTTTACTCCCAAAATATGAAAATCCAAAACAAGAAACTTCAGTAACAATTCAAACCTGCCAATTTATTACATAGTCTTATCAGCCAAAAAAAGACGGAAAGCTTAAAGGAATTCTTTGCCTAGGGGCATGTTTTGCACCCAGGGGTGGTGACCACATCTTGTGCCTTCTTGTGTGCCTGAAGCCTCACTCACAGCTTTCAGAAACGCAGGGGCAGAGTATGTCTGCCAGGAGGGTACAGAACCTTGTCCAGGTCTCTTTGTGCCTCCCAAATTTGAGTGAGAGAGAAGTAGGGCTTCTGAAACTGACAGTATTGCAGTGTTAGCAGAAAACATCTCCTGGCACCATCTACTGGCTTGTGAGAGGTTGTACCATTCAGTGCAGGTCCGTGTCACCAGTGACTGACAGAAGTTTTCAACCCATTATGGGAGGGATCCTGTCTATTTCAAATACAATTGAAAGTGGTAATTGGCATGTATTACCACTTACTGTGGTCTTACCAATTATCACACATGAACACTGCCAGGCAGGAGTAGTGCACAGGGGAAATGCTTTCAGGCAGAGCAGGCATAAGTAACTGTAAGAATCTCATCCTGTAAACACAGCAATGGCCACTTCTGATGGTCTACACACAACAAATTTAGGAAGTAAGAAACTGAGGTCAGCATGCTCCTCTACTCTTCCCATCAGCTTGAACAGAGGTAGTACCTCCTGTGGCTAGGAGAAACATGTGCCTACAATACTTCACACCTCCAGAAGAATAATAAACACCTGCACTAAGATGATGTAAGGTATTTTATGTCTTGTCAATAAACCAAATATACAAGATTTAATGGTGTATCCTTCATCTCACTCCTTTATTTTTTTTTTTTTTTTGCCATCAGAAGAGAAAATAATTTATTCAAAGCTTTATAAAGACTTTATAAAAGCATGTAAAGAACAGTCTTCAAGTTGAGGCTTTATTGCATGTTAAAAAAAAAATAAAAAGCCTCCCATTTGCTCTGTATGCAACTGAACTTACAAAGTCTCATCTAACATGGATTAGTACTTTGTGTCCCCTTCCTCTTCCCACCACAATAACACCAACTTCCTCCCATATGTCTTATGACATCTCCTCCAAATAATAGATATGACATGCTGTGGCTGATCTGGAGCTCAGCACATTTCAGTTGGCTAGTCTGTGTACACCCGTCTGCCAGCTGCTACCACAGTGAACACACAAAACTGCTCACTTGTCCCTCTGAGGACGCTTCATTTAGCTTTCTCCTCTTTTCTGAATGCCAGTTTTCCTCAAACTTGTGGGAACTTAATAACCTTTCGGTCATCTTTTGTTCAGATTTGGTTGAAGGTAGATTGCATTTTCCAAGATTCTCACCATTGATGAGACAACCAGAGGACAAGCTACATACCTAACTCCTTTTTCTTTGAGAAACAAGCTAAAAACCTGCACATATCTGAAGAAATCTTTTAAACAATTTGGGAGTTTTTACATTGTGGTATTAAATTATTCCAGGCTGTTAGATTTGTACTGATTATAATGCTTAATAGAAGGAAATAGCTTTCTATTAAAGCCATACTAAAAAAAAAATACAGTTGCAACTGCAAGCAGAATTAAGGATGAGAAGAATGATGACCAGCTCTTCTGCTAGTAAGACTGTTACTTAGCTTTTGAAATCCTGCCAGTTCAAAGACAGGGAAATGTAAGAGTATCATCCAAACCTGACGAGATAGCAAGGCTTCTACAGCACTTCCCTCTCAGAGAGAGTTAAGAGATTACCTTATATGTAAAGGAATTGGACGATGCATTGCCTGCCCACATTCCTTTGCAGGAGTACATGACAACTCCTTTTTTAATTTGCTACAGAAATGCCAGTAGATGTATCACTGCAACTTCCCAGACTAGGTTACTGAGTGAGATCATAATATGCCCAAGAGAAACACTAAACTCTTCTCTGTTCTATAACGGGAAAGATAATCTTCCCTCTTGTGAGATGCAACACATTTCCTGCTTCATTCACTTTTGCAAAGAGTAAATGTTGTAAAATGCCAGACTCTAATGCATATCAACAGCCCTTCATATTTCAGCTTTTCTAAGCAGCCATAAAAACAGAAGCCACACTGGTAAGAGGCCATTCCTTTGAAGTATTCACAAATTTAATTCAACAAACCTAAAAGCACTTTCACAGAAAAGCACTCAATTCATCACAAAACTTCTGTTAACTGCAGCTGTGTCCTTGACTATGGAGTGTGTTTTGCAAGCATTGCAACATGCAGAAGAGCACAGCTCTGAGGAGGTGAGAACCGCCACGTAGCAGTCCCGACCTGTCTCCCCAGTACACAATGAATACTTCAGTATCTCCTTTATGCTATTAGATATCTAGAGATAACTAAAATAGTTTTTGAAGCCCATCCTGAATTCCAAATCAATTGCAATTAATTGTCAAAGCAGGTGACTACCCGTGCTTTGTGGGAGTATGGGATGGGGATGCCACTTTCTGTACATCCCACCAGCTTTCAAACATCCAAATAAACCATCACAGCTCATCTGTTCAAGTAACATAAAACCAAAAGGAATTATTTTGCTCATGTTACCATCTGCAAGGTAACAAGTCTCTGAGTCTAGTTTTGAACTAATACAGCTAATGATGATTTTTTTCCCCCACTAATTCAGTTATATTAAGTTTTAACCATTTCTGTGTAAAGGAGAGGTAGCAGTCACAAACTTTCTGCTCTTACCTTCAAACCCATTAATCCTGTAGCATTTCCAGTACTGCTGTGACTGTGGTATTTGTAGCACTTTGGATTGCTGTCAAGACAATGCCCTTACAAAACACATGCAATGAACAAATTCAATGCTAACCCATGTCCTGAGACTAAAGAGTTAACAGAAAAAGCTAGTATACAATGAATAAGGATGTTCAGCTACTGTGGGTTCATACACATTGCAGAAACACCTGGTGGAAGGAAATTCCTGTGGCTACAGAAAAGTCTCAGAAGTATCTTTTCCAGAAGACCAGGTTCCATGCTGCCACAAGTGCAGCACTCTGCAGTTACCACTCTGCAGTGGTATGTCTTAAAGCCACTTCCTTGGACACTCTGCAGAGGACTTTCCTGCTTCTAAAGACTTTCTAATTGCATCTATAAAAAATATGATTATGCTTTATGTAAATTTAAGTGTTTTAAGGTGTCTGAATATGACCCTAAGTGTAAACGAAAGACAATGATTTCAGCACTGAAGCTGGAGACACAAACCCAGTATAGGGTGAGGGATGACAAATAAGAAGTTCTGAAATCTTCTTCATGCTTACAAGAAGAAATTATTCTTTTACTTTTAAGCCTAGCTTCTCTCTTCACTATTAACAGCCATGCATTGAAGCTATTCTTCTTATAGTGCCTTTTTCATTCTGACTGACACTGACACTGAATTTTGGACTACTTGCTGTACAGAGCCAGGAAAAGAGGACAAAAAAAAGGGGGAAAGCCCCCTGCCCTGCAGCCCTGTGTTACACAAAATGCAGATCCAAATCCCAATCCCCTCTATTTCAGATGTTGTCTCCCTCTTTCTCCAAAGAATTCAAAATGAAACAAAAAACCAGGGAATCTGGACAGTTAGAATGGGTTTTGTTTTAATTCTGTGTAAAACAGTCCCTTTATGGACTGTCTTCTCCTGCTATTCAGGATGTAAAGGCTCTTTTCTGTTAAGTACAATATTCTGGTGTTACTATAAAGAAGCAATTGCAATTTTTAGCAGTCTAACAAGTTCCTATTCAAAAATATCCAAAAGAATTTGTCTGAAGACAATATATGGCTTACTTCTACAGAAAATACTAAGTTAGTGTAGCACTAAAGAAACACATTAAAATTTATTCTCTTTGCATCAAAAATAAGACAATTCTTTAGCAGGTTCAAGTAAGACTTTATTTAGTCTCATTTATAGCTCTTATAGTCTAACATTCCTATAGCTTTTAACCATGAAGGCTTATAGTCAAAGCACTGACCTTCCTCCACTCCCCAAAATTACATTAGTCAATGCAGCACCTCCCATGGCAGCCTAGAGGACCGGGCCTTTAAGGAGAAGGGTTCTGCACGCTAATATTGAAGTAGACTTTAAACATGTGGCCTTTTATTATGCTCTTATAAAAAAGCACTTCTTTTTTATCCTGTGATACTGAGAGTTCTCCAAGCTCCTTTGTGAAATATGTCTCAGAAGAATGAATTCAGGCTCTGAATGAACGCAACAGGCTCTGAGCTGGCATTTCCTTTTTCTACTGAATGAGACTGCTTTTCCTGGTAAGCCCGTCCTTCTCAGCATCACCATCCATCCTGACACGGACATGCAGTGAGTAAGGCGGCTCCTCACAAGCACAGACAGACGGACATTTAGCAGAGCCTGCCACTGTGGGACTGACACTCGCAGCTGCGGAGCAGCCCCGGACACAGAGCTGCGTGTGGCCGCTGCCTTTTATAGCGCGACACCCAACCCCCCACTCCTTGGCACTCTCGGGTCACATCATCAAGCTGTGGCCTCTAATAACTAATAACTCTCACCCCAGACTTGAATACTGATGAGAAATTACACACACACACACTTTGCCTGCACTCCCTTTGCCTCCTCTCTTTCCCAACGCTTCCTGCTACCTGTCAGCCTTGCCCTGCTCCTTCCTCAGAGCCTCCCGCACCCTCTGACCCACCGAGCACCCTGTCTCCGTCCCGGCTTCCCATGGCCACCTCCGCAGCATCCTCGCTCCGCCCGGCCTCCCAGTGCCCAACCCCGTCCCCAGCTGGGCCTGCCCTCCTTCTGGACGCCTCGTCTTTCCCCGCACCGCTGTCCCCGGCTCCCCTCGTGCCCCAAACCCCGCGGGGAGCCTCGCCTCCTCCCTGACCCACATCCGCGGGCCGCCAAACCTCACCTCCTGGCGGCGGCCCCGCGTCCCCCGCCCCCGTCCCGGCCTCACCCCGGCCCCCGCCCCGCCTCACTGCACACCCGCACTCGTTGCCGGCCGCTGCTCCGCAGCCCCCCCCGAGCCCGGCGCTGCCCCTCGGCTCCCCGGGAGCAGCCCCAGCCCCAGCCCCCGCCCCCGCACCCCGCGGCCGCCGCCCCGCCGCCCCCGGTGCCGCTGCGGCCGCCGCGGGCGGCACTCACTCACACGCCTCATCGCCGCCGCTCTCCGCGTCGCCGTCCGAGAAGGACTCGGCCCCGTCGGCGTAGCCCGCCAAGCCCACGATCTCCTCCTCCTCTTCCTCCTCCTCGTCCCCCTCTTCCTCCTCCGGCAGCTTCCTCGGCACCTGGCTCATGCCGGCCGCGCTCCTGGCGGGGCTGGGCGGCCCCTCTGCCTGCGGCAGGCTCGGGGCGCGGGGGGCGCAGGTCCCGCGCTGGCGCCGCGCCCGCCGCCGCCGCTCCCCTCCTTCCCCCCGCACGGCGCTGGCGGAGCGCGGCGCAGCTGCCGGCGGGGCGGGCGGGGAGGCGGCGTGACCCGCGTCACCTGACGCGCCCGGTCACGGGCCGCCGGGGCCTCCGCGCCCGCCCGGGCCCGCTCCGAGCCTGGCCGTGCCGCTGGCACCCAGCGCCGGCGGGCACTGCCCGGCGCTGCGGGCTCACCGGCGGGTCCGAGCGCCGCCGCCGCTCGCCCGGCCCTGCTGTCCCGAGAGACACCCGTGGGAGCGGTGCACACGCGAGGCGCCGCTCCTGGCGTGCGGGGCGCCGCGGTGGGCGAGCGGAGTGGCCAGGTGTGCCCGGCTGCAGCACCAGATGGCACCTGGCGTTTCTATTACAAGCATCCCTGCTCAGAATCCTTACAGTCACAGAATCAAATAGGTTGGAAAAGACCTATGGTATCATCGAGTCCAACCTATGACTGAACACCATGTCAGCTACACTGTGGCACTACGTGCCGCTTCCAGTCTTTCCTTAAACACCTCCGGCGACTCCACCACCTCCCTGGACAGTCCATTCTGAATCTAATCACCCTCTCTGTGAAGATTTTGTGCCTAATCTAGAACCTAAATCCCCCCTGAGGCAGCTTAAGTCTATGTGTTCTCCTCCTGTCACTGGTTGCCAGGGAGAAGACTCTGACCCCTATCTGTGTACAACCTCCTTTCAGTCAGTCTGAAGGGAATGGTAAGGTTTCCCCTGAGCCTCCTCTTCTTGGTCATGTCCTGCAACCTCATCCTGCACAAACTCCAAAGACAGACATGGAACTCTCCTGCATCATCTGTGCACACTTTCAGCATGTGGAAGACTCTGGGACATGGGTAGGACAAGTGTGTGCTTGGTGCTGCTCAGCTCTCCCATCTGCCAAGCGCTGCCTGCTGCCCTGTCCCATGCTCTTTCCATGCTGACTGTCATCACATGGGCAAGCCCAAACTGTTAAGCTAGGCACTGATCGTGGGAAGTAATGTATTTGTAGTATGGGTTACAGAGATTATTTTAGAAAAAATTAACTTGATTAATAAGGAACACTAAGAGACATAGTAGTGAAATCTCTGAAGAAGCTGAGATTTTGAAGCCACTGACAGACCAAGGTGCCCTCATCTCCCTTCCATTGCTTTTTCCAGGCCTGCTCTGCAAGGACAGACCTCCTGCCTCTCACCCAGGCTCCTTCTCAGGAGTTTCCAGTGCTGCTCTTCTTATCTTGTACCAGTCTAAGCTCCAGAGTATGTTAGTCCATGACTGTCATCCCATGCTGCCTACTGTGGTGACTGGCAGCTGAATTCCAGATTCTTCGGCGCCAAATTTTCCTCTGTTTCTGTTTGTTTTTTCCTTTCTACTTCTTCCTGTCCTGTTCTCCCTCCTTGCATTCAGTATATTGATTAGACTTCTGTTTGGAGTCTCTCCTTTTTTCTTGCAGCTGATTATTTTTCTGACCTCTGTGCTGCATGACAATCTTCTTATCGCCAGGCCTTCCAGATTGCACTAACCCATCGTAGATAAAGGAGGTACACATCTGTTCAGAGGTGGGAGAAATCCCCCTTGCCTATTAATATACAAATTTATTGAAAGGCCTGCCTTTATTCTCAACTTACCAACCTGCTTGGAAGTTTTGCTTGAACAGATTAACAGTGTACTAAAAGATTATGGGAAACCTTTCAAGGTTAAATCCTGTAAAAGGAATTAGGACTTAGGTTTGGAGCAGGACTTTTTTTCCACTCAGGTTTTCAGCATTGTGTCTTGTGACAGCTCTGACAGGCATTAGCCTGCTGAAAACTGATGGAAAGAGGAAGAGAGTTTCCAGGTGTGTAATGAAGGACCATCTGTCTCACACACCAGGCGATCACTTATGTGCACAAAAGGCGGTTAGGTTTCAAGGCCAGCTTTGGATAGGGGGTCTTGCCCAGAAATGTCTGTATTAGGTTTCTTCTGTACAGAGAACTGTGAAACATGACTAGTGAGGGACTGAATAATTTGGATATTTTAAAATACAAAATCAGGATGTAGAAACTCAAAAAAGAGGACTGGTTGCAATGCAGCTCTTCCCACAACCTTTCCACAACTGACATCAGTGACCTCCTACCTGACCACAGCTTCAGATTCAAAGCCATATAGGCTCCAGGCCCATTGCCAGATAGGTTTTTGGAGCAGGGCTGAAGCATTTATGCCAATTCCTTAGCAATATAATCTGTCGTGGACTCTACATAGGCCTCAGGATTTGCTCCTCCTCGGTCCTTTTGCCACCAGATTGCTTTCAGTTCCCTCTGCCTTTTTCTTCTTTCCTTTTTGTCAGGTCACTTGACTTTGAAGCTGGGTGCACATAATGAAACAGTGCCCAGCCTTCAGTCACAGGACTTGCAGTAAGGGCAGAGGTAAATAAGAGGTTGTGTCTTTGCATATATGACATGTACAGTGATAGATGTGACTGGACTTTGTCCATGGAGAGCTGCAGTTCATATAACATTATATTCTTTCTGTGTGATTCATTTCTCTCCTCACTAGGGAAAAAAAAATCCAGAAGAATACAAAACCAACTGTCTACATTAGAAAAGGTTAATTTTACTTACGCACAGGGAATTGTGCCACTGATATCCACACAATCAGTGACCTATCTGCACCTAGTTTTGCAGGATCACAATAGGGTCTCATCCTGTTCTTGTTAAAGAAAGAAAATTTCCATGAAATTTCACAATGTCACATTGGTGACAGACCTGTGCCAAGAAAGCTTTTTTCTACAATGTTCTAGATCTTGTTTCTCGGTCATAATGATCAAACATAAAATAGCTCTGCCAACTTTTACATATATGGAACTTATTTAACATACAGGTTAACTGTTACTCACACAAATACTTCTATTCCTACATTAGAGTTTTGCACAGTATAAAATTAAATAAAATTCACATGAAGTAAGCCTATCCTGAATGTGGAAATGAGGAAATGAAATCATAGTGTGAAGAATCACAGTGTGTTTTTATGTGTTTTAGCAACTGCACTTTAACTTAAATAATGACGCCAGACTTCAGATTAATGCTGTAGATTTGACAAAGCCTTGATGAGATCAAAGAGGCATCAGAACAATAAATCCAGTCAGTCAGTCAGTCTTTCCTGGGGAGCACCAAGGGTTTTGATGTGAACCTCTGGTATGACTATTGCCACAGAACGATGACTACCATAGTAATTGTTAGTGAAAAAGGCGTAAGTAGAATAGTCTGAAAAACATTCAAAAGAATATATCCATGACATAACTAGGAAGTGCCTGTGATACTTCAATATTTAGTTTGTTTATGGCATCAGTTAATTTAGGGTGCCTTAATTAAGAATGCCTTCAAGCTAGAGAAACAGCCTTTAAAAGTGATGTGCCTGTGAGATCAAGCATTTTTTGGGGAACAGCTGCTTGTTTTCTTCTTCTTCTTTTCCTTCTCCCAATCCCACTTTTATCATTTCACTCAGCCTACTCTTACAAACTCATTTGTGCTCTACCAGTGTCTACAGCTGGTCCTGTCCAACCTGCCTCCCTAGCAGTTTGTGAATTACTGACATTCACCCATAATAGCCCACACAAACGTATGACTTGGGGTGAGCAGAAGGTCCCAGTGATATTGTGATAGCTGGAGGGGTGGGTGAGGCATTGAGCAGGCACAGTCAGCTTTCAAAGTGTCCCTCTCTGACCTTCAGTTCAGACTTCAAAGCCTGCTGACTGGCTCCCTGCTGGAGGGAAGGGCATCTGGCCTTTCGAAATTGGGGAAATTTTATTGTGTCCAGCTCCTTGCTCCTCGGTACAAGAGGGATATATAGCTGCTCTGGGTACAGTGGAGGGCAACAAGGGTGATTGGGAGACTGAAGCATCTGTCTTATGAGGAAAGGCTGAGAGAGCTGAGCCTGGTTGCCAGAGATGTGACTGAAGGTAGACCTCATTACTGTGTATAAATATCTAAAGGGAGGTTACCAAGAAGATGGAGACAGGCTCTTCTTGGTGGTCTCAACCACTCGGGTATGAGGCAACAGGCAGAAACTGATGCATGGGAAGTTTCACCTGAACATAAGGAAGAACATGTGGATAACTACACACTGGAACACATTTCCCAGAGAGACTGTGGAAGTCCCCTCACTGGAGGGACAAGAGCTGACTGGACGCAGTCTTGTTCCAAGTACTTTGGGACAACCCTGGTTAACCAGGGATATTGGACCAAGTGACCTACTGTGGTCCCTTCCAACCTGACCCACTCTGATTCTGTAGTTTTGTAGTGCTTTTGCTCCCACGCAAATTACTATGAGCTTCCATGATTAAGCTGCAAAGGAGCTTCGGTCCAGGAGGGCGTCCAGCCCGCGTGAAGCCTTGCTCCAGCCAGAGCCCTGTTGCTGGCGGGGCCGCTGGGCGCTGCCGCCCGCCGCGGCCGCTCGGTGTCGCCCTCGCAGCGGGCACGGCGGCGGCGGCGGCGCCTCCCCCGGGGCAGCCCCGGCCCGGCGGCGGAGGCGCCGCTGGAGGGGCAGTGCCGAGCCCGGCCCGGCCCGGCGGGAGCGGCGCCGGGGGCAGCGCAGGTGAGCGCGGCGCCGGCCCGAGCCCGCCGCGGCCGCGAGTGGCTGCGAGAGTGGCCGCGAGTGGCTGCGAGTGGCTGCGGCGGGCCGGGCCGGGCGGCGCTGAGGGGCGGCGGGGCCGCGCGGGGAGGGGGCGCTCCCGGCGGGGCCGCGCAGGTGATGGCGGAGGTGGCCGGGCTGTGGCGGGGCTCTAGCTGGGGACGATCGCGGCGAAGCCAGTGCCCCGGACCGCAGTCGTGACAGTGTTCCCTTATTCCAGCCCGGGGAGGGACCCCCCTGTAGGGCAGAGACGGACCCTCCGGGATGCCGCGTAGCTACAGGAGCCTGTGTCGACGTAGAGGTTCGATTGCAGGTTTGGGGGTGAAAACGAGGAGTCTTAACGCTCTTGTTTCAACTTTTAAGGCCGCGTCTGATGAGAAATGGAAATCTGGCTCAAAGTCATCTTTCCTGTTGTTGACATCACCTGAAAACTCCACTGGAAATATTTCCACTAGTTTGCTGCAAACATCGCTCCCCCCGAGGTCTCAACACCTTGTGAGTACACACTGGCTGCTGGTAGAGCTCTGATTGTGGAAATCCATGGCTACGGCATGTAATTGTTCTGCAGTGTTCTTTTTATTGCAAGCATTAATAAAGAGCTTATCGTGCCCTGGGGTGTTGTGTGTATTACAGCATAGGCTGTAGACTGTGCTCTGTTTTTTTAAAAAGGCACAACCAATATCTGCATATTTTTGTAATTATATGTGAAGCAATTAATTTGGTTTCTGCTTGGTATTTCTGCAATGCACATGACCAAAAGGATATGTTCTCTGCTACTGAATACCTTTTGTTTGCAGGGAAAACACTGAGAAAGTTAGAAAGTAGCTTGCTGGTAGGTGGGTCGGTGTATCTTTGCCCTGTGAATGGTTTAAATGAACTTAGAATGTCCTATCAGTGTTAAAGTAGTAATTGGGAAGATCAGTAAGTTTGCCTCTGTCCAAAGACAGAAAAATGTAACCAAATCTTAACTCTTATGCAGCATCAGTTAGGCATGGATCAGATCCCCTGGCAGGACTGTTTGAGGCTGAGGAGAATGTTATTTACTTTCTTTCAAGGTGATGTGTCAGGCTGCGCAGCTAGTTTTATAACAACTTATTTTGGCAGGCTCAAGTTTCAAGTATTGTGTAATCTTCATTCTCTAGATAGTTGGAAAACAAACTGTTTCTGGAGATGTGTGATTACATGTAAGATCTGCAGTTGCATTGCAGACCACAAGACATGGTGTTATGACTGTCCTTCAGAACTTCATAACAATTTCTGAGCAGAAAATATGCAGAAATAGTTAATTACACTGCATGTAGCAAAACCTGCAGTTTAGTGGCTACATGAAGTATTTACATGCCTGGTATGTAGATGATGTATGCCTGTTTGTCCGTGAGGACCTATTAGTCTGCAAGGGTAAATGGGAATTGTGTAGCAGAAGTAGTAATGTCACTGCTTTTCTCCCTTTTTTCTTTTTTTTTTTTTTTTTTTTGAAAATAAACTAATAAAATTTAAAAAGGGTTTTTGTGGTAGTATTCAGTTGGAAAGTTTTCACTTTCCCCTGCTCCTTAATATTTACCCAGACAGTGCAACCAACCTCATATAGGAGACTGGCTTTGCACACAAGAAATAGCCAGTAAATTATTGGTAAAAATAAAGTGAAAAGTTCCTGATCATGCAGGTGTTTTCCTTCAAGATTTTTTCACAGAGGTCTTTTCTTTTTTGAGGAACAGAAATTGTGAGAAGTTGTCTGCACTAATGGGGCTCCCTTGTTGGTTGATATGATGTAGTTGCAGCACCAGGCTTAGCATCTTGCCCTGTCACAGGTGGCATGTTCTGGAGTTCGGATTATCAAATTTATCATGTTCTTGGACTAGGTGAGATGAATGATACCTTAGTAAATCAGGTACTTGTAGGGTGTGGTGATGAGCAATTGAGCCTCAAGCTGCATTTCTCCATGTGTCTTTAGCTTCACCTCTGTTTGACTTTGCCAGTGAGTCATTTTGTGATGTAAAAGAAAAAGACCTTACAGTCCCTTACTCACTAAATATGTGTAACAGGATGAACACTGCTTATTGGTTTGGATAGGTGGTGAACCAGTGAACATTTTTAAAGCACTTTCAGGTTCTTAAACTAATTACACTGACAATGGTATTTATTCTCATTAGTTTCAGATGTGCACTTTCTCTTTTTCCCTCAAGAGTTAGGACTTTGGATGAACTTGCAGAGAACTCACAGTTGTATCTTTTTTTAGAGATATATCAGTACAATAGGTTACTGGTGGAAGTATTTTATTTTAAATCACAAATGAGGTGTCATATTTTATTGGAAGGATTGATCTAGGGGGATATTTGTCAAAGACATAAATTAGTTGTAATTGCTTTGGGCAAATAAAATTTTGAAATAAATATTTTTAGTGACTTTTGTTTATTCAGGAATTAAATATGTGACTTCCTTAAAAATGATCCAGCCAAAAATAGAAGGTGCAGGGCTGCACTTCAGAAAGACCTTAATTCATAACAGCAATGGGCTAATTTTCTTCCCTGCCTCCTATCCAGCTATTTTGATCCCAAAAATCTCCAGAATAGTTTCTGAGGTACAATACTAGAAATATTCTTGCATACCATTGCTATTCTTGCATACTTTTGAGCCCTTTAGGAATAGCTTAGTTACTTCTTACTTGGGTACTCCACTCCCTGTTAGTAAGTGCTGCTGAAGAATAGTTTGTTACAGTTCATTGACAGCAGTTGTGAGACTTGTGAGATCCTGAAATACCCCATGTCTTGCTGTGACCTGTCACTAAATTATGTGTATTGGTCTCTTTCTAAACTTTTTCCACCTTTTGTTTGTATTTGGTTTATCTCATGCTGCCATTCAGAAGACTGCTGGATTTGTGAAGCAGCTGTTCCAAATTTAGGAAGTCAGAATAAATGTGTAGAGTCCTTGCTTATTTGTTGCATAACTTTCAAACACCCGAGTGTTGGGATGTTCCCTGTGACTGGGATGTTCTCTGTGTATTGCTTCATTTGACAGGCACAGTGATGCTTTGTATTCAAAGTGCTGCTGCTTTGGCCAGACAGGTATTTTTCTTGTTTTCTGGAAAATACTGAGGTTGAGCTAGAGATGTGAAGGTGTTGAGAATGAAGCAGGAAGGGTACTGTTGGTATGCAGTAGTTTTATACCAAGGTCAAGAATGCTATAAAAGAAACCAAATATGAAATGAGTGTCAATTTAGGACAGGTTACATTTTTGAGAGGTGTGTGACAAATGAAGCATTAAGGCTGCACAGGACTTTGAAACTAAAAGCAATATAGCTTATTACCACTAATAGTTAGTTGGGTATATCCTGTTGCCAAAAATCAATCCCCATTGGATGGCCTAATGGACACAGTACAACAGCTTGAATACTTGCATTATCCAGTTGTGGAGAGGTTGTCTTGGTAGCCTCAGTGGTGTACTTCTGATGCAATATCAAGTGCATAGGTAGCTCATGATATAATGCAGGACTGCAGGTTGCTGGCTTGCTCTTGCACTGTTTTACTTTTGATCCTTTGGCAGTGATCCTGCCACGTGCGAGATGAAATTAAAGGTCCTTGGAATGAACAGGAAGACGCTTTCTACCAGCCAGCACTCATGTCTTCCTGCTGTCTCCTCTGTGGCTCTCTCCTTCCCACTCCCCATACCCACTGCTGGTCCTTCAAACCCTAGGTGCATCTCAGCCAAGCCACAGCCATGAGGGGCAATCTGGCTGGGATTAGGAATGGGATTTGGGCACATCTGTGGCAAGTGGTAGATGGAAGTATCTGGTGTGGATGCCAGCTAGATGGAGAATACTGGGGCTACAGGGTAGCTGGGGTGTGATGTGCTGAGCGTAGATACCCTAGTGGGGTTGCCATAATCCTGAAGAAAAATTTATATACTCCTATGCCAAAAAAGCCTAGGCTTTTTAATCTTATGTTGTGATCAAAAGCATTTGTGGAGTACTCTTCAAATAATTAAATCATACCTTCTTCAAATCCTGCATTTAAGCAAGCTGCTTCTAACAGCCTATCCCTTACTCTCTATCTCATGGTTTGTCACCTTCCCCACCTAAGCACCATCCACTTTGTGAAGTGAACCACTGAAGATACAGGTTTTGTGTGCATGTCTTGGCATGCTATTGGACAAAAGCGTTTTCATTTGCATTATGGAAAATGCATTGGAATTGATGGAAATGAGTTCCTTTGGGGTGTGTATCTTCACTGTGTCTGCATTGCAGTGGGATAATTTCCTTTTCCAGTTTGAGATGCCAATAGCTCGGGAATATTTTTTGTTGGTTTTAACAGCATCTGCAATGTGATATCTTAGGAAGAACTGTTGCTAGGTCTATTTATATTGTGCCAATATCCTTCTGAGTTAAAGTGCCCTAAATTGTCTCGGTTGGGTCAGTCACAGGAAAAGTGCCAGCCTTATAAAATAAGAAAGCACCATGAATGTACGGTAATTATATATGAGCTTAATATTTGAGTAACTTTTTAATAGTTGTCACAGATAATAATTTTAGGTATGTTTTACTTCTGTTCAGAGTTGGATGTCTGTCTGTGCAACAGATGCAGATATTGCAGCTGGATCAGAGTCTTGGGTGGGATGTGTTCTTTTCACTATATCATTGCTGTTGCAAGCACTTGCACTAATAATTGCCAGTCAGATCTGTTGCTTAACTCAGTTTTTTAGTGTTTTGTAAAGCTTACATATGAGTAATTTTCCTTCATTTTCTGTCTGAGCACTTTTGGGATTTGATTATGTCTGGCTGAAGACTTTCAAGAAGATTTTGGGATAGAGGGAAGGGGGCGTGTCTTTCTTCTGCCTGCAGAATTATCTGCCTGACATCTACAGTTTTTCATTTATGTCATTGTTCTGGCTTGAATCCAGATTTTAAAAGTGCAGCGCTTTCTTACCAGTTTGTTTTTTCCAGACTTTGCAGCAGCTCCTGAATTCTTGCAAGTATGAGTTGTTCTTTTTTCACAGCTTCTCTGTTAAATCCGGCCATACTCTTTCCATGTGCTCTTTTTTTAAATTATTATTTTTAAGTTTATGGTGGGTTTTGATGTTTATTTTTAAACTTACGGTCGTATTGCTATGAATGGCAGACTTAGGTGTGGAGTAAGCTTAAACATGAGTTTGAAGTATAGTGTTTTATTAATGAACAGTCATCTATCAAGTTGGATTCTCTTTTTACTTGTAAGACTACACTTAATCGGTTTGCAGAAGCCAGGTTTTAAGAAATCCTGACCTGGCATGCACTGGGTGAGGCTGTCATCCATTTCACTTATTCCCTGGTGTCTTGACAGACAAGTGGAGTGAGCAGCTTCATTACCAGCATGCCTCATAAAGCAGAACTGGATTTGGGGATGAATGAGGACAGCTCAGTAAAGAGAGGGTGTTGATGTTAGCTGTCTTAGTTGCTGCTAGCCTCAAAACAAGCAGGATCAAATTTAATTTGTTTAAATTATAATAATGTTAAGAGTTTCCAAAAATTTACCAAGTGACATAGATGCTTTTGGCATAGTTGGAATAACAGAGTGTCTAACATTAGCAGCTTCTCTGTGTGACCATTTTTACAAATCATACTTTGGTTGAATGCAGTGGGAAGTGGATTTCTCTTGCTGACTAGGACAGTCTGTCTGGGGAGATTTCTTTCAGCTCTTCCATCTCTGTAGCCAGGAGCTGGGCAAGTCCCATGGCTGCAGGAATGATGAGCCTGGTTTGGAGGTGTGGGTGAATGGTTTCATGGTCAGCCTGGCCAATTCTCATCTCTCGGTTGGCTGTGTTTAATTTGCAGGGACATATGACATGTATTCTCTTTAATGCCTTTCACTCTTGTAGGGCATCCATATCAGTGACTCTGTCAAGCTGAGGAGGGAACATGAGTGAATGGGAAACAACCTGAGAAAATCAGAGAATAAAGACAACAAATGAGAAACACAACTTGAAAACTGCTATTTGATAAGAAGAGCTATTTCTTCTCACTTGTTTTGAGCTTGAAATATTCTGGTTTAATCTGATTTCTTCTAGGACTTCTCCAGCCTGATTTTCTTCTACATAATTATCCTGCCTTTGGTTGTCTTATGTTCTCCTTCCTTGAAACTTTTCTGGTTTTGCTAAATCTTTTTGAAGAGGAGGAGGCCAGACTTAAAACTTCTAAGATGCAATTGAGTTTCTTAGATGATTGAATAAAGGTAGGTTTGGTTGTACTCTCTGCAGTAATAGTTTTTTAGCACCCTTCCTGATTTTTAACTGTGCTGATGCTTTCATAAGAACAGTCCACTGTCAATCCAGGATTTCATTCCTGAATCATCCCAAACCCATCATGATGCATATGAAGTTGAGGTGTTTTTTCCCCAGAACAAGTACCAGACTGTGTTTAAATGGTATTGAAATCTACCAGCTATTTTTAACAGTTGTAATCTTTCCCTGTCCCCTGTGATTCATTAGTGGGTATAATGAACACAATATATGCTTAATGCAGATGGCTGTGGGGATGCAGGCTTAGTGTCCTTCTCTTGGGAAGACTGACCTTGTACTGTTTATTTCCTGTCTGACTGGTTCTCTATACAGATGAGGACTTTTCCTGTTATCCCATGACTGCCTAGTTTTATAATACTGTGACTTTTTTGTGAGTTTGCTTTTTTTGGGTTTTTTTTTTTGTTTTTTTTTTCCCACTTTTAAGCAGCCTTCCTTCCTTTGGAGGGAATCTTTGGGGATTGGTCATGAGTTATTGAGGAATAACTTGACATCAGTGTAACTGTGGTAACAGGTTACATGTACATGTACACTCACCACAAATGTGAAGTAGCTTAATTTAAACATCCATCTCGTGTCCAGAAAATCAACATTCAGATCCATCTAATCTACATTGCAATCACATCCCAGATTGCTTCATAAAGTTTTAAGTTTCAGTATTCTGTTTGGATTTAGTTTAAGTTAAATACAGCCCTGCGTGTATTACAGGAACTCACTTCTTCTCATTCTTCCTACTTGTCAGAACAGGTTGACTATTTCTATATTTAGCTCTGCTTTGTTTATTCATCCTTTCTCAATAAGAATTTTACACTTTGTTTACCTGGAAGCAAGATGGGTCCCAACAGGAAAGTGAATGGCAGAATTAAAAGAGTGGTATGAATACTTGCACTAAGTGGCATGCCGTACCAATAAATCTAAGCAGAATCTATAGGTATAAGCTCTGGTCCTTGGCAGAGTCTCATACCTAGAAAAACCCTAATATTTTAAGAAATTGTTCCCAGATTCATAGTCTCTATACAAGAGTAATTTAGGTCAAAAAAAGCAAACCAAATTTCTTTTCTGCCTCCTTTATGTTCCCTTTGTCTCTGCCCACCAGCACATGGTTGAGAAATTTAAAAGCAAACTTCTGGGTTCCATCTGCTTTCAGAGAATTTAACCTTTCATGTCTATAACTGCAGACATACAAATGAGGAGGATGTTGCTGCTTCATTTACTAGAGCTGTGCCAGTTTTACTTCTTTTTGTTTGTAATCCTGAAAGTAGGATACTTGGCATGGAAGACAGAAACATATTCAAAATCAAGCATACAGAACTTGGATACATGTATTTACAGCTTTTAAGAATAATTGTTTTGAAAAGTTGTAATAATATGAATTTGCTTACATATCATATGTGGGTTTGTACATGCCGAAGTGTCTGAATATACTTACATGGGGTGAGTTGGTTTTGGTGAGCAGATACACCAAGAAAACAGGTAAGGGTGCATTCAGAAGAACTGAGCACAGCACTTGAAAGAAAAAAACAAACCAACATTTTAAAAGTTTATTTTTCTCCTCGCAATTTGAAATTAAGACTCTCCTTGACTAGGCTGAAATAAGCATTGAGCTACTCAGGAGGCTGTGGTGTAAAGCTAGTTTTGTCTGGGAGCCATTCTCAGTCTTTCCCAGACATGGATTAAAGAGCGGCAGTGAAATTGAGAGCTTGCTCTGTGTTTCAGTCCTGTGTAACTCTCATGAAACACAAGGATACTCTGCCTTAGTCGAAAAAGCACGAAATGTGCTTTTCAAGTAAGCTAAGCCAGGGAAGGTTATCAGAGGAGAGTGCCACTATGGTGGAATTTCCCAGCACACTAGTAAATATGTGCTACAGTGTTTCACATTAAGATTAAAGATTTTTCTGTCATTCTAGAGAACTGTATACTTGTCATCTTCCCCAAAATACTGAGATTTTGGAAAGCATTAACTGTATATGCAGTGTCTTAGTTTGATGGTTATTGCATTTTAAATTTTAATATTGCAGCAAGCATCTGTTGTATGTCTGTCTTTTTTACCTGTAAAAAGCAAACTGACCTTCAGTTGATCAGTTGTCATGATTCAAATTTTGAGTATGGATATCCACTCTTCTGCTAATAAAAGTTTTTCATTGTTTGTATATGTTAAGCTTAGTTCAAAAAACACACGGTGTTTCAGGGAAAACGGAGTCAGGGAAAAGTGTAATGCAAAAATTAGCAGTTATTACCAAGTACCATTTGAAAATCACTTCCCTTATGCTCTGCAAGTGGGATTTTCAGGCCTTGCTTAATTAAGGGTCAAGAATAAAGTGATACTGAAATAATGACTATTTTAAAAATTCCCATGATTTGTACTCAGATAACAGTATGGTCCACAAATTGTGTGGAGCAAAATTATAATTCATTTACTGCATTACGTCTCAGATGGTTAGAACTGAAAAACCAAAACCTTCAATTAGTTTTTTGCATTATTAGATAGTTTATAGATGGATTCTTATTATTCTGTTTTTCTTAAATAGAATTTTACGTTGTATTTTGTATCAGTAATGCTGGATCAAAACCTGATTTCCCTGCTTCTGTGGCTGATCTCATTCAGTTCATTGACTGTTTATGTGAATAAGACCCAAAGAATGTGGCTTTCTAAGAAAAATATCCTCCCAGAGGGAGTTTTAATAGGCTCACACTTAATATAAAGAGAAAAAAGACAGAAATGAATGTTTATGTTTCCTTGTCTTGTTGTACAATGATTTTCAGTGAAGTTTCATATTCCGTGAAATTAAATCTGTAGCCAAGATAATATGATAGTAGACAATTTTTATAATTCACCATGCAGGTCTGTGCTGTTGAAACAATAGGCTGATTGTTTTTAGGTGCAGATAGCCTGACTAAAATAACATGTTGCCAAAGAAGTTGCAGTGCATTTTCGATAATGTTGAGCAGAGAGATAATTGTGAACTCTGCATGGTGTGTTACAGTCATGGGAGCAGTTAACAAGATAAAGAAAATCTCAGCTTTCTCTCTGTTTACAAAACTGGCCTTTCTGGAAGGACTGGGAAGCAAGAATACAAATATATAATCTGCTTGCATTCTCTTTCTACCCCTCCTTTTTGCCTCCCTGTGTTGAGCCAAAAATAAATGGGAAGACTAACTGTAAGAAAACTGTGCTAGAGTCAGTCCTCCTCTTGCTGAGTTTTCTCTGTCTGTTTTATACCCCTCTGGGAGCTGGTGGTTGTGTGGCAGCTGCAGCTCCCTGTTTAGGTGTGATTCAGTCCTGTAGTGCCGAGAGAGCAGAATTCTGCTCTTAACTCCTCCTTACTCACACTGCAGTACCTGCAAATCCAGAGATGGAGCAGCACAGTTCAGGGGTGAAGTTTGATCCTGTCTGCACTGAAATACCAATGTGTGTTTCTACCATATTAGGCCACTGCTGTGATTGTAAGGTAATGAAGACATTCTTGACCTTTTTACCATGTAATTTTCCCATTTTGTCTTCATTCTATGCCACTTCTAAAAGGTCTGCATTGTTCCCCAATTTAATCTTCCCCCCTCTTTTGTCCTAGTACTTTCCTATCATCGATTAGAGAATTATCTGTTTTTCTTTGATCTGTTCCTCATCCCCTACAAATCTCCTGTTGTTTTGCTAGTTGTGCTCCTAACAGTGGTTAATAAGTGCTGAGTCAACACTTAGAACCCAAAAGAGATGTGAACAGAGCAAAAGGTTTTTTGACAATCCTTTAAGAAAGAATTTGTGAGAGAATGGAAAAGGATATGTGTCCCTCTTCCATACTTTTCCGGGCCATCTTTATAGATCAGATTGATTGTTGTGACACATCTTCTGAGGCTTTTTAAAGGTTTTGTGTTCAGTATTTTCTTCCTCATCCTATCTTCTAGCTTTTACCTGTCTCAATTTGCAATCTTATTTTTCCTACTTTCACTTCAACCCTAGTACTGTTTTGGGTCTTGGGGCATGTTTTTCCGTCTCTGCTTTCAGCTCTCTCTGTTCCAACATCAGTAGCTTATGGGCTTTTCTGGTTGCGCTTCTAGCTTTGCTAGGCTTCCAGTCCTTGTCAGTGGGCTGCTTTTTGGATAACAATGGTCCACTGCGTTCCTTGGTAGGAGTGATGGTTAAGGAATATCTATTTTTATCTTACTGGACAGGAACTGCCACCTCCTTGAGATATTTATTGTGTTTTTCTTGTATGTTGTAAAAGTGAAAATGGAATCCCTTTCAAAAGAGTATCCTCAAATATAAGAGGCACAAGGGTGCTGAGCTTCATAAGGGTAGGGAAGGAGATGGCCATGAGGAAAATCCTGCCTGTTTCCGGGAATATGATGTCCCTCTAGCATGATACTACTCTTCTCTGTTTCTCTGTCCTCAGGTTTGGGATTTTTTTTTTGCTTCTTATTTCTCTTTAGGACCTGGGCAAACTTTGTGGGCAGATAATGTAAAACGTTCTCCATGTCTTAACACAATCTTGTATGAGCTGGCCTCTTGTAAAGTATGAAGGAGATTCAGACATGCTGAGATTTCAGAATATTCATTAACTATAAAGCAGGTACACTGACCTGCATAATCCTTTTCAGTACTGAAAATAGACCAAAGCATCTTTTTTTGACTGAAGACAAATAAAAAAATCTAAGGCGACTGAAGTGTATGTACCAAATAGCATCATCCTCCATGGTTCCTATTAGTGGCTGACCAAGGAGTTGCTTATACTAAGGGATCCTGACTTTACCAAGGTGCTGTAGGTAAGCCCATGGAGTGACACATTTCCAGGTTTTCCTTTCTTGCAGGCTATGGGAAATGTCCACAAGCATTAAGAGGCTGAGTGTCTTTAAAGCCAGTTTCAGTTCCCAGAGAGATGGCTTCCACTGCAGGATTGCTCCTTTGGGTTCCTGCAGTGCCTGTGAGCACACAGGGGAAAGGAGGGAGATCAGGGAGCACTGATGGGGAGTGGAGGTAATTTGTGTTCACTTTGCACTCTCAGCTCTTTGTACTTGACATGAGTACAAATATTTCTGCATTATGAATCTGTGAGTTCTTGTGCACAGCCATGAGGGCAGAGTCTTCATTAGGAGCTGAGGTTCTGTCCTAAAGGAGGAGAAGCTTTCAAGAAATGCAGTCTCTGTAGCATAGTTTCTTGAAACACCTAAAATTATATTAGTGGTGATCCTTTTAATCTGTACAAAGAGCCTGCTGGAGTGGGAAATTTTTATTTTACCTGGCTGGGTATTGCATTTCAGTGCATCAGATGGCATGTGTATGACAAGTGCCATTTGGTAAGAGAGTAAACACAGCAAGAAATACACCCCAACCCCCTGGTATTTTCTTAGGCCTTTTATGACATCAAAGCACCCTTGTGCAATGCTCATTTCAGTCACCTGATGCAAGAGCCAAGGTTTTGTGATAGCTACTTTATTCTGTTGTTCCTGTGTTAGTATAGCTGGCAAGATTCTCAAGATCCAGGGAAGAGCAATGTGATATTCAAGGTAAGATGTGTTAGTTGAGCCGTAGCCTGAGCTGAGAGAGATTAACTTCAGTTGCTTGTCCTGGAAGTATTTTGTGACAATGCATAGCTTTTTAAAATTAACTGAGATCCTAGTTTGCAATATAAGTAGGATAGGATGGAAACATGATTTTGTTTGTTTTGGGCTTGGTGGGGAGGCATTCCTCAGGAATCAAATGCTGAGTTGAGACTATTGCTCTGCATGGCTTGCACAGAACAAATGAAGGAGGAGGACATGTAGGAACTGGGCTGTTCAGTTTGGTTGGAACAAAAGAGTCCTGAGGTAGGGAATCGCTTTTGTTATCTGACTGAGATTCCCACCAGTGAACTTGCATGGAGCGGGGAAGAGTCTTCTGTAGAACTTCCAAAGAAGCAAGTAATGAAGGTAGCACAGAGGGTGCCCACAACCCACTGAGGGATCCTTCAGCTCCACATCTGCCAGTGGTCGAGGCAAGAGGGTCAGAATTTCCACAGTTTTGTTTGCATGACCTGTTTGGAGATTACTCATAAACATCACCTCTACAGATAAAACTGTGAAGGGCAACTTGACCTTGTTGTATTACAACTGTATAGGGGAATTGAGATGACTTTTTGCAGTTACTGTTTCTTATGGTAACCTTCCTTCTAGAACAATTTAGGGAAAGTCTGTGTCTGTGCGGTATCAAACTCTGTCTCTGACTGTTGATAATGGTGAGTGCATTAAACATCGAAGTCTTTTTTTGTGTGTGGAATCAAGTCCCTAGTCTGGTCCCCCAAGTCCAGAGCCTGCTTTATTGGTTTGGTATATCCTTTTGGTCACCTTAGGTAAGCTGTCCTGGCCGTGCTCTCTCCTGGCTTCTTATCCCCCCTCACTGGCAGAGCAGAAGACACTGAAAGGGCCTGGACTCAGGGTAAGCACTGCTGAGCCACAACTAAAATATCAGTGTGTTACCA
Source organism: Taeniopygia guttata (assembly GCF_048771995.1). Taxonomy (NCBI): domain Eukaryota; kingdom Metazoa; phylum Chordata; class Aves; order Passeriformes; family Estrildidae; genus Taeniopygia; species Taeniopygia guttata. The sequence goes on from NC_133027.1 coordinate 37,840,881, forward strand.
ACATTGTTCTCATACTAAATCCAAAACAGAGCATTGAACCAGCTACTAAGAAAATTTGCTCTATCCCAGCCAAGACCAGGACAAGAAGGTGTAACCATAGTGGGCAGGGCATGAAATGGGCTGGTGCAGCTGAAGGCTTTGTGCAGATACTTCTTCAAACTGATGTTATTCACTCAATGCCAGGACTGTCTTCAGACTGCGTTTGCATAAACTAAACTTACTCCTGGGTTCTCGTTATAGCATCTGAGTCAGGAAATGTGTCCTACTACTGTATTCAGCCCAGTATGTTTTAATCAAAATAGGTCTTGTACCAAAACTGCTCCTGTCATTATTGTGCAGTCTGTCCCAGAACGTGACTTTTCTCAAGTGTAACTCTCCTTCTTACCCCAAAATCTACAATTGTGAAAGTCTTACTGGCCTGCCACCACATGTCTTCAAAGAACCCAAGGGGCAATTTTAATGAGAATTGCTTTAGAATTCCTGGCTTGATTTATGAGGTAAAGAAAAAAATAATCACAGAAAAATTATCCTCTTACCTGTTAAAATTTTTTTCTTCAACTTTATGGTGATAAGAGAATAACCTTTTGCAAATGGAGTAACCAAATGTTTACCTGTTTTCCACTTGGAAATATAGACTGGTTTTGCTTAAATGCAAGACAGTTTGAGAGGAAGGGAAGTGGAATGGTAAAAGACTAGAGGTCTTTGTTCTAAATTGTAGAATAAATAAACATTCAGGACCTCAGCATTGGATGTTTGCTGAAAACTTTTTCTCAAACTCGTCTTTGAGAAATAAAGCTGTTTTTTAGCAGTTTGCTGTACTGTTCTAAGGAGGTTTTTGTTACTTGTACAAAGTGAGACAAATATGGCAGCAGGTCTTCGCTTTTGGTTTCCTTTCATCAGCCCACCAGTGTTAATGTATGCACTTTCTTTTGAACAAGACTACATGACAGACACAGAAATAAAGCAAGTACAATCATTCTGCACTATTCCTATTTATGCATTCATAATCATAATTCATAAGCTTGTTCACAGGTATAGAAATCCACTCCAACCCATGCTGAGGTCACCAGTTACAGCAGGTGCCCTAAGCCTTATCAAGATCTTCATTGCCTTTCAGAAAGTGCCAAACCTGTTCTCATTTATGCTGCACTCAGCCACTAGACGTAATTTCTCACTATTCAGTAACACCTCCCTCTCCTTTCCCCCACTCTAAAAAAAATAAAAGCTTTACTCCCAACATTCCTCTCATGTCTTACAAATATGTGTGAAAGTCTGTGGCAAGAAGCTGACTCTGTTCCTCCCCACTAGCCAGGCCTCTTCTGCTGCACTGTATGCTTGTGTCTTCCAGCACTAATTCCTGTAATTCAGGTGGTGGAGGAGGCATGTACCATGGTTTTAAACACCCTTGGAATGCAAGTCCTGTGGATCATTAGCATATGCAAGTGGTATGAGAGAATGCAGAGGCAAGGGGTACTGCTGGATATTTGGTTTCCCATGGCTTTTATTGAAAAAGGAAATTAAACATGAAAAACCGTAAGAAGAGAATGCTGTGGTATAAACCTTAAAGACGTCATTGAGTGTTTGCTGCTGTGTGGGAGACACGGCCTGTGTGGTGCACAGGACAAGCAGTGACTGGGCCAGGCTCTGGAAGGGTAAGAGTGCACTTTTGTGTGGAAGCCATGACCTGGAACCCAAGAGCAGGCTCACACCATCGGGAGAAACGCTTGACTAATTCTGGCAGTTCCTGCCCACTCTAAGATTTGCTTTGCAGCTTTAGTGTTGCATTAAGTCCTCCTTGGTGTTACATTAATCCAGGGCAAACAAGTTCCTTTGGTTTCTTGTTGCATTCCCAAACACACACATTCATCAAAACTAGGATAACTTTCTGCACATGAATCGCTTTTACTGTGTTCTTTTGCATGCATTTACACTGCACACGAGTCTGAAGAATATGTTTCAGTTTCAGGATTTTTGTTTCCTTGTTTTAATACCTATCTCTGTAAGTACTATACCAAGGTCTTAGGTCTCCAGGGAAGTTTGTTTACCTTGCACTAGCAATGATCAGTTCAGATGAGTTTAAATCCGAGGAATGAAACAATAACAACATAAACAATGGCATTATTATTGTTGTTGTTGTTGTTATTTTGTCCCTTGTATGGTCCAGTGCAGAACTGTGTCTGAAAATGCAGAGAAAGTATTCTTTGAGAGGAGACTGTCACTCTCTTGCAAAGATTGCCCAGATGCCAGGTACAGTACTAGAATAAGATATTTCTTGCCCATATTGGTTCTGCTGACTTTGTTTTAATCTCTTAATTGGTTTTTATAAGCTTTGAATCGGAGCATGAAAGAGCAATATTCTTCTGAAAAAAATGGTAGTAAAACCTCCTGCTGCTTCTGAAGTGAATTTCTGTGTATCCTCATTCCAACACGTCTGTCAGTAAACATGGAGTCTAGCAAGAAGGAAACTTCTCAAATAGAACTTTTCCTAACCAGATGGAAATACAAATCTGTTATTCTCAATCTCCAAACCTTGTTTATGTAAGATCTCAGATGCCTTGTAAGAGCACAGCTACAAGTCTGTTGATGCAAAATTGCAAGTATTGTTCTTGTGTGTAAATAGTTTGTCCATATTACTGGAGGTACCAAAATGGAAAAAGTAAAAAGAATACTGCTTACCAAGGGGATAGTCCTTCTCTGCTTGATACTTCTGACAGAAATTGTGCTGTGTAGGAACAGGATTGATTTCAGACTCTTCATTTCTTTACCCTCTGTTGCTTCCTGCTGAACTACCTTTTTTTTTTTTCCCCAGTAGCCTGAAACACATTCCAGAAATGTCTCTGTGAGGTAGAAGAGTAAGAGTGCCAAGGCTGCTGATGAATAAGAGACTTTGTGATGAATCTTGTAAAATTGGACCTTTTCATTCAGAGAATAGTTCTCAATTACTGAGTCTTTTGTTGCCTTCTTTTGAATTGCCAGGGAAAGGAGGAGATGTCAAGTGTTGTCCTGCAACACTTCGCTGTAGCCTGAATTACCAGAGGGGTGAATTCCTTTGACAGGGAGGGGTGGGTGGGGGAAAATGCAGAGGAAGTTGACTCAGTTTGTTAAATCTGAAGATGCAGCAATCATATTACCTCACTTCTGAAACTACACAGTTTTGGGATATTTAAATTTATGTCAGAAGTTTGATTTTGAACTTGCTGATCCAAGCTGAGAGATGACAATGAAAACTTTCAGCTTTAAAATCACCACTTTTATAACAGATATTCAGGTCTTACTGACACCCAGTTCCTTGGACTAAATCTGTAAGATTAAAATTTTTTTCTATTCTAAACTGTTTTCCAACAATATTATTATTCTAAGACTTGGTTTATTTGTTGATGCTTCAGCTTGGAGCTTCCTACAAGGAGAATTTGGATTGCGTGCATATTTTATCCAGGCTATGTCAGAATCCCAAACATACATTCTTTTCCTGCATAGAGTTTTCCTATAGTAACAGCTGGAGAACTATGGCAGTTTCTATCTTAATGAGGTGGCGTGCAGTGTGTGGTCAAGGCTGCAGCAGCTGTTTCTCAGGAGTGCACCTTGGTGAAGTTAACCTTCATGCCTCAAATGGTAGTATCTGATTGCTAATAGGCAATAGTAATATGTCAACTTAGATGAGTGAGCTGTCATCAAGAAGGGCCACTTGATGCAGTGGAGGAACTGCCTTCTAGTTTGACAGGAGTCCTTACTTGTGAAAGCTTGCAGTTAGCAGAATTGAGCCTCACAGACTTGTCTCCAAACCCTTAGTTCTTAATTAGGTCTGACAGGGTATCATACACATGTCTTTGAAATTAATCCATTCTTTGGAATTCCTATGATGCTTCTTAGCTTAAACATCGAGAGAGAAGTGTCTTTAAACAATTCCATATTTTCCCATGTAATTATTGTAGGAGTTCCTGTTGTCTCTATTTGCAATGTTTCCTTCTCTCAAGCTGAGGTGGGCAGCTCTGCTGCAGCAAACACTGTAGCATCCTTTCAGCATTGCTGCCAGAGCCATCAGTTTCCAGCTTCAAGGGAGCTGCCCTGTCTCCACAGATACTTCCAGCTTTTTCTTGGCTGCTGGTGCATTGGCTTGGCAGCCACTCTTGTCTGAGATTTTTAGAGACTCCAATGCTTATTTTTGTATGGAAATCTTCTGGACAGAATGTCTTACTCAGGAGGTAGGCAGCTGCTTTCCACACTGCACCAGGTTCTGTGTTTCACTTCTTTATTGTGTACAAGGGGTTTGGCTGGGAAGACTGTGCTTCCTCTCTGTGCTGCTTGTTCTTCTGAACAGTTGCAGCAACCAGCATCCCTTCAGATCTCAGAGGGAGACCTTGGAATGTAGTGGCAAACATCCAAATCTTTTCTGTGCTAGGGGAATGCCCTGGCAGGGTGCTTGTTCAGGAGCACTGCAAGATAGCTAGATGGGGCTACTTCTCTCCATCACCAGGCAAGAAAGGAGAGAAACCAGAAGTGGGTACAAGTTTCAAGAGCAAGGCAACCTCTTCTCCCTGTGCCTGTGAGGGAAGCACTCTGATAGCCCATGCCACCAGCTGCAGGTGATGCAGAGCTGCACTGATGGCTCTTCCCTTCTCCCTGCAGTCTGAAGATGTCAGATGGGCTCTCTGCTCTCCCTGATGGTTTTGTTGTGGCAGGGCACCCCACAAACACAGTCCTTCTGAAGAGCTTCCCACATTTATGGGGATAGAGCAGGCCAGCCAGACTCACACACCACAGAGGAGTGAGTAGTATATGATGAACTTGCTCCTGATTTCTAATGTGAAACCCTGTTCACTGATGTAGGGAGAAAAGACAAGCACATGCTTCTTTTAGAAATTCTTTCTGTGACCAGTTTTGTCCTCTACCCTGCAAAAAATCATATTAAGTGCATAAATAATTTTTCCTTAAAAATCCTGTCATTAACCAACATTGCTACTTTTGCCCACATAAGAATATTTGCTGTGGAGTCTGTTCTTCTAGCTGGGGAGCACAGTGCTGGCCTCTTGGGAAGCAGATAGATAGACCCCTGCAGAAAATAGAGCTGTAGACAAGTGGTTCCCTGCAAGTGTGCTGAGATACCCTTTTCTCTTGTGCCAGCAGGTGACAGTCTCCCCTCCCAGCAAAGGGACTTCATCAGTCTTAACTCTTTAACATTACTGTAAAAGTGAGGCTCTATTCTTAAGGCAAGGTGGAAAAGCTGGTGTCCTCAGTTTTCTTCAGACATTTCCTACATTTTTTATGGGCTCTTAGAAGCTACTGGTTCAAGTCAGAAAATACTGAATATTGTGAAAATTGCAATGTGTACTTGCCCAAGAGAATTTGTGGCTGTATGTTACACTTTCTCTAGAATGGTGTGGAGAGAAGGGATTTTCTGTCCATTCTGAAGATTTGTTGTAAACCAGAAAACTAGGTTGTTGCCTAGTGTTGTTGCTACAGATCTCCAAGACGTAGCGTCCAGGACTGAACATGTTTTGCAGGATGTTTGCTCTCTCATCGCTGCCCTGCTCTCTCTAACCCCAGCTTGCCACTTCCTCCTTCATTTAATGAAGACAGGGGGTTCTTTATTGTATGATAGTCAAAATGTAATATGATAGTGTTGCAGGAGAGCTGGTGGAATGGCACCAGGTGTTTGGTGTTTTCTGTTTCAGGGAGATCTGCAGCTGTAAGAATGGTTTCTGTCTTACTCGATGCCTATGCAGGAAGGGAAGGCAGGTGGGGAATATGTGGTGGTGTGACACCATCTGTGCAGCCACGAGCCTTTCTGGGGGCTGCAAGTCAATGTGGATGGTATTCTCACCACATGTGAAAACCTCTGAGTTGGCAAACCAAATAGGTGTGAAAACCCATACAGAATCTCCAAAAGATCCAATTTTAGATCACATTTTTTCATGAGGGAAGTTTGGGCAGATCTGTTCTTGTATAAAGGCATTGGGATTATTTTGTACCTGGCATCTTGTAGAAGAAGCAGCTGAGGTTTCCTTATAGAATGTGCTTTTAGTTAGCCGGTTCTGATCGTCTGTTGTAGATTTTCCTGCTGTTTCTGTTTTACCTTCTGTTGTGCTCCAAGTGAGCTAGCGCATATTAGAGTATTGTCTTTCCTGATGGGCAAATGAATAAAGCAGGTCTGATAAATTGTTGTTTCAGAACTGCTTCTTGAAAGACACATCCATCATTTTGTGGACAAATTCAATAACCAGAACATGCTTTCTTCATTTTTGAACAAATGTCTCAGGAAACATGTTATCCTATGTGTTATCTCACAAACACATTGTTCTTTGGAAGTACTATTGACTGGGTTTATTAATGCATAGTGAAAATCTCTTACAAAGAGAACTTGCATAGCCTATATGGAAAAGTAGCTTAATTCTCCTGTCTTTAAATATTAGTTTCATTTTGGAGCTTCTCTCCCAACAATAAGTTTAAAATAAGATGCTTATTTATAACTTATCTTGTACAATTAAGCCATTAAGGCAGTCTCAAATGAGTTAATAGCAGTAGCAGCCTCCCGTTCTCTTTGAGAAGGATGTGTAACTTTTATTCTAGCTAAATTGTATATCAGAATTTAAAAAAGGCTTCTTGTAAATATTCTCTTGCTGAAGGAGTGTTCAACCCACCACTGGATCCAATTATATTCCCATATGAAACCATCCTTTGACCCATTCGTATCTTGTGTGTTTTCTGGCAAGTAGAATGCATGCAACATAAGCCCTGAAACTGAATTCATACTGCAGTCGTTGTACAAATTAATTTATTTTAGAAGTGGCAAAGTCTTTCCATATTCTCCCGGTATATATGCTGATTAATATCTTATAATCTCATTCATACCACATAATAGTTGGGTTTGGAATGAGATGCCTGTAGATCTGTGGAAGCTGCTGATTTTGTATGCTGCAACAGTGCTTTCAAACCTGAAGGAAACTAAATCAGGTCCTCATGAACCATGCTTTCCTGGTTGAAGATGAAACCACTTTTGGCTCAGTAGCTTTCAATTGTACTGCTGATCTCCCAACAGTAGTACACTGCTATCGATTTCATCTTGAGTAATCATTTCACAGCTGCCCTTACATCATTGCCATGTTTTTGTCCTTCGCCCTTGACTGAGCTTTTGAGCAATGAGCATCTGGTGAAGGTAATGACAATGATGAAAATGTAACCATTCAGGAAAAAAAAACAGCCAAGGACATTTGCACCAAGACGTTTGTGTTAGATATTCAGCTTCATAGGTGAAGCAGTAAAATCTTGTCAGGAGGTCATTCATTTTGAGAGTAATTGGACAGGACATTGCAGGTTTTCATCTTGTGTTCTGAAGAGTGGTCAAGCTAGTAAAAAGTAATCTCTTGATTTTTCTTTTAAAAGAGATCAGCCAGGTCTGCAACTTGTCCTGTGTGTTTCTTTACCTACTGTATGCTGATATCATTTGGATCTAGCTGCCGATGAAATAAAAGGCCATTTTGCCATCTGTGTTCACCTGCCTAAAAATCTACCATAAGCAGAGAAGAAAGAAATACTTTGAATCCATCTGTTAGGATGGACTAACTGCCAGTTAGGAAGGCTGTTTGGACCCATGTGGGCATGTAAAAAATGAATAATTGTAATAGTCTGGTTTCTTTTACAGCCTCTCTAGGGAAGTGTTTGTGATTATTTGCTGTAAAGTACAAATCAGAAGCAATATGTGCATTAGGATTTGGGAACCATCGCATTACCCTAGTGTAAGAGGAGAAAAAAGAGCCTGGGTAAATTTCCTCATGCTAAGGAACACCTATTATTTGCAGCATAGATATCATGTACTATTTTAAAAAAGGTACCTCTTGAAAGCAATTTGCTGAATTTCTCTTTTTAGTTGGTGGATCAGAAAGCCATTACCCTCTTGTACAGCTTTTGCTCCAGTATCCTGCATAGTCATTTTGCTGAGCAGTGGAAAGCACAAAAGGAAGGAGGGTCACTGCATGCTATGAAACCTCTCCTGCAGTCCTGCATTAATAGGTTCCTTTTTTCTGCCCTGTGTAATACCTGTCAGCTGCCCCTCGTGCCATGTTTGCGCAAGGATCATTCCTGCAGTGTGTTTGGCCCCAGTTTGTGCTCTGGCTGAACTAGACCAAGCCAAACCAATATATAACAGCTTTTTCTCCTGGTTGGATTGTCCCTAGGAGTAAACCCGTTTCCCGAGGCTATGTCTGGTTTTATATATGTGCTGGGTCAAGGTATTAACTGTTAGTCAAAGTTGCTGGCTTGTTCACGGTTCATTAAAAATAAAGCAGACAAGCTAACACTGAATCGACTGCTCCAAAGCTGTGTTAATGTTTTCCTTCCTGACACAGGTGGGAACCTGACCTCTTTCCTCTTAGCAGTGGTTTTGTATGCAAGAAGCTTAACTTGTCTTTAAAATCTCACTTGTCAATAAAAACAGCTGTGTTATGAAATAGGGAAGCTGATCTCATCAGTAAAGGAAAGTACTCTTTTGCCCTATAACACAGTACATAACAGGGCAATATGGAAGTTCAATCCCTCTGCCTAACAGAAATATGTAAGTCAACTCTGAAACTCTAACTGATGTCATTTACTGACCCTTGGTGCTTTTCTCACCTTCTGAGCATGTTTGGGAGCTGCCCAGGGCATTAAAGGACACCTGAGATGCTTTGTGTTCCCAAGGAGTGTAGCTGCTTTTGTGGTTGCAGTGCGAGCTGTACTCCAGTTTTAGAACTCCTTTACCCTGTGGGGGTACCAGCAGCTTTTGATCCCGGGCTCCTACAGCTGTGAGATGCTTCATCCTTGCCCCTTCACTTCTATTCATAGGTGGTGGTACCACTCTAGCTCAGATGGTGGGTTGGGAGGATTCCCTACGGCGGTTGCATCTGCTCTGTGACTCCTCTACCCAGAGCAGCACAACTCCTTGTGACCGCTATGCTCTGCTTTTATCACAACGATCCTCGCTGTGCCAGAAAGCATCCAAATGACACCTTCCACCCTTCTTTGGCTTTCTCAGGGTAGATGAATTGCATCCTTGAGAGCAGTAATAAATGTGAGTTTGAATATTGCTTTTTAACTTTTATCTTCCTTTCTCAATTAAGGCAAATTAAAAATTAATCACATAACAGCCTCTATTCTAAGGTCATGCAAGTTAACTATTTGAATTTATTGAGAATGATGGGGCATAAAGAAAAAATGAGAGGTTTCAGGGGGTCTTACAATACTAATTCTTTAGGGATGAGCAAAATAGCAGACTGAGATTTGCTAGATTCAGAGGGATCCTGGGATAATCCTGTACAGTGAGATCCTAGATAAACATCCAGACATGTAGACTATTAGATCTTCCATATTACATTGTCATTTTTTTGTCAGCGCAAAAAATACCCAACTACCCAAAGGGGACAAAATGTCATGTACACTTTCATGAGTATGACCATATCTGCTCTAAGTGTCCTGTGCTTATTTTAATTCTGGCTGGAGATTTGTCTCTGGCTTCACCCTCTGCAAGGTGGGATATTGGCACCACCAACTACCTTTTTGAACAGCTAAACTAAATGTTACCATTTTTGAAAACTAAAAAAAAAAAAAAAAAAAAAATTAGGCAGTCAGTTGTCTTCTTAATAATAATGATAATGTATTTTTATAAAGTATCTTACATAATTTTCTAAAATCAAAGCACTGGGGCCTAAATAGCTGAGCTTCATTAAGCAGATGAAATGAAAGAAGAGAAGCATCTGGCAGAAGAATGGAGGGCAATGTAAAAATAGAGGCATATGGTTGTTTGACTAGCATTAGTAATTTCTGAAATTACATTGCCTATGAACCTCTGCTCCATTCAAAGTAGAAGACTGAGCTAACAAAGCAAATTTTCAGGGCACTCACACAGTGTTCCTTTCTTCCTGAAAGTAAGTGGCTGAAGCTGGGGGAAATCAGAGGTACCTTTAGGCTAGCAGAAATTTTTTGCGACACGGATGATTTTATAATGTACCCTAAAAAAGTCTTCAGAAAACAAATCAGATTTTTTTTTTTTTTTAATATACTGTTTTCCTAAAACATGTGCCCTGATTCATTGTGTAAAAGGATCCTGAGGAATATTCCTTAAATAAACACACCCCTTGTTGACGCTGTTGAGGCAGGACAGTATGAAATGACTCCATATCAGAAGGCTTGAGAGTAGAACTCTGGTTTATTTAAAATACATTGCTCTTTTTATAGAGAGTATCGTCCAGACCAATTCTATTGGTCCTGAAGTAAAAACATCTCACACCGTTGGTGTGCAGTGAATGACGCACAGGGGCAGAATTTATCTATAAACAATGTGAACAACAAGAGAGATAAAGAATTATTTACATTCTTTCTCAACTGTTTCCCAGGCTTCTGCCTGGTTAGAAACCTTCGTTTTCTCTCTGACTGAACTGAGAATACCCACACCTTGTTTGTACATATTTATCTGTATAGTCAGTTTCAAACTTCTATTGTAAGCTCCTTCTTTCAGGGTTTTTTTTGTTTGTTTATCTGGGGGTTTGTTTGTTTATTTTTAAATTCCTTTGTTTTTTCCTTCTCCTTTCTTACATCGTTTTCCCCTACTCTCTACTCTCATTCTTTATGTTCCTTCTAAGAAATTTAGCTGGGTGTAGATGGTTCTGCATTCTTGCAGTACCACTGTATGTCTCAGTAAATCTGGAATCAATGTCTCTAAAGCTTGTAAACCACAAGTGTAGGAAAATAAAATGATTCTCTGAACAGCACAGAGAAAGCCTCTGTCAGACCTGGAACTGGAATATAGATACATGTTTTGGTCACATCACTGGACCGTGATGCTTCTTCTGTGTCTGCTTGCTGTTTTGTCTGTCTGACCTTTTAATCTTTCTCATCTCATTGCTCTCCTAATTTGAGTCTTCTCAAACAGTCCAGGTTGCTTCAGGCTTGGCCACTCTGGAACTGCTTTGCTGTATGTGTTCATCTGGCTCCATAATGCTGTCCATCATGGTTATAACATAGGCAGGACATTGCTTGTTCTGGTATCATAAATGTGCTCAATAATAATACCGTGGGATATGGATATGCTGCTTATTAAGAAAGACTTCAGAGTTTGTAACTGCTGTTGTCTATGGAGAATAGGGTCTTCAGGATTATTTCTTATTTACGTAATTGTGGACACTATTATATTTAGAGATTGAATGTTTCCCAGAGCAGAGAAAAAAGAAAATATCATGGTGTCTGTGACTGTTGAAAATCCCCTGATGTCTCTTACTGTACTGGACAAGTGATGGTGGTGTTGTCAGCAGGGGATTATGCTTAATTGGAATTGCACATTTTTCTGTAATAGTCAAAGTGCAAGAGCACCTTATTCCACTGTAAGAAGAATGGCAATTGTCAGCTTGCTAAAGGAGGTTTTCATATTTTTGAGATTTTAATAGTGATAAATACAATGGTCCTGTATGCTGAATGCTTCTAGTTGTAAAATATAAGGTACAATAAAATGAGTTTTCCCACATAAAAGTGATTAAAATTTATTTCTGAAATGGAAAAGCTGTTTAGCTTTGTAGAAAGTGGTGAAACCTTTGCTGGTTTGGAGTTAACACTGGAGAGGTTCAGCACTGGGACTGTTTCATCTCACTCAGTTTCCCATTAACAACTGCAAGTGCTCAGCTTTTCATGTACATTTTTAAAGTAATTTGGTTATCAAAAATGGGATGATGTAGAAGTTGCTTCTCTCAGAAAACTCACTGGTGAGTTTTACTGTAATTTGGTATGGTCTAGTGGTCACTTTCAAAGTGAATAAAGTGAGAAATATACATTATCAGTTTTCATACTTGACTTAGTCCCATTTTTGAGGCGAAGTACTCAAAAGTACTGGGGGAACATGAGTAACTGATAAATAGTCTAAGATTTCTTTATCAAGCTATGCTAAATTAATTAAACATGGGCTACGTTACAACAACATCACTTTCTTTTTTACGTCAGTTTAATAAAATTGGTTTTAAATCACAATCTAAGTCACACTGGCATATCTTATTCACACAAAAAGCCTGTGCATTTTTCTTCCTTTGTCTACTAGAACCAACAGTTCTCTAGACACTACTAACATGTCCAGCCTGAGAGGTATGTTTTGTCCTTCAGCACTGTATTCTTTATTTCATTTAGGTTTTGGTTCACTGTGTCTAACAAGTGGTTTCCTCCAGTATTCCTGCTTAGTCAGGTCATTCCTATTTTTGCATTTTTACAGTTGATTATTCCTGTATGTGGAACTTTGCACTTTATTGATTGCCTCCTCTTTATTCCAGACCATTTCTGCAATATGAAATGACTTTGAAAAGTGACCTCTCTCTAAAGAACTTGAAATTTCACCCATTCTGATGTTAGAGACAGATTTCACAAGTGTCATGTCTGTTTCCTTGATCCCAAATGAGACTGTTGAACAAAACTGTACCCAGCATATGCATATATAGGAGCCTATCAGAAATTTCAGGACAGTTTGATAAAGAAACTTTCAGAGAAAACTGCTGAGCTATTGATTTTCTAAACCACTTGGGCACCTAGCTTGCATTCACAGGTTGTATTTTCTTAGTTCATGTGTCATTGTCAAAAGCCTTATTGAATTCAAGATGCATACACTGCTCTTCTTTTTGCCTACTGAGAAGTTACTCTGTCAAAGAGAAATATTGGATCAGACATAATTTTTGATTATATTTTGTGCTGTTAGAGGTTTTTTATCTTACTTTCATTCTTGTATTCTACTTGTGGCTGTTTAACCATTTATTTCTGGGTGGTAAGCGCAGGGTGGCTGTTTGTAATTTTTTTTTTTTTATGTTTTCTTCTTTTTACCTTTTTAATGACAATCTTGACCTTCCTTTGTGGAATTTGTCAATTTTCTCTCTTCTCAGCAAGTTTATAAATACAAACCCAAACAGGTGTAGAGACATTGGCTGGGCATTTTAATTGATAATATTTTCCAGAATGTCCTGACCTCCTCCTTATTTTCTCTCATGGGCTTTCTTTGGTATAACAAGACAAGGCAGGAAAATGAGCAGGTATATTGGCTTAGCTGGACCAAAAAGCTCCTCCTCCCGGCCTCACACAGTGGCTAGATGTGTATGGCTAGGGAAGAGAAGGAAGGAAAACTGTCTCTCCCTTGACTCCATATGATCCTTCATAATGTACATAATTCCTTTTCTGGATAAGATGGGGTTGGATAACAATGACCTAAGCTTGATTTCCTAAATTCCATAAATGAATGTTTGTGCTAGTTTCTGAAGGTAAAACAGTTCTTTTGCTGCAACATAATTGTTGCTGGATATTTAAATAGTAAATGCATATATCTTTGTCAGAACTTTCTGGTAATTTTCCCTGATGTTACCCTATGACTGCTGTAGCTGCAGTGTTCTTTTATTGTAAACTGTGGCATGACTTTGGAAAGGGTACCTGGCCTAGGGAGTTAAGGCATCTACTTATATATTGTGTGAGAATTGAATGACTGTAGTATTATTTTGCGGACATGAACATGATTGCTGGTTAAGTAGCATTGTTTATATTTTAAATGAAAACAGTAAGCTGCTTTTAGGGAAGAGTGATGAGGAAGGAGACAGACTTCAATGAAACAATAGGAGAGAAATATAAGGTGCAGGATACGTTTGCTACAGCTGGGCGAACATACTGAAATCATGGTGAAGAATTTGAGCTGAAGAGCTGTAAATTTGTGTAAATTTTAGAGATTAGTCCATGAGATGTGAGTGTTAGTGTTACTTGTGTGTTTTATGAGGCTGATGATTGGGCAGATTAGGATCTGCAAACACCTCACCAGGTCTAGGAATCCAACTCAATGCTTTATTTGCTTGTATCTTAATTTCATCTGTGAATGAAAGAAGAAAACTATATAATTTTATTTCAGCAAGTCTGAAATGGTCTGCTGTTTCTCTTGGTTGCTTTACTTTTCATTTTAGCAATGTTTCAAACACCACTGTCTTCTCTGAGTGTGCTGGAGGTCTCCATGGAGAGCCGGCGTGGTCAGGATGGGCAATATCCAGCTCTAGGCTGCAGGCTGGTATGATGCAGGAAGCACTTTGGCAATTGTACTGAAGTGATGCATCTTCCTGAACATAATCCAAATCAAAACAAAGTAACAGAAAGGGTTTTTCCTTTCCTTTGGCACTTTTGCTGTGATGCTTACTCTGACATCACCTTTCCAGTCATTCATGTGGCATCCCAGGAGAGGCAAGACATGAATTTCTAATACAAGTAATAAACAGGAGCTTTAATTCTCCTCAACTAAATATGTAATTTAATATTGCAGGGACAGAGGATATATTTTCTTTGGCAGGTAATTTTTAAGAATCTTCCACACAATTTTTATGCTAAAACACTTCACTTAAGTAATTCTGTTACAGAGGGACATTCTTGCTCAGGCAAGAAAGGCAAGACATTTTCTCCTTGGGTTTGAAAAGTAGATGAGGGAGGGAGGTTTACAGAGGCTCTTTCAGATTCCACGAGCAGGGAAATGTTTTGCACTAGCAGTGCATTTGAATGGGTACAGAAGAGGCCTGTGCTGCTTCACCAAGAGGCAGGAACATCCTCTAGGGAAGAGATGAAAACGGGCTCCCAGCTCAATGGATGTGAAGGCAAGGCTGTGCCATGGAGCTGTGCAGACTCCTGTTTTCTGATGCTCTGTCTCTGTCCTGCATGAGCACCACCAGTCATATGGGGACCAGTGCCAGAACAAAATGTGGCCTCATCTGAGTTGCTTACAGATGAAGAATAAGTGTGCTGGCCCATCATGTTGTTCAGTCTGTTTAAATTTGTTAATGCATACTGATGTGAGAATTTAGCAAGGAATCCCATTCCTTCCCATTTCCCTCTGCATTGAGGCTGCTGCTTGTATTGTTTCCTTTCTTCTTCTTTCTCTTTTAATGTTCACCATAAATGTGGAATAATAGAGTTTTACACTGCTGCAGCAAGTGTAGCACCTGCCATGTGAAATCTCTCCTTTTCTCTTTGAGTGAAAGCTTTAAGCAACACTTCTCCCAGACAGAGATTAAGGCCTTGGAATTCCTGTCTGGGGTGGACATTTGATTAATACAGGGTCCTTTTATTGTCACCCTGCCTTTCTGCTCTTCCTCATTAGAAATCAGTGACTCTTCCCCAATTCATTCATGACACAGAGAAAAGAATGTCTAATGATACATATAAATACTGAAAATATATAGCATGCATTCAGCTGGTAAAACGAGCTATTTTCCCACATGGGGAGGGGATTAGATGGGGGAATCATTTGTCTTCTGCAGCTGCTGGTAGAAGCCTCTGACAGTGCTATATATATATATATATATATATATATATATATATATATATGCACATGCATGTACGTGCACACACATGTAGGAGAAAGAAACACAGTTGCAGTTCATAGGTAATTTTGTTTTGTGTTTATGTTTCAGTGAAGGGATGTGGTGGCCTGGAGTTGTGGGGGGGTTTGCCTTTTAAGGTTGGAAATAGTTTAGCTCCTGCAAGCTACTGTTTCCATCAGCACTTGACAGCACCGTTGGATGGGGGAGCATTTTTTTGCTGGGGATTATCCAGGGAGGCACTCCAGGGAAGGGTGTGGAGTTGTCTTTTGGCCACAGCATGGTGCTCTGGGGACATAATCCTTCCCATAAGGAATTGCACAATTTACAAATAGCAATGGGTATGTTGATCATTCGCTGTAGCCCTTTTAGCCCTTATCTCCAAGGTTTTCTCCACTTTTTAGTGATGCAGTCCTTCCAGACACAGAGAGGGTGAATATGTGCATCAGTTCACCTGGGATTAGAGATCCACAAGTACTTTTCTGCTGTCCTCTCCCTGCTGCCTCCCAGCTGAGCAGCTGCAGGTCATGCCAGGGCTGGTATCTGTGGCTTGCTGCAGTTCCCTTCAACCTGGTTGGGAGCACAAGCACAAGATCTATGGTGCAAAGCCAAACCAAAACCAAGCTCTCTTGGACCCACGCTTTTCCTGTGCCAGGGCGGTGTGGAGAGACTGCTGATGCAAAGAGAGGTGGGAGTTGCCTGGAGGAGACATTTCAGGTCCAGCTGTTACTGGAGGGGATTTGATGTGGAGCAGAAGCTTTCTTCTGGAATGGCAGGATGGTTATGTGCAGTCTCCCTGGTGGTGAGACCAGTGTGGCCAGGGCTTGCCTTACCCCTGGAGCTTGGGGATGCAGGGTTTGGAGCTGGCTAGAGCCTAGCTATAGGAATACATGCCAAAGGTACCCTGAGCAGGGTCATCAGGTTCAGTGTGATACGTGGTGTTACAGAACAGGAGGAGAAGGGAAAAATCACCATGGTATCTATAAACTATAATGCAGAGTCTAGAAAGTAATGTGAATAAAACCATACATATATAAATATATTTGATATATAGATAAATGTGTCAAATGTATATATAAAGTTGGTAAGGAAAGTTTTGCTTTGCTCACCTTCTTGGTCTCCGTGCTCAACTCTGGTGGTCTTGTAGTTTTGTCATTCAAGTTTCTGACAGAAGGATCAAAAAAAAAAAAAAAAAAAAAAAGCCCCCAGCAACTGTAGTTCAAGATGAGTTCAGGTAAAATGAACATGAATGAGGCAAATGTACTTGGACAGGTGCTTTGTGAGTGCTTTCTCAGTGGAAGATACTTGTCTGTCCACTGCTGTGGAGGTTCTGCCTTCAAAATTTACTGGATCCGCTCCAAACCATAAGGTGGCAGTGGCCAGAATGTGCCTTCCTTTTTCTTTCAGTTGGTTTTACTTCTGTTTTTAGTGTTTCAGCATAGTAAAGTTTTTATTATCCCAGCACCTCCCTGAGAACCTTATTCTACTGCTATATAAATTGACCTGGTTAATAACTAAGTTTCAGTATTAATTTTTTTAATGCATTGTTACATGGGTAAACTGAAACTGTCAACTTTCTTTGGTAGTGGTGCTACAGATCAAGAACCCAAAACTAAGACCTCATAGAGAGGGTGTTTCCACAAGCATCTGTACACTTTGTTTCTGGAGGGTTGTCTCCAGCACAGAATGAGCTTCAGTCTTTCAGCTCTGGCAAATGAGCTGTGACACACTCTTAGTGATGCTGCTGCTGCAAGTAATGAGCCAGAGGTTACTTTCCTGAATGAAATACATTTAAATGGCAGGGAAGGAGAAGACTCTGGTTTATTTTGATTGCTTTTCCCCATGATATTTGAATACTGCAGTATGTAATATGAACAGTTATATACAAAGATTTTTTTTCTCCATATGATACCATAAATCAAGAGAGAGTTTTAAAAAACCCAAATTACTTTTACTGACTTTGCCTTTCCCCGTGAAGAGCACAGGAGCTTATATCTGAATGGTTCAAATTAACATATTTTTCTATTTATGCTGAATAAAACTATAGATTTTTATGTTGGATAATGTATCTCTGAGGCAAATATTATCACCTGAATGTACTAAACATTTAGAGTCAGCCCTCTTTGTTTATGTTTTCATTCCCAGATCAGTGCTAAAGGAAGACTTATAAAATTGCTCATCAGAGGTTTTGATAAGCATTTTTTGTATAGTTGCAGAGTGATTAAGATGTAATAACATGTTTGAGATATATTTGAGGAATAACCTTGTTCTATACTAGCTGTTACAGAACAGCTGTGGGTTTCTTCTCCTTACAAAGAGGTGATAAATTAGGGTGCTTCACTGTGCAAACTCCATCCTTTTTCTTAGGTTCAGCTTCTTATAAATTGACAAGAATGGGAAAATAAATACGACAAAAATAGGTATAATCACTCAAAATTCTTCATTCAGAGTGCATTAATATAAATTGGGGGTGCATGAATATAAATTGGGGGCACAAGGGATCAATTTGGAAAAACAGAACATAAATTTACTCTGTAATCTGTTTGTTACAGGCTCAAATGCTACCAGTTTAAAAAGTGGGAGAGCCTTTGAAGGAACTGAGGCAGCAATGGGAGCACTGGCTCGCTTGCTGGCTTGTGCACGCAGGCGTGTATGGCTGCTTATTTTTCAGACAATTGTGCCAGCGCTGTAAGAGCTCTTGTTTGGCACACCACCACTTGTGTGCACTGAGACTGGGCTGCTTGTTTCATACCAGCATCTGGTGAGATTAAGTATTAGTGCTGCTGTTTAATGAACAGTGTGCGGATGTGCATGAGTATTTGGGGTTGTTTTTGTTTCCTGTGGTTTGTAGCTGACAAAGCTGTGGGGATGAACAAAGCCTTCCAGGCTGCCTACTACATAGATTAATTTACAGCTGCCAGTTTATATTAGTTCTATTTATTCTGCTTCAGTGCTTTTTTGAGGAAAGGAGTATTTCTTAGTCAATTGTCTGGCAAAGAGAAAGGAATTCAAGAAATGTGAAGCAAACAAATTCACGGTAATTAGACAAGCTTTTGGCAGATGAACTGTTTGCTCCCTTTTCTTATGATATTATGTTACACGGAAGGACTGAAGTTTGAAAACAGAATTTAAGTTGACGTCTGAACTTTGTCTTTACTCTCCTCTTCTCTGCGTTGGTGATGCCGAGGCTTGATGAATGGCAGCTATAACCACGTCTCTTGTCTGCCTACTTAGCGTAGCCCTACAGGAGGCTTTGACAGCTGATGTCTCTTGTCTCTGCAGCTTTTATGATGCTGTAGATTTATCAGGAACCTCTAATGCTCATTTTTTTTTGTTTCCCTGTAACTCTCCTTCTCTCTGTCTCTGTTTGTGCTGAGTCCTGTTGCTGTGTGCTAACCACCTGATGCAGCCAGGGACTGCTGGCTCTTTCTGCTGGAGATGTCCAAAGCTGTGCACAGCCCTGCATGCCCTGAGATGCAACTCTGTGCGTTAGGTGGTTATCAGTGAGGGCACAAAAGAAATAGCTGAGAGTTTATCCAAGAGCCGTATGGAAATGTCTGAATATTGATAAGGCAGACTGACTGATGTCTTGTCTGTTTTCTAAAATAATTGCTTTGGAGGACTCAAGTAGTTCAGAAGGGGATTAGTTGATTTACTTAGAGCAGGATCAGGCACACTGGGGCATGTGCTCTTCTCCCCCACCTTCAGTGGAGCCAGTCATTTGTTGCCCAAATTACAGAGCATAAGATCAGACTGGGCTAAATATAATCTGGAATTATCCTGCACAGAGGGTTCCTTCTCCTTCTCTGTTGGGTTGCAGGGTGGGGAATAATGCATTGTGGGCCTCTTTGGAAAAGAAGTGGAAGCTAGGAAGACTAAGGTGCTAAGAAGAGACCTTTCAGGAACTGGAGCCGCTGCTCTCAGGACCGCACAGCATCAGGGGAGCCCATTCTCCGCTGAGGTGTCCCTGATGAACTGTCAGCTCTGAGGGAAGGCAAGGAAGTGAAATCTCTGTAATTCACTTGTAAACCTTGGCAGGTAGCAATTAGAGTATCTTGTGTACTTGGATGAAAGTGTCTAATGAGAGATCTAGCATGCAGAGATAGATACAGAGGCAGATGTACTTATATTTTTTTTCCTCCTGTTTTTTTTGGTTTTTTTTTTTTTTTCCTCCTAAGAAGGTGGTTTTGCACAACTATTTTGCTTGATAGTAGGTGATTAGCAGCAGGCATGACACCAGTACTGTGATCTTTGCTTTCTTCTCTCTTGACTGGACTTTGGCTTTGGAGCTTGCAGGTGTCTGTGACGATGGTGCAGGTGTTTGTTGTGCAATGTGCAGCTTAATTTGAGAAATGCTTTCTAGTCCTCTTTTGATCTTTATCCTTTTGAAGGTCCTTGACTTGATTTGGAAAAATCCTTTAATGAATGTTTTTCTTTTAACTGTTTCATATCAGATGCTTCAAGTATATGTATGCTCCATTAATATGAATTTTATTTGTTGACTGTGTCAAAAGTTACTTGATATGTCCTATATGAAACATTTCAGAACCTTGTTAGCTAATCATGTTGTTTTTAAGATTGTGTAGCAAAGTGGAGCTGGTACGGGATTTCTTCAAAGTATATTTTGACATATAGTGGGTACTTAGAGTTAAAAATAAAATTTAAAAAAACCCTTCTAAATGCACCAAACCCCAAAACAATCAGTGAATTATCAGAAAGAAAAATGTTACATGTAGATTTTTTTTCTTATAACAGTCTTTAAAGTGGCTCAGAATAATTAATAAAACCCGGTATTTTTCGTCATTTAAATTGAAGTATCATTCCCTCTATAAACAGCTCTGCACAATATTGAGAAGTAACAGTCATATTGTATAAAAAATACACCAAACAATTCACGCTTTCTAATACTCTTCTTTGTCCTGAGTAGATATTTGTGAAAATACAGTACTTTTTGGTTACAAAGTAGAACTGTCAATTTTTATTGAAAAATTTATATTTTGTTGCAAGTGATTGTGTCTTTATTACCAGAGATGCCAAGATTTCACATTTTTAAAATGACATGTAAAATTAGTTCTTAAAATTAAACCAGTTCCTCCCAATGCCTTACTTACATTCCAGTTAAATCTGCTGCTCAAAAAAAAACTCTTAAGGAATCTTCTTTTTGGACATAAAAAGGGCATGTTGGGTCATTTTCAGAAGGTGTGAAGCTGAGTGAAATTGTTTGGGGTTTTTTTTCTGTTGCAGTTGTGGGAGGTATTATTCCTGGGTTGAAATGGCAAAACATCAGCCCAGCTGTGTGTCCATTTAGCTGCTGGTAGGGATTAGATGTTCAGAATTATTTGCTCTATGGCTGGGGTGGGTTTACAAGTGAGCTGCTTTGCTTTGGTCACATCCAGTTCCTCTGCCAGGGACTGCAGCTGGCGACAGCCTGGATAGCTGTTGGCTGCTGCACTTCTCCCTCTTAATGAGATGAGAGCCCAGATATGGGATACTCTTACGTAATACTTTCAGGCAGTATTTTCCTTCTTGATTTTGATTACAAACAAGATGACTAATCAAATGGTTTTTACCTCGATTTGTGAAAAATATGTGGATATTTAAATTGCTTTGCTATTAAATCACTGGTTTTTGTTTATGGAGTCACTTTCAGAAATTCCATATGGGTTCTTTTTTGTCAAGGAAATTTTATTTCTTGTTTTTTATCATATACATTGTTTTATGTTACAGCTGAATAAAGAATCAAATTTCTTCATTGCTACATACCGTACAGCAATCCTGAGTAGATGAGAGGGAACTAGAGTATATCTCAGTACCTGGCTTCTTTATTCCATGTAGTTTGTGCTGCTTTGGTAGGCATCTAAAATCATCACACTTGTTTTGATTGTTATCAGAAGTCAAAAAGTCTGACAAAACCACCGCAGAGATAC
This sequence comes from Taeniopygia guttata, assembly GCF_048771995.1. Lineage (NCBI taxonomy): Eukaryota > Metazoa > Chordata > Aves > Passeriformes > Estrildidae > Taeniopygia > Taeniopygia guttata. The sequence continues at coordinate 37,862,140 of NC_133027.1, forward strand.
TTGTTTTTTTTCTTTCTCTTTCATTCTGCAAAAACATTTATCCGGCTTTTTCTATTAGACCACCTAAGTCAACAGAGGCTTCATCCTTGTCTGTGTGTGAAAGGGAAATTGCCCTCCTGTGCAGATGAGCAGGGAACAGGAGTCAGACAGTATCTCCGTTAAGCTTCTTTAAACATTTAGTAAGAGTTTTAGAGTAAAACCTTTGACAAATGTTGTGGTTGAAGACCTTCACATGAAATGATGGTATGGGTTTCCTGGTTTTCGTTCATGTGCATGAATGACTTAACAAAATTAATGGCTGTTTGACTGTATTATAGAAATATATACTCAGAGTGTACATAATTAATAAGATCTTGAAAATAATTGGTGCATGTAAAAACTCACAAAACCCCACAAAAAGACTTAAATTACATATATTATTTTCTTTTGAACATTTCAGTTTCAGCTCCTGACAATTTTTTTCTTTCCTTCTCCTGTTTCTATTGGAGCTTACTCTTAAGAGCACAAATAAAACACAAGGTATTTGGGATATTTTTAGGTTTTGTTTTTTTTTTTTTTTTTTTAAGATATCCAGGTTGTAGCTATCCAGTTGTGTTAGCTGATTTTGAGCTCTTTGCCCTTTTTATTTGTGCCACAGATGGGAAGCAGGCAGTGTGCTGAGCAGGTATGCAGTCGGCAGCACAGTGGGTGTGCCTTCTGATAGACCTGCCTTGCCTGTCCACATGTACCTGTGCATCTGCTCCGAGCTGGCTTCTTGTGCAAAGTCCAGAAATGGTCACTAGTGGCAGTACAGTGGGAACTACCACCGAGACTGAATCCCATATTTGGGATTTCAATATCCAAAACTGAAATGGGACTAATCTAGTGCCCTCACAAACATACACAAAAAGTATGCTTTTTAGTTTCAATTAGGTGAGGAAAAGTAATTCCTGTATTTGCTAATATATTTTAAACATGATGATTTGGAATGAATGTGAGAAAGTGAACAGGTCATTTTGTCAAGTCTTTCAGGCGTTAGTTGAAACATCAGACTATTCAAATTTGGACATCTGACTCTTAAACCAACCTGTCTGCCTGGGGCTCTCTTTTAGGGAATGGAAAGAGACATTTTTCCTCCAAAGGGATGTTTAGAATCTCCAAATTAAGTGCCTAGCATGGATTGCCTTCTGTTTCTTTCTCCATAAGCATGCTCTGCAGTCATTGAAGAGAATGAGTCTGGGCTACCTCTGCATATGCATCCCCAGTTCCTTGTCTTTCCTGAAGGATCATGGTGAGGGAGAGAGGTGGGGCAGTGCGGCCGGCAGATTCTTCTAGAGGAAAAATCTAACAGCCTGTTCATTAGTTTGAATTAATTCCTACACATGGTGGTCCTAAAACTCCCCATCTTTAGAGAAAGCTGAGTAAGTGCCATTTCATAGGCTGTCCATTCTGTTATCTAAAGAGCTCTTCTGTTTTCATGTGGAGGGCACCTCATTCCCACGGTCACAGTGCTCCAGAGCCCTTTGTTCATCTTTGCCTCTCTTTTCGCCCCCTTTGGATGGAGGGACATAAATCTGTTTGAAACATCCAGCTAAAATGTCAGGGTACTTAACGAAACAGTGATGCACGTACTTGTGCTCATCATGAAACTTCTAAACAGAGAACAAATAAACAGCCAGTGAGTTCATAAATATAGATTTGTTTTCCTGCAAGAATCATAGTGATTCTCTGGTGCCTGTGCCTTGGAGCCTGTCACATTATCTGGTTTTAATGTGTGTGCCCTACAGTGGCTTTGCAGGTAGCTGAATTGTCTTTCCTTTGGCATCCCTAACTTTAAATGGAGTAAGTTCTATCTGCTTAAACTTCCCCTATACTTTCTTCCCCTTTTCATTTAATTTTCTTCTGAAAAGCAGTAAAGAAACTAGCAAAAGAGAGGGAAGTAAGATATAATGGAGAAATGCCATAGTTCAGTTGAACCCATATATGAATTAAAAACTGTTCCTTTTACAATTCATATTTTGTAGTTGTATTGCAGGGTGGAAATCCCTGTTTGCCTCAAAGAGCCTACATGGATTTTAATAACAAACATTACACCTAGCAGAAAGAATTCTTCAGCATACTGTTATAGATCAAGATCCACAGACTAAATATTCCAAGATCCAAAAAGTAGCCTAGAGATTTAAAGCTGTTTGTAAATATGAACAGTAACAAGTCTTATAGCTCTCTGGGTATCAGGAGTTTGAGTGAAACAATCAAAGTTAACAGCAAATTCCCTGTGATGTAATAAGGTCAAGGATCATACTTATTTTCTACTTGAGGTTTTGCATATGTAAGGTTAGATATGGTGAAGGTGGCACCAGGAATGGCTTTTCTGATTTAATGACACCAAAATGAATGGTGGTTAAAAGGTGCTGGGAATCCTGTACCCTCAGATGGGAGCTAAAGGCTATAATAACAGTTCAGAAGACAGCCCAGAAACAATATTTGGCTCTTTCTCTAAGAAGATGGAAGCCTTGACATAGCAAAATATTTTTTCTAAAGCATGGCCAGGTTGTTGTTACATATGAGATTTGCACCATCTAAGTAGAGGTGTGTGAAAATTAGAGGTGATGTCCCTTTGTGGTCAGAGGAAGGGGCAAGAAAGCAGCTGGAATGCTCGTGTGCCTGCATTACAGTTTGCCTTTCTCCATCCACGGTAGAAGGAAATTTAACTAAATCAAAACTTTTTCAATATTTAAGTTATCCAGCAAGGTGTACGCAGCATAGTGATTATTGCAAAGCTTTGTGAGGGACTTGTGGGTTCTGTGTTAACCTCCTGTCAAGAGAAAGAAATTGAGGGAATTACTAATGTATTGCCTGTAAATAGTGTAAAATAATGAGTGGGAGGAGCAGAGAATTGCAGAGAATTGAAGTCTCCAGGGTTTTGTCTTTCCCTTCCCCCTTGCACCTGGGTGGATCAATAGAAAGGGAGAGCATTTGTGTAATGGCTTTTTTGCCCATCACTTTGTGCTGTTAGTTTGACACATGCAATTTACTTGGAAAAGCTTAAGTAGCCTTAATAACAGAAAGTCCCAGCAGAGCTGACACTAATGGTCTCCCCCCGTTGTCAGTCTCAACAGAGAGATTAAGAACTGAATGAACAAAGAGACCCAATTACTATCTCCCCCTCTGGATGCTGCCACATGAAAACAGGTATGAGCCATGACAGTGGCTCTTTGCACAGACTCGGTCTCTCTGCCATGCCCTGGTGTGAGAGGGGTTTTTACTGTGCTCTCAGTTTACTGCCATTACTGAGGGCTGCTGCAACATCACCCAGTCCAGCTTTTTTTGCACTAATAGTGGAGTCCAGTCATGCCCTGATAATGCACATTATTGAACGCTCTTCAGACATGCACCATCCAATACTCTGTGCTAAACTCAGCCCAGCCATGTCTACCATTTTTCCTACTCAGTTTTGCATAGACAAATCATCTTTTCTTGGCCCAAGCTCTCAGGGAGGTAGCAGAGTGCAGCTCTGCAGCCCGAGACAAACATGTCCCCACTGGACTGGACTTGCATAAAGGTCTCAAAGAAAACAGAACATCTGTTTGTGTTTTCATCCAGAGCTTGGAGTGATTTGGTTAATAACAAAATATGGGCACCGTCTGCGAATGGCTGCACACTACCCTTTATGAATGTTGTTCCTCAAATATATTACAAAGCACAGTGCCAGCTCTCTTTTGCCTCCCTTCACTAGGACAGGTTTGTGCTATCGATCCAATAATCAGTTTAAAAAAATTGCTGCTGCTTGTGCTATAATTTTGTGTCTGTTTTTTTACGGCTAATGTGTGAAAGGCTTTAATTGCAACTAATTTCTCAGTAAGACTGGCATTTTTTCAGGAATTTTTATCTTCTGTTTCTCTAGCATGGCAGACCAAAGATTTCTCACCATTAGGAGATAAAAAATGTGTTTCAGGAGGACTCTAGGTGGGCTTTACCAACATAGGGTTTGATCAATGATGATGGACTGATTTTGAAAAATATGTACCCCAGCTTATTCAGTCCTAGTATTGAGGAAAAACATCATCTTTCAGTGAACAGCTGATTTTTGAAGATACTATCCTGTTGACAAACTGTTAAACCAAACCTGTCTCCTCTGGATTTAGAAGATTAAAAATGTAATAATAAATATAGCATCAGTATCAACATTGTCTAGCCTTGTCAGTCTTTGCTTTATAGCTCATTGTATTTTCCAACATCACTTAAAATACTTTGCCAGGTATACCAGGTGAATGGTGGAGCTCAACATATTAATATTTCAAAGACAGTGAAATAGGTGCTTTGCATTTTATTAATTGAATGCAATTATATGAACATTTAACTGATGTATTTGAACATATTTCATTGATGGTTCTAGAGAGGAACAATTGCTCTTGTAGAATATAATAACTACTATTTATGCTGCTAAAATATACTTAATATGTGTGAAAAATAATGGGTTTGGCTAAAACCAGGTTTGTACAGCTTTGTGTGTTTTTCTGTGTGCATACAGCATACAAAGGAGTACTGCACATTGAATGAATGCAATATTTAATCTAAAGTGAAATGTGTAAAACTCATAGCAGCAGTTCAAAGATGAGGACAGCTTTATTAGTGTTTTAGAGTCATGCTTTCGTAAACTAGAATTCTTGCCTTAATGTGGATAATTAAATTTTTGTTGTTGATCCCCAGCGATTAAGCTCCCTTATATATCACAGTTACAATGTTGGTTTTTTAAGTGATTTGTGCATACATCAAAAATTGCAGGGAGGGGGAAAAAAGTGTTAATAATCTTAATTAACAAAGACTTGCATGGCTGATAAAAATAGAGGAGTATATAAACTTTCTATTCCCACCAAAACAAAATTTGAAATACCTCCTCCGTAATGGACTAGAGCATATTTTGGGAAATATCTGTGTATTTCTTAAATCATGTGCACTAAGCAAATATGACAGTTTATGAAGAAGTACTAATTTATAATAAATATTTACAGCCCCAGTGAGGTTTTTGACAGCATGGGCTTGTCCCTGGGAGATTCTCTTTTTTCTCCCTCCAGTTCTCTCTCAGCGTAGGAACTTGGCAATTGTTTTGAAGAGAATACTGGCAAAAGAAGCTTTTTCATTGCTTGTACTCTCTTCTCCTTTCTTAGAAGCATTTCATTCTTCAGCAAAGGCAGAAGTTCTTTGCCGGCCCTCCTTTGCTAACCCTTCCAAGTTGCCCTGATGATTATGCACAATGTCAGACCATTTAATTGCTTTTTCATCTCTTCTCTTAGTATCTACCCTCATGTATCATTCCTTTGGCTTTGCAAGCAGCATCTGAACCTTTTCCATCATGAAAAAGGACCAGACCATCACCAGTTACATTTGCTCTTCCAGATACCTTCTGCAATTCTCTTCTCCCCCTTATTCCTCAGTAGTTATTGGTGGTGCAGTGACTTTTCCAGTCCAGCTTTGCACATTTCATTCTGGGCAGTGTCTTTCACCTCTTCCTCCTCAAAGGTTACAATGTGCTCTTCCTCCTCAGCCTCACATCGGCTGTCATCTCTGTGCAGTCTCTGATGTTCTTGAAATCCTGCCCGTGCTTTCGCTCTGTGATCTCATCAAGACCCTGGGTACCGTGCCTGGGCTCTTCAACTGTTCACGGCATTGCTGCTGGATCCCTCCTACACTGTCTGCCCATGCTGTCCAATTGCTGCTCTTGATTTTCCTCACAAATACAGAACAGGGGTCTAGTTCACCTTTTGGACCCTTTTCTTTGAACTGAGTTTCAGACTGTGAGTAGTCTTTAACAAGTAATGTGTAAATTAGCAGTATGTTGCATTAATTTCATACTGTAGATACTATTTGCCAGATAGACTATTCGTATTGATGTGGCGTTACTTCTGTTAGCATGCAGTTTTCAAAGAGTACAGATAAGAGATAAGATACCCAAGTGAAATCACACTAGCTTTGCTCCCGATGAACCTGCTGAGGTGAATGGAATGACACAGCTAATAAAATTATCTTCAATTAGACTTAATTATGTTTTGCATTAATGTTTGTCGTTTGTTTTTTGTTGGTTTTGTTTTTTTGGTTTTTTTGGGTTTTTTTTTTAAGAACCTTCTATTCTTCCAGTTTGTACATGAAATTATAAGAGCACATAACCTATGGAACTTGTGCTACCTCTGAAACATTTAAGAACCTGATTTCAAAGTACACCGTTTATTCCTAAACAGAAGTAGCATGTAAGTTCATCCAAGCTGTAAGAAGGGATGAACTCTGAGGATGTCTGTCCAAGTTCCATTTCTTGATTCTCACTTTAGGCTATGTCTTTTTGAACATCATCTTGAATGTTACTGTTGATAGTCTACCTGTAGATTAAATAGAGTTTATTTAGTTGGTTCTTTATATTTAGATTGGTATTTCCAATTAACATGAAACAGCAAGGTCTATTCACAGGACAGTGACATTGTCATTGACAACTTAGTCAGCAAAACAGTATCAAAAGGTCAAGTCACAGACATAACTAGTGCTTAGTTTTCCAATGCCTTTATGGTTTTGTACTTAAACACATCTGCTGATCTGAATGTATTAGGAAAAAGGATAGCAAAAGCAGCTAAATTATGTGGTGATTTTAATTAGTAGGAAAGAGGGATGGTAAGGTCTTCCAACAGCATTTTCTAATTGAAGTCACTGAACTGGCATTTCAGCAATGATTTCTGCTTCAGAGATCAAGAGAGATTATTTATCCTTAGCAGTTTTCAGCTCTCAAAAGTTCATGCAGGCCAAGTGACTTCCATCATTCATGAACACTGTTGTGAACTTGTCCCTTTACTGATTTTATTGATTTGTCACGTGATTTCTGGGAAGAAATTAAGGTCTCTGTTGCATTTTCTTCATCCTTACAAAGCAGTAAGAGTTGCACAATTTTATTTTCAGAGGTCAGTTAGTGGGAGCCAAACTGGAGAGGTGTGGTTGGAATTTGTTTATAATGGGAAGTGGGTGTATAAACCTTAGGAGGAAACGCCTGGGTTTGCCCAGGTGTATGCAGGCAGCTGAGTGCTGCAGAAAACACTGGTACTAAATTTCTGTGTTTCTCAGTCTGCTGTAATTCTCCATTTATGACGTGTTTCTCCTCACCCAGGAGCAGTGTACAGAGACTTGCTGTTGTTGACAACTCTGGAAGGATTGAAGCTGGCATCCCCATAGTCCTTCTCCAGAGGCTGGCTTGCAAGACATAGCTATGAAATGTTCATCAGAAAAAACTGAACTGTCGATCTTTAAGAGTGAGTAAAAAACAAATGCGACCTTTCCAAATTTTTTTCTAAAATGTATAAAATAATGCCATGGAATTTTGCATTTTAGAAATGCATTCTAGTTCCTGGGTAACTAGGGATTGTGACGAGCTTGGACTGAACCTGTGGCTCTGGGTTATGGTATTTATGTTACACTGTTGTGTTCTTTGGAGTTTGTAGCTCCTTGCCTCCTATGCTGTCCTTGTACACCTCTGTTGAGCTCCATTTTTGATGACCAGTGGCTTGAGGTCTTTAAAACATGCCACTGAAATGGGATTTCCCTGAGCAGGAGGCTAGCTTAGCTAGCTTGAGTTCTTCAAGAAAAAGTCACAGACTGTCCCCCTAGGAAGCCCCATCCTCTGCACAAGGAGAGGCTTTCCATGCAGTAAAGTGTTTCATTGTTTCTGGAAAACAAGGCACTCTCAGTGCTGGAGGACTAGCTGGTCTTGTGGGGTCACTGACTAGGGCTTAGAAAATTAGAGCCAAGAGTTCATTACTCAGATTTGCTGATACTTTCTGCACCGGTTCATTTCTAAATTTCTTTTTCAATCTGAGTGTTTTCCCATGGTAAGTTAGAGTGCTTGCTTCAGATGGTTACTCCAGCTTTTTGGTCCCACTGTCCTCAGCTTCCATGATGGACACCTCTGATTGGAAAGGTGAGTGAGTTATTTGAGAACTATTAACTGTCAGTGTCCAAGGAGAGTAGTTTCCCTCATAAAGCATCCCTCATTATCGTGCTACCACCAGTGCACCTTCTGGCCTCACCAGAGATTTTTCCATTGAGATAATCCCTGCACAGCTGTCTACTGTCACCCTTGCAAGCCAACATGAAAGCATGATCAGCCATGCCATCAGCATGAAGATATCTTCAAGTTAATAGCACAATACAGTAAAGCAACAGAAAATGCAATCTGGTGTGATGCATATAGCCCATAGAATGTGTCCAAACCACCTTATTTTTTAGTTTTATTTTAAAAGTTATTTTTATCCCCCAGACTTGTTTTTCTCAAAGATTTGACTTATTTTGGTACTTTATATTGCGGATGCTGCTAATGAAAGTAATTGCTTTGTTCCTGAGGGGACTGCGGCAGGTCGTAAAACAGGATGTAATAATCCTTTAATAAAATACAAATGGGTTTCCAGGTAGAAACCCTTCTCTGTTGCTGCCTGAAATGTTTGTGGGTTTTGGTTCTGCAAGTTTTTGGAAATTACTATTTCTGCCCCTCCTGCTTGTGTAACTACAGAGAAATGAGTGTTAAAACAGGACCACTGGGCTCATCACACTCAGTTGTGTTCTTCTTGGTGACTCCAGCTAATGAAAAATAGAAACAGCATTTAACTCTTAATTCACTAATGGGATGGTGGGATATAAAGGACCTCTAAGCAGTGTGGGAGGGTGTAATAGAGAGGAAATGCAGGAACTTCAAAAGGAGAGAAAATCCACTGGGATTTAGCTTCACTAGGTCCAAAATCAAGAGGATTAAACTCCACTGAGTTGAGTGGCAAGCACTACACTGTAAGAATGGATCTGTGATTCCTGCAAGGCAGAGAATTATTGTTTAAGCTGCAGGAATAAGTCTGAGGATTTGGAGTGTGCTGGGAAGGGAATTTGATCTCTCTGATGCAGTTGCAGGGAAAGACAAAGCCCAGCTCTGGGGCTCTGGGATGCAGAAGTTGATCTGTAGAGAAGATCAGAGGGAATTATTAACTGTGTGGTCGTCTTGACCTGAAGGGTTAACTGGCCTACAGGAATAAGGAGATTTTGACCGTGAGGGGTTTCAGGGATTCTGTAGTACAGAAATGCTCCCAGGGGAACACCAGTAAAATAACAGGCAGAGTCTCACATCCATGGTGAGCCTTGTCATGAAGCTGGGAGTCAGCCAGACATCCCTTATGAGGGTCAAAGAGTTTGTCTAGAAGATCGTGTGGAAAGTTTGTGCAGGGAGCTCAGCCTGTGTAGGAAAACCACAAGCAGTGCAGGAAATAAGCAGAGGATAAAGCTCCATTTTGGGTAAGAAGTAAGTCCTTTCTGTGGCACGGAGAATTTAGAGCATGCACAACACCCTGACCTCAGCAGCCAAGTGGTGCTGTTAATTTCTGATTTTCATCTGGGAGAGCCACTCGATGATGATTTCTCACATCTCAGACCACTGTTTCCTGTTCCTGCAGTTGGAACAGGCAACGGCAGTTGTTGAACCTTGTTTTCTCAGGAGGTTTCCGCTTTTTTCCACCTTTCCCACTTCTTTCACCTTTTCAGATGATAGGTTCCTTGGTTTTCTACTTCTTGGTGGTATCTCAGGATGCCTCTGGACACCCAGCTGCCCTTCAAAGATGCTGACTGCCCTTCTCAAGGATCCTGCTGTTTCCCAGGCTCACAGTCCAGCAGGCATTTCCTCTTCCAGCACACATATTACATGCCTTCACATGGTAGTCCAAACAATTTGCTGAGACTGCTGACAAATGCATCCTTTGGTATGTGTTGGAATAATTTTGTCATTTATGAACATCTTTGCACTAGAATTGGAGTAGAGACCTTCTGTGGGTGTCATGTAGGATCCTGCACAGCCAGGAAACAGCAGTTTTGGTGGCTGACTTGACTTGGCTACCAAAGCAGTATTGAGCCCATGGTCTCAAGAGGAAAAGCTTTGTCACCTTCAGCTGCTGCTGTGTAACCCAAAACACTGAGCACCACGGGAGGTGTGCAGCATGGAGGCTTTGTGCACTGCATCAGAATCTTTGCTGTCTTTATCCTAAACTCATGGATAGGATAAATCAATGAACCTACACTTTTCTCTCCTTATTACAATCTCCTCAGAGATGATTTAAAGTTGCTCCCTAGTTCTTTCAGGTCTCTTGCAAAGTCTGCTGAGGTCAGAGAGAGCCCTCTGGCAGGATCTTTCCTAAAGTGTTCCCTGTGTGAATCAGATGCAGCTAATTTAGCTCATCAATAATGGTTTTTTTCTTGGGAGTTACATCCAGTTTCTCAACAGCAGCACTGGGACATCAGTGCATGGGTTTAGGAAATGAGAATTACTGTCCTAGCTGTGCTGACTGGTGGGGTGATTCTATGCAAAAAAATTGTGACCTCCATGTCTGCTTCCCTGCTGTGCTCAGTTTCTCTCACTTGCCCATTTTCCAGGGTGTGCCAAATCCCTGGATATTTGTGCTTTGTCTTGCTGTTGCAGTACCCTGTGGTGGGAGGCAACCAGAAAAATCTTGATCTCTTGATGGTCATGGTGTGCATCATAACAGGGGCAACTCTCTGGGGGTTGCAGTGGACATACTCAGCACTTCCATCCCTGCTTGTCTGAATACACCTTTCTCCCAGATGGCCTCTCCATCCCTAAGTTTTCAGCCACTGACTTTCAGCTTTAGCCTTGTTAAGCTTTTAATTGACACGCTGCCTGCCAGACTCTTGCTCTCATGCCAGAAGATGAGCAAAACTGAGGGATATTGTGCCAATGTCCAAACATCTCATGTAGTCACGTTGTCTCCATGATTCAGTGCTGAGCTGGGTGGCACTGGTTCACCTACATCACCACATCTCCCAGTGCTCTCCCAAGACATCAGCTGTGAGGGTACAGGAGGGGCTGCGTCATCGCTGCTGGCAGCTCCTAAGTCATGATTTTCTTGAAGAGAAAGAACATCTCCAGTGATCTTTTGCCAGCTGAAAAATATTTTGAAGCTGGTAAATGTGTTCTTTTCTTCTCTGCTGTGTCAGCCAGAGCATTTCTTGATCACTACCTGGCTGCACATCTTTAATAGTGTGTAGAAAAGATAGGATCTAGCTCAAATAGGAGTTTGTGCCTTGATGCTGGTTGGCATTAGATTATTGTAGTGGTGTTTTCTGGCCTTGAGAAAAAGTCTGTAAGTGTAGGAGTTAGTTTTCCTTGAAATTTTCTGGAGTGTCTTTTGCAGTATTAACCTGAGTTACTGTTACATGGTGTCTGGGAGGGTGTGGGGCTGCTTGTGCTAGTAGGGAAGAGGGTTCAGGTCATACATGGGCAGGAGGAGACCTCTGTACCCGCACTCTGACGTGGCAGCAGGGTCCCCAGACTGAATGACAGATACTGTCCAGGCTAAAGATAATCTGAACCCTTGCAGCAGAGGATATGCTATGGGATCAGAAAAGGAAGAACAGCGGAGAAGGAGAGGGAGTTGGTTGTGGAAAGGGTTATGGCACTTTCTGCTCACAGTGAGGTCCTGCAGTCATTTTAATTTGGTCCTGCACAGAAGGTGACAGTGAGGGACAGTTCTCCCATCCAGAAGCCCCACTGTGTGTGAGAGTAACACAAAATCCCCACTCTCCCATGAGCACAGCCATGTGTCTGCTTCGTTCCCAAGGTTAGGCTCTGGCACTTCTGTTAAATAGCAGTCAGCTGGAAAGATCTCCTAACTGGTTTTATGCAAATGGAAGGAGATATGTCATGCATGTGTGTTTGCACACTGGCACTGTCCCCTATCAAACAATAGATATTGTTTTGTCATGTAAATAGCGCCTAACTGACAGGGCTTTCTGGGAGTTGAGCTTGCTTGTACTGAGTGGCTTTGACGCGTGTGTATGCAGGTGTTGAAAGAGTGGGGAGTAACAAAGCTGTGGAACTTCAATGAGATAAGTCAAATAAACCCCCCAAATCCTGTTATATGGAAAGTGGTAAGTATATAACTTGTGTGTTGTATAAAGGAAGGTCAGGCTACACGGCAGAGAAGAGGGGAAGAAAAACAATTGTTCTTGTACAAGATTAGTTGTGTCTAAGCAATGACTTGAAACTGCCTCTGATCTTCATCACTGGTCTCCTTGTGTCCGTGCCTCTCTCCAAGAGTGTTCTGCCTGGCAGGTGCAGCTCTGGAGGTTGGTTTTGATGGTACCAAGGCATTGCCTGAGAGCTGCCAGGCAGCTGAGGATTTGCATTGAGTGCAGCCAGCAGTGGAGGCCAGGCAAGGGAGATGGACTGGACAGAGCAGCTGGGGAAGCTGCCGCTGTCTCTGCGCGTTGTCGCCGAGCGGGGCTGGCTGTCCGTCCGGCTGCAGGCGGCCACCTGCAGCGGAGCAGTGACATCAGTCAGTCTGCTCTGGTTGTGGTGGGGAGCCTGATGAGCAACTGTCATGCAGATGCTCCCTGGGAGGCTGCTAAATAGTCGTTGTTGAAGTAATTACTAGCAACAAGTGGGGAAAAAAAAAAAAGAAAAAAAACAGCTCAGAAAATGTTTTCAGATGTCCCAGACAGTGGCGATGCTTATGGTGATGAATCTGCAACTATCCATGTGGAAACTGAATGATTGTACTTGCCACAATAAAATATGTAATGAAAACAGTAAAAATCCACCCCCACCCCACCTCCTCAAGACTCAAAGTCTATGTAGATGCCCAGTTCAAAATGCTGGTTGGTATAAAATCTAACTCCAAAAATAGTATTGATGATGTAAAGGAAAGAAGAAAAGTGTGAATCAAAAGCACATTGTTCTCGACCTGGTGGGGGGCTTTACTGTTTTCCAGATGAAGCTTCTGCTGGCTTTCACAATTACACCTTTGACTGATTTTTAACTGTCTTTTGGGGCAGGAAGGGGTGAGAGGCAGTGTTCTCCCTTTAGCAAATTAAATATTTTTCCTGAGTAGTTTATACTGGATCCATGAAGAAACTAAAGAAAAATCACTGAAAGGGAAGCAGTGCTGCCGGTGTCTTGGACAAACCCTTTTAAAGTCAGCTGAAAGAAATGGCAGATATATTAGCATCCTGCAGTAAATGATAAATGAGTTCCAGGAAACCCACTCTTTCTAATGCAATAATCCACTCTGCTGAATAATGCTGTTACTCTAAAGTGAATATGATCTTAGTGTTTACATCATATTTTGTGTATGACAAACTGCTTTGCAAAAAGGCTGGATGAGAAAAAGCATTTTATAGATTTTATACTGTTATGTACTAATAAAAAAGAAACCCGTTTTGCTGTGAGAGTCAAGCAAAGAAGAGATAAGCAGTATTTAGATGTAGGAAATTTTCTTAGAAAGACTGTTATTATGAATTAGTAGCTTTTATCTACTCTCCTGTAACAAAATGGTCAAGCTCCATATCTTAATATTGGGGTGTTCCGAAATAATTTAGACTAATTTTATTCCATTGTTTATGTTGAATAAAATAAAGCTACCAGATGCTGAGATTTTTTTCTTGGGCTACAGGCTCCCAGGGCATTGCTCACAGCCCCAAGCCTGCCAGAGTTCAAGAAGCATTTGGACAACGCTCTCAGGCACATGGTAGAATTTTGTGCAGAGCCATCTTGTGCAGAGCCAGGAGTTGGACTCAATGATCTTTGTGGATTCCTTCCAACGGAGGAAATTCTGTTATTCTATGATTCTATTCAGCATAATTCTATTCTGTGGTTCTGTTCAGCATCATTTCTGTTGATAAGCTAAAAAAGAGAATTTGGGATCCCTTGCAAAAAACTGTGGTTCCCTTCTTCTTTTTCCCCTTTCATCTTGTACCTCAGCACACGTGGAAACTTTGTGTTAGCTATGTAAGCATCCTTTTATTCAAATACTAATTTAACTTAGTGATTGCATTGAGAATGACCTGTGCTCTGGCATTTAATCTTTTCCATTTAGCACAGGGAACTTCTTAAAATTGATTAGCTCATAGCTCCTAAATCTTTCATAGTTTTGGCTTTTTTCTTCCCTCAGCAAGGAAGTTGCTGGCTTTAACCATTTGCATGCATTTAGGAGAGTCTGTCACCTAGCCTTTCAGTATCTGTGATGTTTGATGTTTCCTGGACTGTCCTTTGGCTTTTGTAAATCATCATTCCTGTGCTTTTTTTGTCACTGACGTGCAGGCGCTACGGCCACTGAAGCAGCCTGGCAGCAGTTTGGAGGGGAGGGAGCTGGGGAGGGGAAAGGAGCAGAGAGTGTTTTTGCCAGCTATGCCAGTTGCGCGGGAGAGAGGACAGAGCTGGGAGCTTTACAGCCCTGCCACCGAGCAGCCAGCTGCCCACCCACAGGCTGCTGTGGCACCCCAGACAGACAGACAGACAGACAGACATCTCCTAAGTGTCCGTGGGGCAGTGTGGCTCAGTGAGCTGAGAGCATAATCCGTGGGGATGCAGCTGGACCTCAGCGCCTGGGGACGGTGCCTCGCAGCTGCCGACTGGGAACACTAATCCACAGTCAGCCTGTCCTTTTCCACACTCCACTGATGGGGTGAGCGCGTTATCCTCGGAAGGGATTGACCCACAACAAAGCAGCTGAACCTGTGGGCATCACATCTGGCCAGTTTCCTTGGAGAGTCTTGGGAAGTAGGTGTTGCTTTCCCAGCCCACCCCAGGTAAGTAATCTGATCTTAAACAAAGAAGTACAGAGATGGCTGTTTTTAATTTAAAAATATGTTAAAGCAAAATAATTTTTTTGTTGTCGTTTTGAAGGCATAAGGTTTGAATATTCTCATGTTCTGTGCCTCCCTTGAGCTTCTGGAGCTTGGGGGTGATAATGAGGGATTTAATTCTGGGCAGCAGGTGCTGGCAGCAGGGATGCGATGCAGTGCCTGTAATCGTGTTGTCGGGTTCATTTTGCACCATCTGGGTGTGAAAGGAGCAGTCAAGCCTTTAATTGCAGTCCTTGGGCATCTGGTACCTTCCTCCTGCTGCTGGGGTTGCCGACGTGGTCAAGGAAAAAGACACTTTGTGTGTCTGAGGCACATAGAGAGTTAAAAGCTGGGGGGATCGATGCCACTGCCAGCGTAGCCACTGTGCTGGGAATGGGTCCCTGGGGAGGGGAATGAGAAGGCTGTTCCCACTTCCACTGTTCACCCATCACCTTTTTCTACCAGCTCAGGAGAAAAAGAAAGTTGGTCTTTCAGTTGTCTGGGCTTCCTGTTCTAAATGGACGCACTTTTCTGAACTGCAGATAATCCCAGTTGAGGAGACGTAAAGCAGATGTGGTCACAGGGAATATGACCTGTTGTTTGAGCAGGAGCCAGGCTCATGCTGTGACTGCCCTCTGGGAACAGGACCAACACCTGCTGGAGACCTGGGCAAAGTGGGAGATACCCATAAAAGACCAATAGCTGAATCAGCTCCTTGCTATGCTTTTATTTATGATCCAAGTGGTGGAAAAGACAAGAAGGCGAGCTCCATGATAGCAGTGATGTGGTCACAGTCCATCACTCCAGTGTGGCAGGGCATGGCAGGAGGAAGCTCATGATGTCAGTGTGCTGCAGTAGTGGGAAAACAATCTGAGAGAGGGAGAATAATTCAACTAGGGAGTATGATTTCCAGCATTTACCTTGCATACATTATCCAGACTTTTCCAGCCCTACACTGTTGAG
The DNA here is from genome assembly GCF_048771995.1 of Taeniopygia guttata. Classification (NCBI taxonomy): domain Eukaryota; kingdom Metazoa; phylum Chordata; class Aves; order Passeriformes; family Estrildidae; genus Taeniopygia; species Taeniopygia guttata. The sequence goes on from NC_133027.1 coordinate 37,877,725, forward strand.
GTATTACTGTCTTTATAGTGGTGTGGCTAAGATGTGATGGCATCATGGTTTCTGCAAACTTGCACAGAAATATCAGTATATTAGGAAAATGTCTCCATTGAGACTGGGATTTTTGTAGTGAATATGCAAATCTGTCAGTGACAATGATGTCACTGCATTGTTTTGTTTTTGTTTTTTAATTTAAGTGGTAAGAAAACAAAGCAGGTTCTGACCAGGGAGATTTTAAGATGTCAGTGTATTGTACATGCCTCCAGCCAAAGTGTTGGCAGCCAGCTTAGGGGTAACGCTGGGGACAAGCAAGTGATGGCACAGTTCACCTGGAAACTACCACTGCCCAGGCAGGGGCTGGCACAGAAACACACCATCCTCTCCTGAAGAGCTCCCTGTTGTAAGGTGTGCCCTGCACTGTGTACTGGTCATGGAGGAGAGCTGTGGGGTGTGCTCCTGGGTTATGGAAGCTCCACTTTGGAATGTGATGGGAGAGTCAGGGATGTGTTGTGAGCTGGGGGCCGGGATCATGGGTAGGTGATGGGAGGTCTTGAGGGAGGGTGGGCGTTCCACCTGCTTTGGAAGCACCACTGGAAATCAAATACTTGGGTAGGTAAGACTGAAACTTGCATTGTTTGTCACATATCAAATTACTAAGTGTAGGCCATATGTGTTTCTTGGCACTTTGTAAATGGTTTGTACTATAATGTGTACAGCACTCTGCCAGAGGAGCAGGGTATGATGTGCTAGTGAAGGATATGAGGTCTTTTTTCTTCCATCTTCCCTATTTTCCATTTTACCAGGGTACAAACCGTGTCCATCACACTGAGGGTGTGGGTGAAACCAGTCCAGTGGCACAGGGTTCAGCACCACTCCTCTGTTTCCTATGTTATGCTGACTTTGAGGCCGAGAAACTCTTTGTCTGGTTTCTCTAAATAAATGTGCAGATATTTCCATGTTGCTCCAAATATGTTTGCATTTAGAAAGGAAGAGAAAGGTGAGGAAAAGCTAACTTGAATATTTTACCTGGAAATGGTATTGCCTAATGCTTATACTTAGAAATCAAAAGTCAGTTACCTGGAGTTTTTAGTGGCATAACTTTCTATCTACTTCAGAGAAAGCAGTAACTTTCCTATGCTTTCAAGGGCTTTTTTCTAAGATGCATGTAATATTCTTCTCCATATTGTTCACCTCAAAGGGTGTTATAAGAATTAAAGCTCATAAAACATTCTAAGATTTGTTAATATAAATCACCTTAGGAGTGCTAATTAAATTATGTTGCCATCTACTTCTAAAAATTAACCTACAATTTTAGTTATAGCTGTTCTGAGGTGGATTTAAAGGATAACATAAGGGTAAAAGACACTGTATTCCAGTACTGATCTCCAAGATCATCTGGACCCTGCACCTATTACTCTTTGACTATCCAGAGGGTTTTGCACTGGTGGCTGTTAAGGAGCAGTGTAGTTATATTTCAAGAGAGGAGGACAGATAATTTGTAAATACACTGGATATCTTGAAGGTGATTTTCCTGTACTGAAACAATTAAATACTGAAGTGAGAAGAGCACAAATAAAGCTGAAATCTTCCAAACCGGGCAGTTTCTGGATCCCACAGCTCAAAGTGATCAGTGGATAAATTTTCTGTAATTATACCAGAAAACTCTTTTCAGCTCTGATGGCTTGTTGGATGGGTCAGTAAAGCCTGGGGAGACAAACATACAGATCTCATGATGAGTGCTAAATCTGAATTGTTTCTGGGATCAATGGGGAATGATGTCAGCTTGGGGGGAGAACATAATTTCTCAGTGACAACAAAGATGGATTTTTCTCAATAGCAGGTTGTGATCTTTCCCAGCAGTGTCCTTGGGATGGTTCAGGGGAGGCTGTGAAGCATTTTATACTTGTGAGGGAACAGTCAGCTGCTTTAATTGCTGACTGCACTCAATCCTTCCAGGGCAGAGGTTTGTATATTTATATCAGCAGCCAGTAACTATAACCTATTCTCCTTTGTTTGGCCAGCAGTAGTTAACCCATCCTTGGCTAATTAAAGACCGGGAAACCTGGTGGGGGGAGAGAGGACAAAAGGGGACCACAAAAATAGAAGTTAGGCTGAAAGAGAGTTAAGCTCTCAGAAAGTTTGAGGATTTTTTTCCCCACCAAGGGGAATGAGGGCATATTTAAAATATGCTACTGTCTACATCCCTCCACCTTGCAGCAGAAGAGCAATGTCTTCAGGAGTTTTTGTGGTCCCCTCCCGAGCCAATATGAAGATGAATGCTCAGGGAGGAGCTGCTCTGTTTCTGAAAGCTGGCTGACAGCTGTGTTGTTTTCTGATCCATAGGTCCAATGGGTGGCATAGCAATAGCATCACTGTCCAGGGAGCAGGAATCCTTCCTCGCCTGCCTGCATGCTGCTTGAACTGATCCCAAGCCTTTGTTTTTGGACTGAAGAAACCTGAAAACCTTTCTCTCCTAATTCATGAGCCAGCAGGATGTGGTCGCCGTGCTTTCAGAACGCCTGCTCGTAGCCGCCTACAAAGGCCAAGTGGAGAATGTGGTGCAGCTTATCAACAGGGGTGCCAAGGTAGCAGTTACCAAGGTAACGAGAGAAAAACGCTTTGCAAAAGCCCTGGGAACTAATGTAACTCTTCTAGACCATTGTCTGTGAAAATGCCCTCCTAGCTTTACCAATCTGAATGTGACTGAAGTTAGTGTTCAGATTTCCTTAAAGTCTGCACTTAATAGCTCACGCAAATTTGCAATATAGTGCACGTCTTGTGTTTATACCCTTTGCAGTGGGTGCAGCTGTGATGAACACTTAGCCCTTGCAAACACAGTGTGTCGACAGAGGGGAGCAACAGTTTTCAAAGCATGCATTGACTTTTGAATGCTGTGTGACCTGATGAATGGAGCGATTCATCACTGTCAAGGGAAGGCGGTTCAGGGTACGCATCTCCCCGGGTGAGGGGATGGGGAATAGCCACCTCTTGTGGCAGGGTAAAGGGATGCAGAAAGTGTTTCTTGCTGCTCAAGTCTCTTGGTGCAGCAGCCTCACACCCAACCTCTTCATTGATTTGTTCTATGTAGTCCCTTAGTTCCAAACTTGGGAGTTGCAAATTGTATTCCCCATACCTTTGAGAAAAATCAAAGTCAAATGATTTCTGCTTAGATACAAGTGAGTTCAAACTGATATTCACCTATTCTTAATGCTCAACATGTTATAAATAATACTATCTTAGAAAAGATGAGATGTAATTGCCTGTTGCAGAGAAAGTTTGATCAGCAAAAAACCTTAAAATAACTAGGTAAGTAAAATCTTTAGAACTGTAACATAAAATTTGGGGCGTACGTTTTGATGAACTGTTGTTTGCCATCCTACCTACTTATATTTGTGTTTCCATATTGGTTTTGAATGTTACGTATGTATGGAAGCTAATATTTACTGATAGAAAGCACATTTGATAAAAAAGAGGAAAAGAATGCTTATCTGTCAGTGACAGTTGTTTTCAGTCCCTTCACAGTGTTTGAGTTGTAGATAATACATATTTTGAAAGTTGGAGTGGTCCAAGGACAATCTGTGTGTGTAAGTTTTGTTTTCCAAAATGAGTAGCCTCTTGCTGGTAGATACAAAGCACAGATGTAATAAGCATGAATAGTTACATGTTAACAGCTGTTTGGTTCTGTTGTCCAAGCAGCTCTGTAGCTGATCAACAACTATTAAAGGTGGTCAGTAATAGACCAGGAAATACTGATTTATACATACCTGAATGGTAGCTCAGGGTTTTGTGGTTGTGTTTTCTTTTGTTTGTTTGTTTTTGTTTTTATTTTGTTTTTTTTTTTAAGATTATGAGCTTTATGGCTGCTGGGGGATCTCTGCTAATTACAGTAAGAAACAAATAGTGTAGATTTGACTTTGAAACACAAAATCAGGTTAATTTGATGTAATGCAGATTTCCTGGAGTTGACAAGTTTTTCTTTCCTATATGGCCTAGGTGGCTGCCTTGCTTTGTTGTTCTGCCCTGTGTGGAAAATCAAAACAAAGCTCATTTGGCAGCAAAACTGTGGCCAGGTGCAAAGTGCTGGTGTTTCTGTGGAGACATGTGCTTGCCAACCACGCTGGAGAGCTTTGGGCTCTGAGGGCATCCTTGTAGCTCACCAAGTACTACAGCATTGTAGCTGGAATGTTCAGCATTGTGCTGGAACTTCCAGCACTTTCCTGGAAGTTGTGGGTCATCCCTGTGGAACCCAGAGAGGGAAGATGACAAAAGCTGTCCCTGTTGTCCTTCTGGATGCATCCCAGCACACCGACAGAAAGTACAGATGAGGTACTTGGGTGGCCTGGTGACAAGCCCTGCTCAGAAGAGATGAAGTCAGATCTGCAGGACTGTGGAGGGGTGCACCCAGAGGAGCAGGGACTGTCTCAGAGCAGCAGCCAAGGCTGTGTGTGAGGCGTGTTTCGAAGGCACACAGACTATTACTCCTTCCATGCTATCAGGCAGAGAGGGCTGAGCTCAGTGCAAACCAAGAGGTGTGAGACCAACCTGGTGCCCTCACCAGAGCCCATCCATTCAGGCTCCATGATGTCCTGTCCAGGTGTGCACAGTGTGGAGTTTGCATCTGGCTCTCACCCACCTGCATAGGGAGAGCATGTGCATATTTGCCTACAAAAGGCTATATAAACATACCCTGGAATCCTTGGCCTGCTAATCTGATGACACACAAAGGCTGGAAGGAGAAAGATCTGTTTAAAGTAAAGGACAAGGTTGTCACAAGAGCAAGCATGTCTAAATTAGACTCATGTATATAGAAACTGGAGGGGTTTTTTAACTATTACAAAAACAGGTTCTTGTGCAGTCTTCTTCTAAGCACAAAATAAGGACAATTTCAGGACAGAGATTCTTAATTTTAGGATGGAAATTAGATGGCAAAATTTTTGTAGTGCAGTTAAACAGACCAAGCTTTTAGATAAACTGAAACCCATAACCCTCTTCTCCCCAGGATAAAACTCATTGCACAATAAAGCATAAAAATAAATCTGCCTGCCTTGGATTGGGTTTACCTGTATGTCTTCTGCTTTCATTAGTAGTTTTCAGTTTGTTCTGCCTAATTATAAATTATAAGGGTTCACTTCCAAAAAAGAAAAACATGGATTTAGTACTTGTCAACCAAACTTAATGCTGAATTCTCTGGGTTTTGTTGGAGGAAGATACATGGAGACAAAGCTCTTTGGAGGGAAAGAAAAAGTTCCCCCATCACAGCAGGCTTTAAATATCTTTCTGATCTGTATCTGTAAGCACAGACCAATTGTTGTGAATAACACTGCAGAGCCACAGATTAAAGTGCCCAGGATCTAGAGATAAATGCTAGAGTTCTTTATTCAAAAAGGATTAATTGAGCATAGCCCAAGAAAAATGAAGGATATTTTCTGTAACAAACCAAGTACTAGTAAATGCCTTATAGCTGACTTGTCCAGTTCTGGTTTTGTCCTGTTTGTAAGGTCATATGATATGGTTAATTGTTGCTTCAGTAAACAGCAATTCAGCTGTAAAATAGTATTTTATTTTTGTCACTTCTGAGTAGATGGTTTCAGAAAAAAAGAGGAAGAATATGAAAGAAACAAAATCCAATGAAGAATACACATACAGATGTCCAGGTGCTGACTTCAGCATTACGGTGAGGATGCACTTGTTTCATTTGGGCAGCATTACTAGCAAGGCATCTGTGCAGGTGAAGTTAGTATGGAAACGTGCACCTCCTCTGACTCCAGTGAGGGACCCTCAGGCTCATTGCAGATTTGGGGCCTTCTAAAATATCTGAAGAGGAGCTGATGGCCGCTAGGTCACACATTTGACAGCAATCTGACATCAGGGAGCCCACAGTGGGAGAGGGCTGGTGGCACTGCGTGGCACTTGCACTGAGCACTTGTTGTGGTACTGGACCTCTGCCCCCAGCCATGTGGGGTTGTGGCCCAGGGCAGCTGTGGTGCTCAGCAGAGGCTTCGTGGCTCTGCTCTTCTCAAAGGGCACCTGCTTGATCAGGGTGCTCTGTCGCTGCTCTGCCTGATGTGACAAAGAGATAATTTCCATTCTTACACCTTTTTGTCTGACATTCTTCACAGGTGTGAAATGTGTAGCTGATTCCTTTATGAAAAGGGCAAAAAATATCCTGAACAACGGGTCATACTTACCAGCTGATCCTACAAGCAGGTGCCATTATCAAGTACTTTGGTGAATAAGCTGCAAAAACTGGAAAAATAAGAACTTAAGCCTTTTCTTCCAAGCAAGAAAGCTAGTCCCTTCATTCAAGTCTTTTTTAGTGTTCTCTTTCAGTGAAATTATTGACAGCTGCAGTTCTGGCACAAAAGCCCTGGGACTTATTGCTGAGCTGATGTGCCTTGCTGTCCTCCCAGGACGTTGTTGTCCCTTTCCTGAGGGTTTTGGGTTTGCATGGCCAGGTTTTGGTAGAGGAAGGGACTACGGGTGTGGTTTCTGTGAGAAGCTGCCAAAAGCTCTCCCAGGTCTGGCAGAGCCACTGCCAGGTGGCACCAAGATGGATGTGCTGCTGGTTAAGGCTTGGCCAATGGTGGGAACCCTTCTGAAATAACTTATTTAAGAAGGAAAAAAAAAAAAAAGTTACAGATAGATGTAATTATAGTCAGGGAACAGCCATGAGAATATGTGAGAGGAACAGCTCTGCAGACACTGAGGTCAGTGGAGAAGAAGGAGGAGGTGCTTCAGATGGTGAAGCTGAGATTCCCCTGCAGCCCATGGAGGCAGACCCATACCAGAGCAGGTGGATGCCTGAAAGACATCTGTGAATCCATGAGAAACTCGTGCAGAAGCTGGAGCACACCTCTGCATTGATCATACCTACAAAATTGAATTCTGCAGAGAGTGGATGATCATTCAGAAAGAAAGCCCTAAAGAAATACAAAAGGTAGTGCTTCTGTTTTGATTCAGTAATTGATTTAATTTCTGAAGTAGTCATGAACACACCATATAGCAACACTTTTGTAATGCTGGGGTACTTTAAATCTCAACTTCAGAGCATGTTGAGTTCCTTAAAGCAGTCTCTGTTTCTTCTTTTTTAATATAAGAGGGAAACAAAAAAATAAATGTGTTTTGGTGCTTTCACATTTTTGCACTCCTTCAGTTTGAAAAGCTATTTGTGTCTGTTTTAAACAATAAATAAAGATAAATTAAAAGGGACTAACAAACACTTTGGAACTTGCTGAATGCTTGTTGAGGTCAATGAGAAGCTTTCTGCTGACTTGAGTGAGCAGGTTATTCATGGAGAACAGTCCAACAAATTATCAGCATGAACAATGTGACAGGGCTTGGATTTTGCTTTCAGGCTTTCCAATAAAATGTGGACAGGCATGTTTTTTTTGAGTGCAGAATGGATGAATAAAAAACAGTCCTTATGTATCACCAGAGCAGGGTGAGATGGAGAACTGGATGTACCTGCAGAAAAGTACCTACACATACAAAAACACAAGGAAAGATCATGGAGCTTACCGTGCTGAGGCTCCCTGTATGGGTTTGTTGTGGAGTGCATACACATTGGCAGCAATGCTGGGAGGATTCTGCTTTAAGTGGTGTGTATCGACAGCTGCCTGTCAATGTCTGGAAGTTAGCGTGCAGATTTAATGCAAACAAAAACCTACCCTTGCATTTTACTGCTGAAGTTCATGTGGCTGTTTGTAGTGCTTGGCTTGACCCCATACACCCCACAGCTACTGCAGTGTGTCACGGTAGCTGGAAGTTGTAGCTGTAGTCCAATAGGTGCCATTTATTTTGTCAATAAGTCCGTGACACAGGGCCATTTGTATGATTTGTTGCCTGATGAAGCAATTGTTTACATTTGAATAGAAGTCCAAATTGCTTTTTTTTTTACATATGAATGACTGCTTTATTGGTTCATTAATCCTAAGTTGTAGAAGTGTCTCATTTGTATTTGTAATAACCCCCAAAACATTACAGTTCATATTTGTCAAGGCTCACAAGCTTCTAAGTCAGTAATCTGCATGTGGAACAGTCCCTGGGTTTGGTGTTGTGTCCTTGAAGTGAGCATCTAGGAGACACTCTGGTTTGCATGTTTTCTTTTCCCCTAGGTCCCTTGTGTGTATTCTGATAAACCCTCTCTTTGCTGCTGTGTTGAGTGCAGAATGTCTTTATGGAGGAGACACACAGAGGGAGTTTTGTCTGTCTGCCTTCATCTCTTTGCACCCTATATATTTGGGATAGGATGAATTGCTGTGAGAGAAAAACTTGGTGGGCTGGTGGTTTGACTTAAAGACATGAAGGCAAGAGCAGCCCTGACTTGCTGGTGTGGCATGGACTTGTTCAGTGTTTGTCTCCAAAGCTTCCTCTGCTCCAAATTTGTCCTCACAGCATGAGGGGCATCCAAATTGCCTTGTTTCTTCCTCACAGTTTGTTCTGGATTGTTGTGTGCATGTGTATGTACATCCATACCTGTGTGTATGTGTATTTGTGTGGGGATTTGATGTTTTTCCAGGTGTTTGCATTGCCCGCACTGGAAGAGTGTCCAGCTGTACCACCCATCTCTACTCTCATTTTGATGTTGCTGGGAAGAAAAAGATAATCTGGCATTGCTGGTTCTTGCAGGGTTGTGATTAATCTTGAGATGATCAGTGCTTTTCCAAAAGCCTGAGCCTCTAATCAGTCTCCTTTCCTGGTTAGTGTCGTAGTTTTTGTTTATAGTGTCCCTTTAAAGTAGGAAGAACTCAAGGACTGCATGTGTGCAAAAACTCTGGTTCCTGGAGGCCTCTCTTTAGGGTTTTCCAGTAGGTGAGATGCCTCTCAACCTATTTTTCTGGATAGAGAATCTGAAACACATGAACACTCTGGAATAAAAATGATGCTTTAGTATTCCAGCTCAACCATGCTAGCAGGTAATAGTTCATGTGGCAATTGCACAGGAAGGTGTATTTAATAAGGAAAATATGTCCCTTGTATTCAAATAAACTCCTATTCTGCTTTCATAGCTTACTTTTAATGCAGTCCCTTTAACTGCATGTCAGCATTTTTGTAGTGGTTAGAGCTGGTTATCTTATCAGAAAGTTTCCCTGCTGGAATATATATTCATGTTGTTGACACTTTCCTTTTAAAGCACATGAACTGGCTTCAGGTTGGGTTTGTTTGGGATTTTTCCTTCTCCATACACAGAATGCTATAAATTGTTTTCATGGTGTATTAATAACCTTCCAGAAAGTGAGATAGACGCCTGGATTAGGTGATTTATTTAATGTCATTAAGGAATGTAGAAAGTCAGGACCTGTAAATCTGAATGTGCTGATTCACAGCACATATTCATAATCCAAACATACTGTCCATTGTTGGGAATGATTTGTCAATTTGGTATTTTAAGAAGAAATTATTTTATTCTTTTTTCCGCCTTTATTTCTTTTTATTCCTCTATTGCCTGGGGATTTTATGCCCCCTACTAATGAGTTAGCTGGAACAACAACATCCCCTTGGCTCTTCTCCAGGCTGATGGAGAAGGAAGTGTGGTCAGTGCAGGTCAATGCCCTTCGATCCAGGGACAGGATTTTAGGGACCTGTGGCCAGATAGAGCCAGAGGCACCCAGACAGGATGCTAGATGTTGTCCAGGGGCAGTGGTGACAACAAAGCTGAGCCCTTCCCATGCCTTTAGCAGGACAAGAATGGAAGTTTCTCTCACAGGAGTGAACTGCTGCTGCCAGGAGGGGACAGCATTCAGGTTTTGAGAGATCCATGTGTTACAGTGTGAGTGAGGATTTTGTCCTCAGATCTGCCCCTTTAAGTCAATAATGTAGGACAATTGATCAACACTTAGTGTTTCTGAAGCATAGCACAACTAATCAGTAATGGCACAAACATTTTGCCCTCAGCCATTCTGTTGATTCCGACAGTGTTTTTCCTTTTTGCTCTGAAAAGGCTGAATTAACAAGGCTTTACCAGGTATGTGGGTATGGGGTTTGCTGTATGAAAGCAATCTTGTCTTGAGCTTGGTTTATTACATAGTGAAGAAGTTGCTTAAAACCTCAGAGAGCCAATTGTTGCCTTCAGTGTACTTCAAGCCACTAGTCAGACAGCTCTTGAAGTGTTTGCCCCTTCTGTGGGGTTAGGGCTGTTTATGTTCCTTTGCAGGATAAATCATTGGGTGGAAAAATAGACAACAACACTGATAGTGAAGATATCTAATAAATACAGGTGAAGACTTTTAATGTGACCCTCACAAAGTGCCTAGTGGAGAAAACAGCATTCTTAAGGAAGATACTTCGTGAATTTAGCAATTGCTGGAATCCTGTTTCCTTTACTGCCATTAAATAATCTGCAGTGAACATTTTAGTGTTGTTTCACAGATCTTAAGGTGTTTCACTCACTTTGAGATTTTACTGAGAGAGAGATAAAAATAAGTATTGTCTAAAAAAACTGGCAGATCTTTGGCAAAATGAAGTTGATTGTCATATACATGAGGTCACTTGGAATGACTATATGCCTTCCATTCCTTTTCAGGGGAGCATCTGTCATGTGCAAGAGCTCAGTAATTCTTACCTCTCTTGCAAAGACAGTGCCCATTACAATATATGAATTAGCTAGTTATTGCAAGTTGGCTGTACAGAGGGAGGGTGAAAGTAGTTGATAGTTCCATGCTCCAGAGGGACAGAAACAAAAGAGTCATGAATTCTGCTTAGGCATGGACACAGAGCCGGATGTGAATTCGTAAGGAAGGACCCTTATATGAATATAATGTCCCTTTTGTAGAGTGTCATTGGGATAAACTGAAATGTTGCAGAAGGTGGAGAAGAAGTTTTCAGCTTTCACAAAACCAAGGTAAAGCCTTTGTCACAATAATACATGTCAGTTGCTACTATTGCAGATGAGGTACAGACAAAAGAATGATGAAAAGGAGATGAAACTCTATTTAATTATCATGCATAGAAATTCATCTTGAGTTATTATTTTCTTCTCATTCACAGCATGGCCGAACCCCACTGCATCTTGCTGCCTACAAGGGTCATCTCCATGTGGTCCAGGTTTTGTTGAAGGCAGGTTGTGATCTGGATATTCAGGATGATGTAAGTAGATACAACCTTCTAACTTGGGGTGGAGGGGAAAAGGTGATTTGCAAATTACAGTAGACATTCACTTATTTGAGGTAGGATTAAATGGAAACAAAATCTGTCTATTTTCCTGTTCAGAGATGTAATCCCTATTAGAGATGCAAAAGTGCGTGAGAAACAATGTAAAATGTGATGGTGTTCAGTGAATAGCTTAGTCCTCTTGTTCAAACTGTGGAGGTTTGTAGGAGCTCTGCTTATGCCAGGTGGGTGCAAAAGTCATCGTCTGATGCTTCTGGTGGAAATGCACTAGGAGTTCATTGTGGGAACCTGCTGGAGCTTATCAGGTAGGGGACACAACCCATTTTTGGGTTTGCCTGAAGTGGGAAATGCTTTTTGAGAGACATCCCTCGGCATCCAGAAGAGCTGCCCGTGGCAGAGTGCTGTGCCATGGGGAGATAATCCTGATGACACTACACTTCATGTGGGGGTGGTCACATCTCTGAGGTTGTTGTGTGATGAGGCATCAGAACAAAAACCAGCTTTGAATTTAGCACATGGTAATTTGTGTTCATTTGGTAAAATACATAAGTTGCTGGAATTTCTTGGGTTTCTGTAAGAGAAGTTCTAATCTAGGACTGGGCTTTAAGGCGCTTTGGAGTGATTTTCGTTCCCTCACTGGTCAAAAAATATATATGCTGAAATGTGCCATAGCAGTTGAATAATCACAATTCCTTCAAATTAATTGCTAACTTTTAATGGCACGCTGGAAGAAGTTTGAGGTAGAGTTGGTTTTGTTCTCCCTGTAATATATAAGGTGGAGAGTCTTCAAAGGCCATAGAGGTCCAAAGGTGTTAGTCGTGGCACCTGTATGACTAGTAGAAGGACACTGGAAATGTCTAGGTGCCTTTTTAAAATGCCTTTGGGCGTTTGTTTGTGTCTAGAGAGTTAAAAGTCTATAGCAACTGGAAAACTGGTTTCTTTCTCTGCATGAGTAGCTGATTCTCTGGGAGACATGAGCAGTCTGCCTGACGAGCTTGGGACTGGGGTACTGATGTGGCCAGCTTTCTGCAGGGAAGCTTTTTTTTCCAGGAAGAAAATTTGTTCCTGCACTCTTTATTCTTTCCCTGTGCCCATCTGTGAAATGGAGCAGATTTGCAAGTGTAATGGGAGAATCAGTTTATTCAGATGTATCCTGGGTATGCTTTTTCACTTCTCCCAGCAGAAATGGTTCATTAGGTGTTTAAGACAAAATTGTAGATACTTTACAAATACAGCCAGTTTTCCTGAGAAAAGAAAACTGCTGCTTTAAGAAAGCAAGAGCTTCCACTGATTTGGTCAAATTGAGTTTCTGTGGAAAATGTTTTTTGAATAAGTCTGGTTCATTTGTTTTAATCATCTGGGAATAAAGTCTATGCTGTTTATATGTAAATGTGATAACCATGATAGAAAATCAGTAAATCGGTGTTTAGCATAATTTCAGTTCAGTGCAGAGTCTTGCACTTGTAGAAATACTCAGCTCATAGAATACTTATTGTCTTATGAGCTCCTCAGGAGCTTTGTTCACAACAATTGGATACTGCTTCTAAATGTGGTGATTAATACGGGTATAATAGTATGCCCATATTAATGTGCATACTAGAATCATAGATACTTTTTCTTTAAATATATTTTGATGTGTAGCTTTGTATTTAGTAATAGTAGTAATTTGGTTGGGGTTGATGAGAGCCTCAGGAGTTTCTGAATTTCAAAGGGTGTGTTTGGATTTGTTGCAGAAGGAGGAAGTCTAAAATTCCAAATGAAGATTTTTGTTTGCAATAGGTATTAACTAAAGTATTTCTGCTTTCCTTTTACATAGGTCTTCAAAGAAGGTTCTCTGCTTATGGCTTCTCTTTGTATAACTCATTTTTACAGTTTATGCCCCACAAAATATGTTTGTAGTCTCTTTTAGTTGCAATCTATTGATCATGCTTTCAGTCACTTTTACTGTGTGCAGTGAAGGCATCTTAGTTTCAAGTGTTGATTAAGATCTGTATGTTTCATTGCTGTTTTCCAGAAATACAAATTTAGGTTCAGATAGGAAAACACTTGTCAGAGTGGGGAGTATTATGCTTAATTGAAAAGCAAATTATTTTGTTGATTTTGGTCTATGGCATTGTTGTGATAGCACACAAAAATCCAAAACAATTACCTACATTTTATTTTTTAAAGTAACATGAGAAACCTTAACACTTTATTTTTGAATTTTGATCAAATTGAAGAACAAGTTTTAATTTGCCAGATGATAAGCAGAAACTTAAAAAGCTTCTAATTGTTGTGGAGAGATTAAAATGCTCCCTTTCATGTTCCACAGATATATTCCCTAAACACAGTAAGAGCCTTAAGAATTAGTTGAAGAATGACCTCCAGTGGCCTGGAGTGGGATTATTATGAATTTCAGCCGGTGGAGTCCAGCTCTGTAGAATATGCCACTCCAGGAGCTGACTCCTTCCTTCTCCCTGCCAATACTGACAACTCTTACTGGGATCCCAGTGCCATCTCTGAGTGGTCAATGAGTGTCCATACAGCACACACCTCAGAAATAGTCCAGGAGAAAATTGTCCCGGTGAAGGAAATCAAGGATGAAAAAAATAAGAGAAACCAGAAGAGAAAGGCTAGGAAGGAACCTAGAAGATCAGAGAGAGAGAAGGAGGTTAGAACTCTTGTGCATCACCCCTGCCCTGCGCCTGCCGCCTGTCCCGGTGCATGCTGCGAACCCCTGGTGCGGCGCTGCGGCACGGCCGAGCTCCCTGTGCTGCATCGCTGCATGGCTGCATGGCCCGCTTGGCACCCGTGCTCTGCATCCAGTCTCCTGCCCTGCCTGCACCCTTGAGAATCTAGCTGGGAAAACAAGCTGGTTTAAAACAAAGGCCAAAGGCCCTGAAATTTCCTTTCTGTAAGCTCCAGTTTAAGAAGCAGAAAATTAGTTTCCAATCATTTCTAGCTGAATGGAAATGTGCAAAGTGGCTTATTCCTGTGGTCCCATTTCATTTAGGCTGTGACTTGTTTTGGTCATGAGTATTTTTCATGCCTTGATCACTTCTGTTGGTCATGCATCATCATTTATTGTGCAAGAATGAAGTTCTTAACTGCATATCACGACTGCCTCTCTGTAGCAAAAGAGGACGAGAGCAGCAGAGAGACACTGAGAAACATGAGAGCATATTCAGTTCCATTTGTGTTCAGTTGCTTCAGGATATCCACATATGCTTGTATGCTCCTGCAAGTATGTAACACCGGGTTGTATTTTAACTTTAGAATATTTTGATACTTCTGCTGTGAATTTAGTGTCTTGATTTTATATTATATGACTTTACAAGTGCTGTTCAGCACTTTGTATCAGGGATTGAAGCCATGAGTTTTTTCTGGTTGTTTTGGTTGTTTATTTTTTGGTGGGCCAAAGTTGTGGATGATCTATCACTGGAAGTGTGCAGGGCCAGGCTGGATGGGCAACCTGGTCTAGAGGAGTGTTCCTGCTTATGGGAAGGGAGTTGGAACCGGGTGATCTTTAGGGTCCCTTCCAACCCAAACCATGCTATGATTCTATGATTTTGGTGCAATTCTCCTGCAGCAACATAGCCTGTTGATTTCTGCAAACATAGAAGTGAGGAGGCAAAGTGTCACATGGGAGAAGGACTTTAAAGGAAATTACATCCAGCAACTGTTGGATGCTCTGGAGAATAGGAATGTGCAGGGGAAAATGTGGTTATAGTCTGGGTTTTCTTAAATCAGAGAAAGAAAAAAATTAACATATATTACAAACTAATGTAAACCAAATCTCATCAATTTGTGTCTGTAGAGTCTGTAAGAGAGACTCCAGTAAACCAGGAGAGCTGTCAGAAGTCGACCTGAGACTGTATTGGAAGTCACTTGTGTTGTTTCATTCCCCTGGGGTCAGCTTCAGATGTAAATAGATACCTGCCCAATTTCCAAGTGCCTGGTTCCAGTGGTTGCATCCACTGTTTTAAGATAGCACATGAGGAAGCTCAGGGAGGTAGTTGCAAACACCAGGACATTGAGCAAATGGCAACAGCCATGCCAACAGAGAAGTGCTAAAGAAAGGATAATGCCAAAGTCCATGAGGAAAAATCAAGATTTAGGTGTCTGCCTTTCTTCAGGACTCCCAGCCTCTAAGCCTCTCCTGAAAGCAGATGTTTAAGCCCTCTGTAAAGAGCATGGTTCCCCTCTCTTGAAATGTACCTGCTGCTGTGCAGGAGCCCTGTTACAGGTAGAGCTCTCAGATGTGCTGTCCTGCATATTCTGCATCACTGCATGCAGATTTCTATCCCAGTCTTCCAGTGTCAGCCTCTTACTATCTCAATGAATACCAAGATTTTTTCCTAAAAGTGGAGAACCTTTAACACTGCAATGCTGCCATGGCAAGACAAAGGGAGTGAGCATTGCTACCTCTGGGCTACTGTGGAAAAGCCAGTGGCCACTTCCTTAACTGGCTTAATTTTGAAGGGTGGTGGCTGTACCTGAAACATGCATGGATCTTCTTCCATCAGGTGTGTGACAAGAGCACTCACAGGGCCAGAGAGAGGAGGGGAGCTGCCTGCACTAGGGCTGTGCAGGGCCAGGGTGTGCCATGCCACCGTGATGCAGTGCCCTGTACCTGCCTTGCAAACTGACCAGGGCATGGACATCTTGGAGTGGAATTTCCTGAGTCTGAGCTGTCTTCAGGCTAGGCAGAGTCTGAGGAAGGGGGTTTAAGATTCACCAGTGTAGACCTTAGTGCCTTGCTTCTATTGAGCCTCACTTAAGTCTTTTTGGCTTTGGGCCCACATCTGCATTTGGGCAGATTGTTGTTTCTGTCAAGGTCATGTTTCTGTGACACAGCACTGGAATTGTCTCTCTTCATTGCTACTGATCTGCAGTCTGTTCCTAAGGCATAAATCCCTTGGAAACAGAATCATAAATTGTGCCCAACATAATAGTCTGGACGGTTAATACGCATTTACCGATGTAATTGCTCTCTGAGCCTCTGGAACAGACCCCTAATGCTTTGCTAAAGACAGAATTGTAGTGAGTACTTTCAGAGACATTTATTTCAGTAATTAATAAAAGGTACACAAGTCAGTGATTACACTGCCTGAAAATTCATGCTGTGAAAAAACCACAACTCATCTGTTTTCTTGGACTCCGTGAAAGGCAGGGCAGGGATTTGCTCCACTGCTGATGAGAAGGCAGGTTAGAGTGCAGTGGTGCAGGCACTGTTATTTATAGGATGGCTGCACTCTCCACGGCTGGGTTGCTCAGTGGCTGTCACACAGAAGCCATCACAACTTGGTGGTTCATCTTCCACAGCACTTTAAGCAGTTTAAGGTAACTGCTGAGGTATAAGGGAGCAGTGGACCAGGTGCTGCCCTGTCCTTCTGGCTGAGGGGTCTGGTGGTGGTAGGGATGGACACTCACCAGGACAATGGTATGTGCCCTTTCTTCACTGGGAGGTGCCTCAGTTGGTGAAACAAGGTTTGAGATATCCTTTGACACTCCCTGTTACATGGATGAGGTGCTTATTTTGTCCAGTCAGGGTGTGGGCTGGACCTTACCCTTGGATAATTATGTAGGGCAGATGTCACAACCAAAGCCCATACCTTGAGCAGAAGGCACTTGAACCTGCCATTTGCAGGACTTGTGTCCCTTCACCTACATCTATTTCAGGGACAAAGCTTAGGCATTGCTGAAGCTGCCCCAGTGCTGCTCTGCATCCCCGGTGTATGGCCCCCCAGGATACGGGTTGGGATTACCAAGTGGGACCTAGTCTTACAGCAGTGAGGTGTGGAGCCTACTTTCCAAGCAGACAAAAGTGTTTGAATAAAATTTAAATGAAATGCTGTTAGAAGTAGCTGTCATATCAACAAAACCCCAAGACCTGAATAGTCTTTGATCTCATTGCAGTTACTGTGATGGGGACAGGAACAGCCTTGATTTAAACTGTCCCAGTAAGAAGATCCTTAATTACAAACCAAATCCTGTACAATCCATTTCTGTCCCAAATTTGTCTTCTCCACGGTAATTTTCCTGACTGTAAAGCAGTAGAAACCAATCATTTATTGTTCAGATTCCATCCACTGCAATGGCAGTTGCCATTTTGTTTTAGTCTGTTTTGTAATATCTTCTGTGGATTTGCTGCTACCAATTGGGGGGTAGTTTGGCAGATTACTTTTCACTTCCTGATAGTCAGATAACATGATTTTTGCACTGTCCCACAGGACTCACTATTGCAGTAACAGTAGCTGTGCCATTATCAAAAAATTCTTTCTCAGTTTGTTGGTGAGCAGATTTCCATGTAGTCATAGTAACCAGTAACTATTTGACATTTGTACTTGTGAGATGGCATCATTTGGAAATTTTCCATAACATTTTGGTTGTCTTTGAATTTGGAACAAATACATAAATTCGGAGCACTTGCCATGTTGTCAATTTTCCGATACTTTTTGTTTCCACTTCCTGGAAGCTTTACTGCCTTTGCTGAAATCCTTTAAAATACATTTCCAGTCGCAAGAACAAAAGTAAAAATATCTAACCTCTAGAAACAACAACAAAAAACAGATAGCAGGCTTTTAAAAAGCACCTTCAACACAATCTTTTAAAATCAACTTCATTATTATAAGTCAATTTAATGATTTACCGGTAGGGATTACTGAAAGGTTGTGGTTGGCAATACTCAGTTTTGTATAGATTAATAACTATTTTGGTATCATTAGCACAAAAGAACCCCACCAAGAGCAATTTTAAAGTCAGCTGCTAATTGCCTTTGAGAACAAATTGTTCAGATAAGCCAGTTATCTAAAGACTTGGACACTCTAGAATAAAAAATACAGAAATTCCTCTAATTTCTGTATAACATGCTATTATCTGATAAAGAATTTTACCAGAGAAATTTTGTGTCTATTTAGGACTTGGTTTCTTGCAAGCTTTTTTTAGGACCCATGGCATATCTCTGCCCTGTGTTTGTTTGTGGTGACCATTATCTAGATAAGCAGAAATGGGTTGGATTCCAAATCTGTTTGTTCATCCCAAACAAGTCTGTGTGCAGCTTTGAAGCCTGTCTCTGTTCCTGGATTCAGGCTGTGCTTTGGCATTGCTGGTTCAAAGCAACTTCAAAGGAAAACCAAGACCAGTTGTGGCAGCAGTGGAGCTACCGCAGCTCATTTTCCATTGATGCCTGTCTTACATCCCTACACACTGCTTCATAAATCCTTCTCTTGCCTCTCTTTTATCAGGCTCTTACCAACATGTACATAAAAACATATAGGTAATCTCTGATGGGCAGGGTCAGTGGTTTAGGTTTCCCTAGTCTTCAGTTTCTGGAAGGATTCTGGAAACTAACCTTGGGCTCTCTAGCTCAGCAAATGAGTTCAGCAGTGGTTAGAGAAGAGATAGATGAGCAGTCAGACAAGATGACCGCATCAGCATGATTTCTTTTGGAAAGTTTGCCTTAAAGGAAATAAACTGATGTAGGAGACTTGCTTGTTGCTGCTACATGGTGTGTCAAAGAGAAATGAAAGTCACTTGGACTCAAGATCACTCAGTTGCTGAGTGAAACAAGTGGATGGTCCTGCAGTTGCGGTTCTCATTGTAAAGTTGCCTCTCCTCTTTGCACTAATTGGTAAATTCATCAGAGGTGCTGAAGAGACCGATCTCATCTCATGCTCCTTATCCTAAGCAGGGCTGATGGAGCAATCAGAGCCAGAGCGGGAGAGCCTTATCCAGTTAGTGTAGGTCCTGGAGGATCATTATAATGAATTAAGACAGCCTGTAATTCCCTTTAGTTCCCTTCAGACACTGATGACTATTAGACACATAGAGCCAAATGTATCCAATTCACTGCCTTCTAATACTGCCATGTTTTTGGAATGCTTCAGCGCTGTATATGGGATTGTGATGACTTGCAAATTTCTGTAAATGGTTTGTAGCTCTGCTACTTTCAAAAATTTCATTAATCTTGGAAACTTTTATGGTAGTTGTTTAGGGGGACTGATTTCAAAGGCAGCTTGGATTTAAACAGTATGTGTGTCGAAGATGCAGCCCTTGTGTTGTCTGCATTTGCATTAAGTCAAAATGAGGTGGGAATTGTACCAATTACTAATTTGCTTCTTTTTGCAGGGTGACCAGACAGCACTGCACCGGGCTGCTGTCGTAGGGAACACTGATGTAATAGCAACTCTGATTCAAGAGGGCTGTGCTTTGGACAGACAAGACAAGGTAACAGATGAAACAAAAGCCCTGTGGAATGGCAGCTTTGGCAGTCACTAATGCTAAGGTCTCAGAGAGAAAGTTACAGTTTATGCTCCTTAGTAAGTGTCTGGTGCTTCGGGAGTAATTGGAGCAATTACATTGAAAAAAAAACCTGTACCATCTCTTTAATACAAATTACTGGTTTAGTTATACTTCTATATTAGGCTGATAGTTTTTGGTTTAAGAGTCTGTTCTCAGCTCATTAAGGGATGAATTAAAGGAATGTACAACCATACTACGCCCTACGCAAAAGACTGCACAGTTCCCATGATTATCCCAGAAACTTGAGAATCCCAGGCTGTAAGTTTAATTTAGGAGTAAATGTAACTAATTTCAAGTTCCAGATAAATAGCAATGTTTTTACCCTCTTATAAAAATAAAATAGAAAATAAGCTAGTAGGAAATGAAAATACTTTTAAAAGAGTAGGTTGGTTATACAGCCCCTAACATTCTCCTCTTGTGTGTGTGCTCCTCAGGATGGGAACACTGCTCTTCATGAAGCTTGTTGGCATGGATTCAGTCAGTCTGCCAAAGTGCTTGTTAAAGCAGGAGCCAATGTTCTTGCCAAGAACAAGGTGAGACCCATGGAGGAGGAGCTTTCAGTTCTGGTCTAAGGTGGCTGATTCTCAGAACTGGAGATTTCTGGCCATGGCATTTCTCAGCAGGTGGGGTCCAACTCTTAGTGGGATTTTTTTCTTCTTTTTATTTTCATTTATCATGCTTGGATGGTTCATCCACAGGCATTAGGAAATTCATATTTTGACAGCTGACGCAGGAGAAACTCAATAACGCGTTGAATGATACATTAATTACAGCTGAGGAACACTGCCATTCCTGTGGAAATCTCCATGGTGCTCTAATTTATACTGAGGAGATTCATTGTGATTGGTGTGATTTAAAATGGAAATGAATTGTACTAATAAGAAAAAGGTATTGAAAATCAGTTTTTTTTCCCAGAAATTAAACGGCCAAAGGAATGTAAGCCACAGAGGGAAACAAAAAAGGTGCCTTTTGTTACTAAGTTTTTCCTAATATATTAGCATAGTCTCTTCCCAGAATCTTGTAATGAACCTGGATTATGTTCCTTTTGATATTTATAATACCTTGAGAGCCATTTAGAGGAAAGAATAACAAAGTAAAGGGTTTTAGTTCCACTCTAATTGTTATAACTGAGGGGCATTTCAATTCAGTAATTCAGAAGTTAATGGAATAGTCCAGGAAATGGTGGTAGCAGCCCGTGGTTTGAGCAGAGTCAGGGTTTGGACAGCTGTGCTGCTGGGTTGGTCAGATCACACGGCTGGCATGGTGCCCTGCGTGACAGGAAGAGGGCTTTGGGGTTGCTTTAGGGGATCTCTGAGCATTTTTGGTAAATGTGTCTCTTAAACAACTGAAAAGGTGCTGAGAAAAGTCTAAGATTTAGAGTAGAAAGGCATGTTGCTTGGGCATAGTGTTTCTGTAGGTGCACATGTGTATAGGCACTATAGAAGCATATATTTGTACTGTTGTGGTGACTTTGTGGTCGGCAATTTCATTGTCTTTGATATTATTTTATGTGTATTCCTTCTTTTATATTGTTTCAACTACCAATTTGTACTTACTCTAATTACTTCTGCTGTAAGGTCCACCTAGATTTTTATCAAAGGTTCTTTAGTAAACTTCCTATGCTTGACTATAAGTCTTGTGAACCATTTTGCTCCTGTCCCTGGATATTCTTGTCTGTGTATACACATACACTGCTGTACAAAGGTGTGGGCTTAAGATGCAAGTCTGGTTATCCTGCATGCTTGAGTGCCTCAGGAAATCAGAAGATTTAGTTTACAATCTAGTTTATGTCAGCTGGAGGCAACCTCTCTGGGAAAGTATGTGCACAAAATAGCTCAGCAGGGCTGATGGCTGAAATATGACCGGCAAACTTAAATACTGCCTAAGCAGCTAGTCTTTGATGTGTTACCCTTTGCATTTTACTCTTTGGGTGGTTTTTAATGGACAAGATATACTCTCAGGAGGTGCTGAAAAATGTGGGAATCAGGCATGCTTGCACGTGTTTTTACCCCTTGTTTTCAAGAAAAATGAAGAGATTAAGTCTACTTAATCCCAAAATGGTTTCTCTGTTCTCTCAGCTTTTTGTGTTACTGATGACAAGGCATTATCATTCTGACAGCTTTTCTGGCAGCCAGGGTTGAGTGCTGTGTGCAGGAGCATCCCACAGGCTGGTGACTTACACCTGGTTATTGTGTGATTTTGGATGGATGGGACAGATATGGGCTGCTAGATTTGGCACACTTGTGAAGCACCAGAAGATGGGAAGGATTTGACACTGTGTTTTGGGTAGCTGCATTGCTCCTGCACTGTAGTCACCCTGGAGGTGCAGTTTATTTTCATTTAAGTTTGCTTAATTAAACCTTTTCTGCTCTGATAGATCATCCAATGAGATCAGTTATAGCCTTATTTTTAGATTCTTCATCAGTCTGTACATTTCAGTGAAGATTCCCAGACTGGTACAACTTGTAGCCTCTCTCCCTCTCAGAAGCTGATGAGAGATTTGTCACCCCACGGGAGATGAGCCAGATGAGCCCCTCTGTGAGCTCTGACCCTTGGCACTGTGAATTTTCCCAGAACTGAAGTCCTCACCTGCTGCACAGGACCTCTGCCTTCCCACGAGGGCCAACCTGCCAAACAGTAAATGGTAAAGGCATTGCAGAGGCTTTTCAGAGATAAACCTGGGAGGGAAAAAATTGACACTGAAACACAATTTAGCTGAGAAGAGAAATGTTAATGTCTGCCACAGCTTAGAGGCTGACACACAGTCATATTCAGGTCTATAATATGGAAGTGAAGACCTAAGACCACATCTAAGAGTTGGCTTTTGTAATACAGAACCTGCAGCTTTGATCTGTGTCTTGAAAGCAAGGGGGACAAATCAAAGGAAAAATCAAGGTGAACAGGCAGTGTAGTAAGTCTGGTAAACCATTTTACCTAAGGTGATTTAATTTATAGCTCTCAAGAGTCAAAAACCCTGAATGTTTTCAGACCAACGAAAACCAAATGCTGCCAGAAAAAACTTGTCAGACCTATAAAATCATTCACACAATTATAAAGACAATACACATGTCAACACCTTTGATTTCTGTCCACTTCTGCACATTTTCTTCTTTGAGGAACCAGAGCACGTGATTCTCTGGGTCTTGCATGGCTTTTTGCCCTCCCTTCCCATCTTGGCTAGAGACTGGTATGCCTCCTGAACATTAAAGCTTCCTGATAGCCTAAAATCTTGCCCAATGAGAGCACCTACAGACCCAGCCAGACTTCAAGCTGGTTTGCATTACAATTGTAAGGAGACAGGAGTTGTGACCCTGGTCTGCTCAATATCCTGCAGCAGTCATGGCTGGGATCAAAGGTCCTGTGCCATTGCAGTTTGGTTTTTTGTGTCTGTGCATGAAGGAAACATAAGAATTACAGTTCTTTAAACTAAATATTTAACACAGCTGTTTGAGACTAATGAATGAGACATCTTTCTAGAGTTCTTTCTTCCTGTAAACAGGTTTGACCAATGCAGATATCAATACTGTCCTATTTCTGCCTTTATTATGTCCCAGGTAAGCCATTGCCAGAATGAAGTGGAGATTTCAGTCTCTGGGTTCATTCATCTCATATCTTTGGGAAAACAACAGTTTCCCACCCTTGGGTGGATCTTCTTGTGAAAAGATCTGTGAGGATTTATATTTTAATGCTTATGTCCAATATCTAAATATGGCTTTTATATTTTCCTGTATTTCTCTAAGGCAGGTAACACACCTCTTCACCTGGCTTGCCAGAATAGCCATTCCCAGAGTACTCGTGTTTTGTTACTTGGAGGATCTCGAGCAGACCTCAAAAATAATGTGAGTTTTGGAAATAACATGTTCATTTTTGTGTGACTTTGTTTTAGGTATATTGCTTATTGCTTTAATTTGTAGAAATACTCAGAAAGGCTTTAAGCAATGATTTTTATTATAAATTATACTGGAAAAAAACCCCACTATCCAAACATTGTATTCACCATGCACAGGAATGCTTTTGGTAGGATTGAGTGATGCACTACTTGTACCCATCTCTTGAGCAAGGATAGAAGGAGCCAAATGGGGGTTTGCTGTTGCACACAGTGGTGAAAGGCTTCAGATCTGCAGATCATATGTACTGTGTGTCCGACTGTCAAATGAGGTAAATTCAAGGTGGTTTCAGTTTCAGACAGCTTTCCTCCTATTTTATAATGACTCTGGCATGATAGATAAAGAAAAAAAAAAAACAATCTACAAAAGGAAGCCAGATATTTTTGCCCTGCTTGATAACTTGATAACAAAATAGGCAGAGAAATGGAAACCTGTGGGGTTTTGTGCATCTCCCAGGCTCAGCTGCACAAGTGCCACCCTTCATGGGAATGCTGCTCTGGCTGCCACTCATGTTTTCTACATTATGTGGAACCCTAAGTTGAGATTCCAAATTGCATTGGGTTGTGGTTAAGAAGAACAGATTTAATGGGAAAATATAATTAACTCAGGATTTGTAGTGCCAGTAAAATAGCATTTTATTTTTCCAGTATTTCCCATTAGTGGTTAAAGAATTCATGCTCTCATCTTGCCTGACCCCAGCTCTTGCTAAACTTTCCCACCCATGATTTTGTACTACAGAGAAGACAGCATTGCTGTTCTGTGGAGGTGTGTGGTGTTTACTGCTCTTTCTGATTTAATAGGATTATTTCATCCCTGAACATCATGACAAGTACAGGCTTTCTCACAGTGATTACATGCTCAGAGCTTTGTTTCTGTTTGCAGGCAGGAGATACCTGTCTGCATGTGGCTGCTCGTTATAATCACTTGCCCATCATTAGGGTGCTGCTCAGTGCTTTCTGTTCTGTCCATGAAAAGAACCAGGTCAGTGCATGAACCTCATTGTGACTCTGTGCCCTTTGCATATGGCCAGTTGTTGGGAAGAGGAATTCCTACCCAAGAAATCCTGCTTCACACTGTGTGTTCCACTGTGCCACCAAATGCCTAAGCTTTTAAGAATAGCCTTAAAGTAATGGCATATCGGTGGTTTATTACTTTGCCATCACATTTGCATTATTTCTTTAAAACATTGCTTATTTATGAGGTGATTTAATGATCTTATAGCCATTACAGAGACATTGTGAAGCACAACTCACTGACATTTAGATGCTACTAAAGTGCAAATTCCTCTGGAATACTTTTCTTTGATGCATTGTGCAGTAGGGGGAATTAAGAGGACATAAAAGTGAAGAAAAACATGCTCTAAATTCAAAGTAATGATCAGTCTAGCCTAAGATTAATAATCCATAGTTGTTTTATAGGGAAGTAATTGATTGCTGTACCTATAGCATAGCCTAATTGGGTAGTAGAAGGGAATGAAATTAGTACATTAAAATGTTTTAAATCAGCTAAATAAACATATTATGTGGTGCTTAACCACGTTTTCTCATGTTCCTGGGAAATCTTCCATGTGTAGTTGAGGATCATAAAGATGTTTTCTGAACTGTACATTTAATGTTCTTTCTTCACTATGAGATATTATAGCAAACAAAATGGGTTTCAGCATGTTAAATTTACTATGTAATTTTATTTGGAAATGACTTTTTTAACTTGCAAAATGAGCTACTGAACATTAAGATCGACTGGTGTGAACCTGGCTCAGAGAAACATCCCTTTCCCTCACTCCCCAGCATTACCTGAAGTTATTCCATATTTGCCCATAGAATTATTTGATTTATGAGTACACCTCATCTAAGTTAGCAACAGGCACTAATCCTGAGGAAATCTAATTTTATGAAGGCAAAATGCAAGACCAGGGGGACAGGAGGACATTATACACACATGTCTGGTCCCATTTGAATGGTTGCTGGCTCTGTTACCAGTGCCCAAATCTGATCATGGCTGTCTTCACCTCACTGCACCAGGACAAGGGCAGGGCAGTGTGTTAGTGCTGGACCCAGATTGCCTCCTGGCTCTGATCCAAAATCTGTTCTTCCTGAGGAAACCTGTGAAGAGCATGCCAACCATCTCACTGCCAGTACTCACCTGAGTATTTCTGAGTAATGTGATACATGACCACCTGCACACCAAATAATCAAACCTGGGGGGAAAAAAAGAAGATTGTAGTGGGAAAACTTGTTCTACCCTCAGATGGCATATCCATTTACTGCAGGTAGAGCTGGGCTGTCTCCAAGCTGCATCATGTGTCACTTAGTTTAGGTAAATCAGATCACCAGCATCCCAGCTGCATTTCTCAAACTCAGACTGAAGTAGCTCTTTGCCCCCACCTGTCATCTTCCTCCCTACTCAGTCATTATTTATTGACCAGGCCTTATTTAAGCTTAGTTGTTCCATCAGTAAATGTATGTTTTTTCATCTCTGAGCATCTTTAAGAAGGTGTGAATTCTGTAGTGTGAGGCCCAAGGACTAGTGTCACAAGTTTGTTTTCTGCTTTCTGACTTGCAGGCAGGGGATACTGCACTCCATGTAGCTGCTGCTCTAAATCACAAGAAGGTGGTGAAGCTCTTGCTGGAAGCAGGGGCTGATGCATCTGTTGTCAACAATGTAAGCAGGACATAGAGTTTCTTTGGTATTTTATATTAATGTAGAGTCTCTTCAATGTTCCTCAGAGGCTTGGTAAAAAATACTTGGTTGTGAAGTGTTGAATTATATCTGGGTAAATTAATGCAATTAGTTACTTTACTCTTGCGCACAGAGTATGTACTGAATTGGTTGGAGAAATTTCATGTTTCCAGTAGCTTGTGTTTTGAAGAAAATGCTGTTTTCTTTTTTCTCTCAGGCAGGCCAGACCCCGCTAGAGGTTGCCAGGCAGCACAATAACCCCGAGGTTGCGCTCCTGCTCACTAAAGCATCACAGGTACATTACACATCTTTCCCCAACACACACATGTACACATGGAGCTGAGGCCACTTAATCTTGGGAGGCTGCATCCCCTGCTCCTTGTCTTCTGCTGTGAAAGGTTCCTACGTTTCTGCTGGCATTTTGGGCTGGGTTCAGGTCTATTGACATAGAGCCTTTCGGCCCCCAAGACGATCAAGGTGGGCAGATTAAGCCTCCGCATGAAGTGCTGTCAGAAGTCTTTGTGTCCTGACTGGCAGAGGGTGGAGCAGTCTGAGGAACTTGTTCCCTGCAGTGGCCCAGAAAGTTGCCCTGTACCCTGAAGCTCCTGAGCTGTGTCACTCTGCTGCCTGCCTCAGGCATATCCCATCCCCAGAAGGGTGGTTAGCACTGGAGGATGCCTTGCAATGGGGACAAAATGTTTATGTCCCCTTTATACTTTGCAGCTGTGTGTGAAATACTGCAATGCTCTTCAGGCCAGAAGGCAGGAGGGCGCGAGACCAGGCACAATCCTTGCCCTCCTCCTCCTCCTTCTCACCTCTGCATGAAAAGGGCTGGGCTTGGTTTGGGAACCAGCCCAAGGACAGCAGAGGAGGTGCTCACCTTTCTAGGGGACAGCAGAGTGCCCCAACAGACTGAACTCAGTGCTGGTGTGTTTTCACAGCCATAAGCACCCACGTTGTTTGGCTCATCAGCATCCATCTGGCAGTGCACTCTCCTTTATCTGCTGCCTTTCAGACAAGAAAAAGTTCTTCCCTATTATTTGTCTTCTGTGGTAGGAAAGAGCATGACATCACTGAGTAACAGTGTGGTCTGTCTTCAGGTCTCGCGTTTTAACCGTGGGAGAAGCCTGAGGAAGAAGAGAGAGAGACTGAAGGAGGAAAGGAGGGCTCAGTCGGTGCCACGGGATGAAGTGGTACAGAGCAAGGTAAAGTCTGGCATTGACAGCTGAATCTGCTGTAAGGAGGGACTGTCAGGAAAACCCATTAAAGACTCAGTCTATTTGGAGCCATCACTGCATGGCCCCAGCAGCTGCCCTAGGCAGTCTGTCATGCTCTGCTGCTAAAGCATTTCCCACTCACACGTGCAGAGCAGCTTAAAGCTGGGCAATTGAAGAAGAGGCTCCTTTTCTCCATCTCTGCAACTGCTCTGAACTCCGTGTCTTTGCTTCAAGCAGGGCAGTGTCTCAGCTGCTGATGACACACCAAGCAGCGACCAGCCCCCAGAGAGGAAGAACAATCTGAAGGATAAACCCCGGTCAGCCTCACCAGATCCCAAAGGAAAAAAGAGCAAAAAGAAAAAGCCAAAGGAAAAGGTATCAGTAGATTTAAAACAGCAGAGAGAAAGCAGGGATAGATAGGAAATCGCTGTTCAGAAGTGGTGTGGGTCTCTTTGGGGTGTTGGGGCAGCAGCCTCATCATGCTCCTGGAGCAGACAGTTTTCAGATAAAAGTGATTTTTGCTGTAATTGTCACAATGGATTTGTCCTATTTCCACCAGGAATAGTTTAGGAAAGGCAAAACACTGTGTTTATATTATGCAGGTTTCAGCACTCTCGGACCCCATCTCCCCAGCTGATCAGCAGACACTCCCCCAGCCCCAGAAGAACGTGCCTAAGCGCAGAAGTAAACACCACTGCTCTTCTCCACCCCCTCCCCACGAGGTCCGAGCCTACCAGCTCTACACGCTCTACCGAGGAAAGGACGGGAAGGTGATGCAGGTGAGCCACTGCCCTCACAGAGGGAGACACTGCAAGCAGCCTGTGGAGCTGGGACACGGGTAATGGATAGAAAATATGCTCTACTAACTGCACTCTCAGGGGCATGAAATTGTGACTTGGGATTGGTTTTCCTTGCTTGGGCTTCAGCTGCATTTTGGCCTGAAGTCTGGCAAACAATAAGCTGGTTTTGTGCCTGTTCAAGAAGATATACTTAAGTAGTTTTGATCTGCAAAGATAAGGGGTAAACAGTGATTGGAAATGACATGAGGACTTTCATTATATACTTTGGAACATTAAGAGTTCTGACAGGAGAAAGAAATTTTCCAAGGAAAAGCAGTGTGTGAGCACCAAAAGCTTACTACCTGAGCCAAGAGGCTGAGTAAGCTCAATAGATTTTGTTGCAATTCTTTCTGGGTTTTGCAACATGTCTTTGGGTATTCTATATTTACTGGGGGCAGGGTTTCTATAGAAACTGGTAAACAAATAAACCTGGAGCTGCCAGGCCATGTGCATTTATTCCAGTTCTAAGAATTATATTTTAGTCACTTTATTACACAATTAATTACCAGTAGACATTTATAAGAAAGCATAAAAACAGTCATTAAATTATCCTGTAGACACTGTAAACATCTGTATTGTTGTTTTCTTAATATTGCCCTCCTGTACCCCTGGAAGATCTATCCTTTAATTTCCTTCACTTCTCGCATCCATCCACCCATCAGCTCTTGTCAGTCCCTCCTGTAGTTCAGAATTTCAGCAGACTCTGAAGCCCATTCAAGTCAGACTTCTAAGGTTTTACTGGCTTTTTACTGCTTTCCAACCTCTCCATTTAATGTTTGAGAAATCCAGACAGGGGCACTATGGAATTATCCTATAGCAGACATCAGGAAGGCTGCGGGACCTTTCATACATTAAAGGGACAAAGGAGCAGAGAGGTGCAGAAGGACTTGGGGAGTAGAGAGGTGCAGAAAGCGAACAGGACTTGTATACAAATATTACCTATTCACAAAGATTAGCTTAATAGAGCTAGACTCCCATACAGTATTTCCTGAAATACATGACACTCCTCTCTCCTTTTCTATTTTGCTTGTCTGTCTTCTTTGATGCCCTGAGGCCATGAATAGCAAACATAATTTCTGAAGTACATGTACTTCTGAAGCTTTCTTTAGTACTCAGAAAACCACCCACCTTTCCGTGCCAAGGGAATAACCCCCAATTTATGAAACATTGCTGTGGGGCTAAAGAAGAGAGGGAGGCTCCTCTGCAGACAGATTCAGAGCAGCTGCTTTGGGCTACTGGCACAGCTCCTGAAGGAACCACTTTCTGCTTTTGGGCTACAGAGGAAACTGATGAGGTTTAGCTGTCCTTGCTTAAGAGAGCCTTTTGTGCCCATCTCCCTGAGATTTAAATGTGGTCAGTGCAGCTGCCCTTGCAGAGGGGCCATGGGATGGTGTCACATGAGTCAAAGGCAGGCAGAGGAGTGCCCAGCAGTTGAATGCCAGGAGGGTGAGGGCAAAGAGAAGCAGCAAGGCCTTGCCATCCAGTACTGGAAAAGGACAGAGCATAGGATTGGCATTAGGTTAAAAAGCAAATGCACACAACCCACGCCCATCCACAAAATTTACAACTGAGAATTACAGCATTGAGACATGGGGTATAGGCCTGTGATGTGGTATTCCATCAGCCAGCACACAGGGTCTGAGCTCAGTGCTGCTTGTAGCCCCAGTGAAATCAACACTGCTGTTAGTGTGTGTGACATCAAATCAACCCCTGTGTAGGCTGTGCTTTTTAACTAACAGTCCATTTGCTGAGCTGGTGTCAGGAGGGTGAGATACAGAACATGGGATAGAAGAACCCAAGACTGAAGGAGGCTGTGATATGTTCCAAGTGTTCTAAGAGGGTGCTGGGGTGTAGCAAGTAAATGTCTCATCATCACTCCTTTCAGGCACCCATAAATGGATGTCGTTGTGAGCCCCTGATAAATAAACTGGAGAATCAGCTGGAGGCAACAGTGGAAGAGATAAAAGCTGAACTTGGGACAGTACAAGATAAAATGAATATTAAGCTGGGCCAGATGGAAAGCAAAACTCAACATCAAGTAAGAACATGACCTGAAGTTCTGCTTGCCTATGATTTAGAAATATATCCTAAACTTAAATAATATTTTCATCGTAATGATTAATTTTTTGCTTCTTGTGTTGTAAAAGCAAACCTGAATTCTAATACTCAAGTCCAGGGAACTGTGACATTCCACTGGGAACTGTTGTTGCAAACTAGGGTCTTCAGAAAAAACACATTTAATGTGTTAAGTGGCTTCTAGTGCTTCTTTGGACAACAAATCTTAAAGGCTTGAGCCATTAAGAGGGAAAGAAGGCTGGTCTGTGACTGATCATTTCATAATCGTCAAAATCCCTCTTGCTGAATTATGTATGCATTGAGATTCAAGATCCTCTAAATTACTTTTTGTTTTTAATTTAATAGTTATTAATTGGTAATTTTGTGACTGAGCCTCTTTGCAAGCTACATCTAGTTGTAGTTGGCAGCATTTCTAGAAATGAAGACTGAAAGACAGACTGTACTTTGATTTACAGGGTTCACAGATGGGAGTTTGGTTTCTAACATGATGATCTCAGCTGAACTGTGTTTTCCCCCACAGCTCCGAGTTTTGGACAAGCTCATGGCTGAGCGACTGTCAGCAGAGAGGACAGAGTGCCTTCACCGCCTGCAGCAGCACACAGAGCTGGAAAAGAGTGAGGGGGCGAAGCGGCAGGTAGGGCTTGAAACAGCTACTCCTTCTTAGTCCATCCCCTGGTAGGTCAGCTCAGTTTCATTCCAGCAGGCAGAAAATATCAGAGATGTGTCACATCTATTAAAACAGGTAAAAGAGCTTCAAAGACCGAATTATTCCTACCCACCATCTTAGTCACTAAACCAAATTTATGAAGTTTTTGCATTAGAAATGAGGAACGTGAAATCTAGTCCCACTGCTGTAGTTTTATTTGGTGCATCTCTAGTATAGGATCTACAACAAAATACCATTTTTCTAATATAGTGATTTGCAAAAATTTCTAGCACTTAATTTTTCACAATTGTGCTTTTAGCTTTTGCTTCATTAGAGGACATATGCAGAAACATACTCAAATAGTAAAAAAGGCTAAGATCTGTGTTGTTCCTTTTCCTTCTCATCCGTTTGGTTGTGGGCCCTGGGAATCTCTCCCTTCTTCTCTTTCTGATCTTTTCTTCCCCCCATGTATTAAAAGGCTGAAGTTCTTTCCTCTGATGTTAGCAACATGGCACCGTCTCCAAACTGTGTATTACTGCCAGTAGGAAAGTTTTTTTTTTTGTTCAACTAGCAGTACAAGAAAAACTGCTCCCACAGAGATCCAGCTCTTGCCTTTCCAGCTTCTGCAAAAACTCACCATTTAAAACCTGCTGATAAATTTGTGTTTCTCCACTCATACAGATGAATTTAAAATACAGTTCATTTTCTCATTATTGGTATTCTTCCAAGAATTGAGAAATACACTTTGTGCTAGTAAAATGTCATGAGTGTTTGTAAGACCATTCCAAATCCATGTAAAAAGACTGACAGCTGAGATAATCCTTGCATAGGATACTGATCAAGATACTTGGGTCTAATGTTCCCCAAACAAAATAAAAGTACTTACCAAACTCAGGCAGCTTTGATTTTTATTTTATAAGAGATGTTAAGTCTTGTATTGGATTTGGAACATCTAGGCTTATGTTCCATCTCCTTGTAATCTCCATTTAAGACACAAGATGCTGGAGTGATACATCAGTGAACTGAATTAAGTGATGTCAGCTGTTCCTGCTCATGGGTCTAATTGAAACATCTGAAAAAACAGAACTGGGCTTTACACACTGACTTTTATCCTGGTGCCTAGGAGGGCCTGACCAAAGTTAATGATGTCATATGAACAACAGGATGAAAAGAGCTACTCCTATTTTAAATTATTCAAATGCATATGCAGTTGACACTTGCTAAGCATCTGTGTAATCTGAAAGCTGTTACTGATTTATCATTTAGTGGGGGACTCACCTTTATGACTGAATGAACAGAGAAGGAAGAGGATGGTAATTATAAAAATAAAATAAAGCTGTTCCCCAGAAGTGTCTAATTTGAATTTCACTCTTAAAAAATGACCGTGTGGTGTTCTTTGCACTTAGAAAGCACCACTGACTGTATGATTAAACAAGTCATCCCTGATAGAGTAGGCAGAGTTTAATTGGAAGTAGCATATTCATATCTAAGAGGTGGTAGCTTGGACTAAAGAGACTGCCTTTCATAAGATAGTGCATAGTTCTCCACCTTTTTTGATCTGCAGTCCTTTAAATATTCCCAGTGGCAGCATGCACATCTGTACTGGGAGTCTAAGCCCACAGATACCCAGCTTGCTTCTCTTTGTCCCTGCCACATGTCCTCAGCAGCCCAGGAACCACAGGATCTCATCATAGGATTATGTAATTTACAGTCTCTTTCTGATAGATTTCCTTGGTTGATGAGCTGAAGACCTGGTGCTTGTTGAAGATTCAGAATCTGGAGCTCAAGCTTTCTGGCGATTCCAGGTCATCAAGACCAAAATCAACTTTGTCCACTTGCGAGTCTCTCACTGAGACCCTGGATACTGACAACAACCCCAACAGTGCCAAGGACTGTAAAGCCAACCAGCCTGTGCTGCAGTCAGAGGGCTCCCACCAGCATTCCTATATCACACTTCCAAATAGCCTCTTGGAAGATGGGGGAAGGAGCAGAGTCCAAATGCCAGAACAAAGCTTTGGGCAACACTTTTGCATTAAACAAGATGGAGCATTGGGTACAACCACATCAGGTACTTAGCTGTCATATCCCTTCAAGGGCAAGCTCATTAACTGAGGGGTACTTGTATTACTAATACTATGTAATCCTGGTGGTGTGCTTTTCCCCCTCCATATGCCTAATGTCTTGGGTTTTGGATATACTTCAAGGCAGCCACTGGGAATATTTTAAGAGGTGGCTGGGTGGAATTCCACTGACTGTTCCTGATGCTTCTACTATGTCTTGGAAGCAAATGTCCTGTGGTGCACTGACTAACTCTTAGGCTTGGAAGCTTTCAAAGAAAAAGAAAAATGTGCAGAACGGCCAGGTGTTCACAGCCAAGTACAATGCTATCTGAGCCCTGGTTTCTGTAAAATACTATCTGTATATCCCCTAAACACTATGCAAAGTGAACAGGCATGGATACCCCATCAAATAGAAAGGCATATGAGAGATCTTGTGGTGCTTGAGTGTGAGCTATTCTGCATTGGAACAGTTCAAAAGCATAGAAATGTGTGACCTTTCCAAAATTACTGGGACTTCAAGTTTTGTAGAAGCAGGGAGTTCATAAATATCAGCAGACATACCCTACTTTGGAAATCTAGACTGATAGTTGTTACATGTCCTTCTGATGAAGTCACAGAATCACAGAATGGTTTGGATTGAAAGGGACCCAAAAGATCATCTTGTTCCAACCCCCCTGCCATGGGTAGGGACACTTTCCACTGCACCAGGCTGCTCAGAGCCACATCCAGCCTGGCCTTGCACACTTCTGAGAATGGGGCAACCACAACTTCTCTGGGTAACCTGTGCCAGTGCCTCACAGTGAAGAATTTTTGGCTAATATTTATGTCCTTTTCCCATTGTCCATCTGTAGCCCCACAGCTGCAATGCAGCACCTCTCTGCCTGGGCCAGCTCTTCTCCTTTAATGACTTTCTATTACATCACTTGACTGTGAAGATGTGATAAACTACTATAAGCCTGTAGAAGGTACACACAAAACCCCATCATTCATCAAACAATGAGGTCTTCTGAGTGCTAAAATAAGTGCCCAGAGCTTTTCTTAATATGCTGTCTATAATTTGTTCTATAGGTACAGAGCAACAGGTAGTGGCTGGTGGACCAGTTTCTTCTTCTGCCCCTGCTCAAGATGTCAGGCCAAAGGACAAAGCTGTGAGTGCCAGCACGTTCCACAGGTTCCAGCAGGATCTGCCCTGCTCTGAGCTTTCGGGCTCCAAATTAAGACATGTTAAAGTTCAAGCTGCTTTGCAGCCAGGGACTGAACCTACAAAGACTGAACCACAGAGCAGCTGCTTCATTGACAAAGGAACTCAGACTAAAAGGTCCAGCAAAAGTGGGCAGTCGCGGCACAAAGTTCTGCACCACACCGGGGCACAGCAGGGCCAGGAGCAGCAGCCCTCAGCCCCGCCTGCCCCTCCGCTCAGAGACACCTCCCAGGCCCTGGAGATAACCCAGTACTTCTTCGAGGCCGTTTCCACGCAGATGGAGAAGTGGTACGAGCGGAAGATAGAAGAAGCCCGGTGCCAAGCAAACCAGAGAGCGCAGCAGGACAAAGCTGCACTCAAGGAGCACATCAAATGCTTGGAAGAGGAGCTGAGCAAATTAAGAACTAAAGTGCAGAAAGAGAGCTAGCACCTGCCAGGCAGCTAACCGAGCAATAGGACTCATTGTGGAACCTGCTGTATGGGAATTTGGAATATTAATAGATATTAGTAGTGCCTGTTTCATCCAAACACAACACTCTATTTCAGGAGTAGAAATAACTTTGGAAACTCCATAACTGAGGAGAGTTCATATGCAAACTATATTGATAACAAAAAAATGCTGCAGATTAGATCCTTTCTTTGTTATTTCCAAGAGTCTGTCAATATTGCACTCTCAGTTTCCAGATGCTGCTTGAAACCAAACTGCATTAGTAACCAAAACTGTTTTCTGAAAAGGGAATTCCCTTACTTCCACACAGGACAGATTAGAGGGTTCTACTGTATGCCACGTGTAAACATGTAGTGTTACCAGTACTGAAATAAATCCAGGATATTTGAAAGTTTTTGACAAATTTCGACTAATTACTTAGTGATGAAGGGCTATTGATCCTATTTTAGCTACTCCCAGGGCGTCTCTCTAGTCAGTGGAGAGAAGCTAATGAACCCACACTAGTTACAAGCCCAGGTAGCTGACAGATGCAGGCTTCCAGCTGGGAGAGGGCAGGCAACCATGAAGGGAGGTACTAAGGCAAATCATCCTATTAGGTACAGAGGCTTCAGCTACCACTATTAAAACACGTGCTAAATCTGATTTGTCTTTTTTTTTTTTTGTTGTTTTTTTTTAATGGTGTCCTGTTTGCAGAGCTCCTTGCAGTTACAGTGTTGTTGGGGCTCTACTCCAGTAATCTGACTGAGAACTTTTGTTTTGGGTATGGATGGCAAGTATTTTACTGTAACCGTGGTCTATTCTTTAGGTTGAATGTTTATATAAATATTTTTTCCTTCAAGCAGGAAATGGCTAAATGGTCTACTATTGAAGAAGCTTGAAAAAGTCCTTTATCTAAGGAAGTGAAAGCTTGGCTCCCTGTATTCAAATTTTATTTTTCTGCAGTCAGGATTTTTGCCCAGATTGTCTACCGTTTTTCCTCTGAATGATTCCTCCTCTATTTTTGCCCTTATGCCTCTAAGAAGGAGACCAGGCCCTGGTAAGTCTACAGGTTTTAGGACAAACAGTCCCACAAAACAGCACTCAACATTTTAAAGTTTTATCATTTTGTTTTGTTGTAAAATCTTTCATTGACCAATGTTGTCCATGCTGACAGACTCCATATAATCTCAAGGCACTATAACTATTGCCTCTGCACCCCTTTAGGGTTTCCTCCTTACACGTCTGATAAGGCTCCATCAGATTCTGCTAGAAATGGAAGTTTACTTACCAGATCATGATACAACAACTGTTCAAAATCAGTTCCAACACAGGATGGTACTGTTATGCCAAGGAGAAAAATACTTTTTTTCTGTACTAAGGAGCTCTGAAATCAATACAAAATACTTTACAGTGATGACGAATGCCATTCACTAATTAGTAATTAAGCTTTTGTCTTCTTAGCAGATGTATAAAGCAAAAGTCATATTATACAACAATATTTTTAACGTTGCTATTCATGCACTATCACGAGAAGAGAAGTGTATCTGTGGCTATGGAAATATTAGTTTTCTTGCCCTGACTTCTGTAGTCTAATGTAGACACTTTGGTATGTTTACAGTTCTGTTTAAGCTACAGTAAGAATGCAGAAGCATGCTATTGAAATTTTGTATCACCTGGATGAAGTTAATGTTTTGCCAAGCAATTAAAGTAAGTGTTGCTCAGAAACTCGTGGTGTAACATTTTCTAGCCACAGAAAATTCACACAGTCCCCTCACTTGACTCTGAAGGGAGAGCAGAAGATTGGACTTCAACTTCTAAGCTTTTTGTTTGTGGTTATAAAACACAAAAATGAGTCTGCCATCTTGCAGAGGGAGGCTGTAGGGATTGAGTGCTGTCTGTTGGCTGGTGCAGGTACCCTTTCAGAAGTTACAGGCACAAGGCTGAGCTGAGCACAGATCAGACATAGGCTCCTGAGCTTGCCCAAGCTCCAGGGAGAGGCTGTGGCTTTAGCTCTACTTCCCATACAGACCACACTGGACCATACTCGTAAATCTAAGTAATTAACTAAATCCAAGTAATTACCAAGTAATCTAAGGCAGTAACCAGGCGGCAGGTTACTGATTTTAGAGGTTCTCTGAAGCCAGTGAGTGTATGGTAAAAGAAAGAGAAGCATTTCCTGCTAATTCCTTTCTATACTGTGCCCTTCTTCAAAACTGTGAAGGACTTGATAAAACAGGTGTGATCTACCTACCTGTCTCTTCAGGTAAATTTACTTACCCTTGCAGGCTGTACTTGGACTCTTTAAGGCTTCTGGCTGGCAATTTTATACTTGGCAAGCACACAGAACAGTGGAGATCAAAGGCAGCAGCACTCAAGAGGTCAGTATCTGTCCAGAGCCCTGCCTGTCAATCCTAGCTCTGGATTACATGCCCACAACCTGGAGATGTATAAACTGGGAGTCAGAGGGGTAATGCAGGCTCAGGGCTCCAAAAGGAAAGCACCATGGTGAGGCAGCAGGGTAAAGCCTCCTAAATAAGGAACAGAAATCCAAGCACTGGCTGAAGGGGAAGGGATGCCTACTGTGGTAATGGCCAACACTGGTTATGGCTGTTCAATTAAAATACCTTTGTAAGCAGCACTTTCTCTTAACACGAAAAATAAGTCCCCAACACAAAAGTGTTCTGTCAGTCTGTTCTGCCAGAAAATGTTAATAAAATGTAAATTTTTTAATGGAGCATTTTTAGATATGTATTTTTCCACTGACTGAAGCTCAGAGGCTTCAGTCTATACAGATGTGAGCCATAACTCCTGCTCTCAACTGGGGTCATTCCTCCTATAGCCTGGAATTCTGTCCTGTCCCTTCCCTGGTGCCAGTGGTGATACCTATTTGCCTGATATGCTGCCAGTTTGTGCAACTCAGCCCCTCTGCAGAAAACCACCTTGAAACAGGGGTGCTCCCCAAGGGAACTACAATAGCAGAGTGGAAGAGGGAATAGTTCCTGCATGTCTTGGAATCACAACCTAAAACAATCAGGCATTGATCTACTGCTGCCTGTCTAGCTATGTGGAGAAAATCCCCAGCTCATGCAGGCATTTTTAAATTATATGAAAAAAAAAGATACACCACAGCTTAAGGAAAGTGAGAACTCTTGCAAGCTAACAATTAGAAGTAGTATAACATTTGACTAAACAAACCAGAACTTTTGCAGTTAGTATTTTCTACCTGTAATTCTTTATATATTGACTTTTGAATACTAGTTTGAAGGTACTTCATAATAAACATCTCTGGGGCTAAAATCTCCCATTTTCATAACTAAAGACCTCCCCTTTTAAGTTTAATTCAGCTACTACTGAAAAGCAACATCTACATACAAACCATATTTTTAATGTTTGTTTGTTCTGCGCCAGTTTATTTATCCCAAATTCTTTTTTTAATCATGAATTTCAGTGAAAATCCTTGGCACAGTACATGAAGAGCTGTCATTGTGAATATTAACAATTTCAGCTACCACAGACAAAATAATCTGGCATATATTTAGTTTTCATTGCACTGGCATTAACACAGCTGTCATAATTTTTGGTGCTTTCTGCTTTTCCTGCAGCACATGATACATCATCCATGCAGTTCTTTAATGTCCTTTGTGTCCAAGTGATTTCCACTTCTGAGGGTAGCAAAACTGAGAAATTGATGGGGAAGGGGAAAAAACGAAATCCGGCTGTGAAAGACTCCTCCTTCAAACATTACCAGGTTGCCAGCAAAGCCTGCCATTGTAACCACATTCTGGAAAAAACACTGTGTCTATTTGCAATAGATAAAAATTAAACTGTCAATAAAATGATGATCAGGATTTTGCCAGCTTAAGCGTTCTCTGAAGTTCCTGAAGTTGCATGTTGCCTTGAGTAATCATCATCCTGATTGCATCCTGTAAAACAGATTGGAATCTAGTGAACTGTATGTCTGTACACAGCGTGGGTTTTACACAAGCATGCAGACTATTAATGCATTAAAATACATACAACTGTTACTGGCACTACTGTCATTTACTTCTTTGTGTGACCTAACACTGCTGTCTCTGAAATGGTTAAAAACCAGGTCAATAAATGGATTAATTTTCTCCAGTTCTGTAACAATGTACTTGGTTGTGGCTTTTCTTTAAAACTCAGTTTTTAACAGGATTCAAACCCCTAATGATGTTTGCTTTATGCCTGTGTGTGTACTGCCTTTACAAGCCAGTAGTGAGAACAGCACACAAGCATTACGGAGATGGGTTTTACACAGCAGGTGTGGGTTTCTCTCAACACTGTCTAAGGGCTCTAAGGCTTTGTCTGCATAGTTCAGCCACCAATTCCTTGGGCACTGGCTAGAAAAGGGAATGAACTAGGAAGCAGACAACAGGAGATGTACAAGAAATGTGAAGGTTTCTGCATTTCACACTGGCTTCACATCCTTAACCATCCCACCTGATTGTATGGTGGTTAAATATAAGTGAAATTAAAGCAAAATAAAAAGCTATAAAAAGCTTAACTGTTATTAAGTTTGTGTAAGTTACCATATATATACATGGTTTTCCTAATCTGTGATTTGACTAAGAATTTATTGTTTAGGTTTTTAATTCCAGATTATTCTCTGGACATTTGAGAAACATTACTATTGCTAAGAGGGGGAATAATATTTAGAGATGCTGGATTATTTCTTCGCATAAACGAGGAAATAGTAACAAGGCACTTTTCACCAGTCTGGAAGCGACACCTACAAAACAAACCTCCAGGACACAGGACAGGACAGTGCAGTGACCATGCCCGAGGGCAGGCGATCAGAGGCGGATTCCCAGTCCTCACCTCTTCTGTGGCATCCTTATTTCTCTTAAATTCCTCCCTGGCCCAGTCCTTTAAGTAGCGGCGATCCTGCTCAGCTGGGACGTCCCGGATGGCGCGCAGGATCTTGCGGTACAGCTGAAGGACCTGCTGCCGCCTCAGGAACTGGCGAGGAGAGAGCCAAGTCTGCCCGCTGCCCCCGCACAGCGCTGCGAGCTGCGCCCTCGGCGCTTTGCTTCGAGGGGTATTTAAACAACCACCGAGTTCCCCATCGCCCGTACAGAACGCGGCCTGCCCGAACCCCCGAGCCCGCCCGTACCTGCTTGAGGGTGAGCGCGCCCGGCGGGAGCCGCCCGGCCGCCATGACGCGACTCCGCCCCTGCCCCGCCACGGGGCCGCCGAGCCCGCCCCGCGCGGGCGGGGCCACGGCCGCCATTTCTCGCCTCAGCGCGGCCCGAGCTTGGATCAATTCCAGGCGCAGACGGCGAAAGTACAAAGAGTGGTACCTCTCTTTATTAGAATAGACGATACAAGATGCATAGCCTTCGCAATGAAAAATCACGTCCGTGCTCCAAGACACCGGATTTATGAAACATCCCCAACACCTGCCTCGGACAGGGGCAAACTTCACAGTGTAAAGTGGTAAGGCTGGGATCAGCATATGGCATTATTCAGAAACTCCCTGCTGCTATCGTCAGGCAAAATCGGCAATAATTAAAAAGGATGTTTTAAAACCTTATAATAGTTTGAAGTATTTTTTTTTTTTTGTTGTTGAGTAAAACCATCTGCCTCTCCTGCTCCCCACTCTTTCCTTCCCACAGGCACCTCCACATGAGTGATGCTGAAAAAAGTTTTATTTGCAAGACACCTCAACTTCTAATGCAGAAATGCCTTCCCAGGAACAAACCTGGTTTTACTGACGGCAGGGAGGGAGAGGCAGGAATAGTATTACCTCTGTTAATATTACAATTTTTTTTTAATAGGTAATAAGTTATTAGAAGAGAAGTTGAGACAAGCTTTACGTTTCTTGTGGGAATAGCAGGAGACAGTCTCACCATTGCATAATTGTCCTCTGACAAAAGTTGAAGGATGCACCCAAACCATTCTGTTCTTACACAGTATCTGCCCCAGGGCAGCTCCTGAAGGATAATTCCAGTTCGGAAGAGCTTTATGACCCCTCCCATGAAATGCAGTTTCTTCTATTTCAGCACTTCAGCAGCAGCAATCGGGTCCTGACCTTGTCTACAAAGTCTAAAGAGTGTCAGAGGCAGTCACCAGCTCAAACCACTGTCTGAGGGCATCGCTCAGAGTTTCTGGGAGCGCGTTTACATCTCTAAGGATCATGTAGAACGGGAATGGGAATTCTTCCATGTAAGATCTGATTTCAGGCAATTCCCCAGGTCCTTTGAATATAGGTACTTTAATGTCCAAAATAGAATCCTGTAAAAAAAGGTGCTGATGTTACTACTAAATGACACACATATTCTATGATCACTGATAGAATTTACCCTATTTTCTAAGTACTTGTAATTCTCCCCCATTAGATTAAAAGTTAATAAAATACTTTTAAGATGAAAAGCTCTAAGTGTTCAATGGTAAATCAGAGCAGAAGCTGAACATAAATCAGTTAAATGCTTTTGCCCTTTTAGATAAAAGTGTACTAATCCATGAATTATAGGCTAGAAGAGACTAAGCCTAAGTTTCTGCAACATCAAAATCTGTAAATCAATTCTGTCTTCTCTTAGCATTTTATGATTTAAGTTTACTGTTGGCACTTTAGTTTTATTAATTTGATGCCTTCCCAAGAGAGTCTGTAAGCTCTTTAGTGCTGAGTTGAACTCATATTTGTATAGTGCTCTAACAGAAGATTCTTTAGCAACTTCACAGTATCTCAACAAATACTACAAAGACAAAAATCAGATTGAACTCCAGCTATGGTTCTTGTAAAATAACTTCTTATTTGCTCAGTGTAGCAGCTCAGAAATTAATGTTATGGAAAGCACCTTTTTTCCCCAGGAAAAAAAAGCTTATGAGAAACACCCAGAATTTTCACTTGACGCTACAGCCAGGTTTCATCAGAACCTTTCAGCTGTTTGTCAGCAGGAGAACTGTTAGTTTTTCAACACTAAACATAGCAGGTGAGTTTTGCATGCAAAAATAAAGATACAGGAAGAAAGCATAAACCACAAAATTAGAGTCTTTACCACATAATTCTCTATCAGGCTTATGTTTGCTCACTTACTGCACTACAGAGCCTTCCTGAAACGCTCCCATATATTTCAGCTCCATATTCAATGATATCTTTTTTTCTCCCATTACCAGATGCAGGACTTAGCTTTCCCAACTGAGGCACTAAATAACTCTCACATACTCCCTTCTGTCTAATGTTTAATCTCATACTGGCTCCAGCTGTCATGTCAGTTGGGGACTGCTGTCAGAAATTATCAAGCTGAATCAGAGCTGAGATGGAACAAAGCATCTCTCAAACTCCAAATCTGTCAACCTGCCAGCTGCTTCCCTGGTGGCCAAGAGCTACAAGCATTCCGTTTGAAGACAGGAGCTCTTAGCCTTTCTGTGGCATGGAAGCTGAGATTATTTTTTTTTTTTTAAATACAAAAGATAAAAAGCACAGTAGGAAGAAATGGTAGAACTGACAGACGTGGAAAACTGCATTTGGGTTCAGTATCTCTGACCTCTACAAAAGATAAGGTACCCGTATGGCACTATAAAAGACAAGAAAAAGATTTGTATCGGTTTCTTATTCACTGCAGTTGAATACTTCTCCCTTGTTCACTTACCCGGGAATTAGGGTTGTCCAACACTACAAAAATAACAAAGATATTGGCATTCCGAGCTGCTTGAACTGCTGCTGTCACCCGTTCCTTGCCTTCCAAGAAAAGGCCTCTTCCATCAGATACAATCAAAAGCAGCTGTGCTGTTTCTAAGCACAAAGAACATTTAAAATTCCAGTAAGTTCAGAGTAAAACGTTTAAAAGGCAAAAACCCCTATTTTGCTGTTTGGCCTGTGGGTATAATGGAAAAATGAGTATTCCTAAGGAAATTAACTCTTGATCAAATAGAATTCTGTCAAGTCAGTCCAGTTAGTCTGAAGTAAACCTTCTGAAACATCCAGACATAGCACCCATGCTGGGTTCCTCGGCACCAACCATTTCTGAAGACATGTTACTTGACCCCAGTTACGCCTAGAGTCAGATACATCCCTCTAGAGGTACATTCTAAGTTATGTATCTGTCATCCCTTAATTACACGAAAAATCACAGTAATTACAGTCAGGAATGTATGGCCCAGTTGTTACAGAGGGATTCAGAACACACTTCTGCAGACCTGCCCCAAATGTGACAGGGCTTTGTCTTTTTACAGAAAGAGGTGATGGATCCTACAGCCTTTTCTCTTGCCAGCTCCTTAATCCTAAGGAGCTGATTGCTGCTTCATCTCTGGCTAGTTTAACAGAACTGGATGCTGCTCTCCCTCAAAATATTGTGACACCCTGGCCACCCTGTGGCAAAGCAGCTGTGGATTATAAATCCCAGACTGTCCAGTTCTTGGAGTACTTCAACAACAAGAATTTATAAAAAATACAGGTGCCACTGTGACAAGCTTTCAACTATCACATAGCAATCTTTTAGACTAACTAGGGGCAGACATGAGGCAAGCAGTTTTCCAGCTTTTCTTGGAAGTTCAAGCAGCTCATGACCTAAAGTTGCAGGACAGTGAAGGGCAGGTTAGGAGGCAAATTCTGTCCTCAGAGCAGTGTGCTTCTGAACACCTAGAGAACTCAAGAAGGATAAGTGTCTGGAGAGTCACGGTCCTTAGGAAGCTGGACAATGCTCCAAGCTGGCACTGTCTATGCCTTAACACAGTCTGCAATCAGGAGGAAAAGGGAGACACGTAAGTCGTGCCTTTTTAAAAAGTCTTACACAAAATTTTAATGAATTATTGACAAATATGAAGTAGGTGTCACTCGGGTTTTGAGCTAAATTTCAACCAAACATTACTTTTGATAAAGCAAAACCCAAAGCTCTAATGCAAGTGATATTTCAGTCCCAAGAGTCTTCCTGGCAGGATCCTACTTCAAGACTGTAGTGAGCATTCCACTGCCATGGCAACAAGCACAGTAACACAAAAAAACTCACCCGGATTAATATTTTGAGACAACTGCTGTGCTGCAGCAAACATATTTGCTGATGATTCTAGAAACTGCAGAGGAAATAGATAAGAAAATCAAGTTAGTTCATCATAAAAATAATAAACTTTAAAATGTAAACATGTCTAAAGAACACCTTTCTCTATTTTAAATGCTAAGTCTGACCACTTAACACAGATACAGTTCTTAGCATTTTCCTGCATTAACTCCTGCTTTAAATTTATTAAGTACTTTTGAACTAAAGAATCTTCAGAGAGCCTTCAAACAGAATTTATTTTTTTCACAATACTAGCAAAGTCATCAACACAGTATACTGCTAACGAGATTAATGGCATCATTGAAAATATACACCCTATTTCTAAGTTGAACTTCTTTGGCTTCAGCTTGAAACAGAAGTGTCTAGTTTAATACTTCTCATTAAAATTAAGAACATCAACAATATTTTAGGACTCAATACAGAGAAAGGTGAATGCTTAAAGGTGGTATACATCAGAACTAAAAGTGAGAACACACTCCACCTGTTATAAAACTAAGACCATTTTATTTCTTTGTTATCTACCCTGCTATCAGACTCTCAAATACAAAAAACTAATAAGTGTTACAAAGTGATCATAAAACCATGAAACTGCTGATATCTTGTCTGGTAAAGACTGGCAAGCCTGTTGCCCTAGAGGCATTCTTGTGTACCTGGGCTATTTTTGTTTTCTTCTGCTGAAACTTGCAAAGACGCAGTATCCGTGTCCCTGACTGGTCACTGAACTGCTCGTGGAACGGGTGCAGCAGCTGAACACTCTCTCCAAAGCTTCAGAAAAAAAGAGAAAATTACAGCATGAAGCTGGTATTTACATTCTGCTCTGAAGTACTGAAGAAAAGTCAAGATTTCAAATAAACTCACCTACACACAGCAATTTGTCCCACTTCTAGAAGA
Source organism: Taeniopygia guttata (assembly GCF_048771995.1). Classification (NCBI taxonomy): domain Eukaryota; kingdom Metazoa; phylum Chordata; class Aves; order Passeriformes; family Estrildidae; genus Taeniopygia; species Taeniopygia guttata. The sequence goes on from NC_133027.1 coordinate 37,922,045, forward strand.
GTCAGAGCATTTCCAATAACTGCTAGGGATTCATATGCAAGCTATTAAAGAAAAAAAGTTGCATCAACAATAGCATAGTCAGTACTCAAAGCCCAGTATTAAATATGAAGAATTTTACTGAAATTATTTTTCATCATCTAGAAAGATAGTTGAAGAGACTGGCTATCCTTTTGCCTGTCTCATGTAACATAGTGCAATAAAGAGACACTAATTCTGCTTGAGGGCTTCAGCTGATTGATTTAGACACACCACTTTAGGTAGGCTAATGAAATAAATAACTGTTCAGAAGGAAACACACCATTTTAATTAATAAAAACCCTACAAGTGAGCTATGATGAAATGGATATTTAGTGCTCCAATGAACTGCAACATAAGGAAGTTTTGGCCTTTTGCAGACCACAAAAAGTAGTTTTACAGTGGATATGTACATCTGTAACAAACTTAACAGCTCATCCTTTCAGCTAGGTTTCACTGATCTTTTGTGAATAAATCTCCTAGGCATGAAGTGACAAGAAGTCAAGCACATGGACTGGAAAAACAGGTGCTTTGGAATTGGCAGACTTTGCAGCAGCCACCAGCCCTGTATGAAACAAGTCAGCAACTGCCATACACATCAATGACAGGTGGTTTCTCCATACTCCTCCCAAGGTTTTATTTTACCTGTTTAGAGTGATTGTCAATCATACTAGAGGAATCATCAATAGCCAGGCAAATCTGGTACTGTCGTTTACTGGGCTTGGTCCTTCGCAGCCAGATCTTGTCTTTTCGGAACTGACTGGCGATGTACGGGATCACTTTGCGCATGTTCAGTCTCTTCCCAGTTCTGTAGTCTCCTCTGAAAGTTGAGAAAAAAGACATAGTGACAAGGGGTTATCAGCAAGTATCTCATTCTGGAAATCCATAGTCTATGCAGCATACACATCAAATAATTTTTTTTTTAAATACAACAAATCAAATATTAGCAGTTTTAATACTGATATTTCATTATAGATAAAAATACTGTCCACATTTCTAATGTAAGATGGATATTCATTGGTTTTAAAATAAGTTTATATCTGGGTACCTAAAATGGAAGGCAGACCTTGAATTTACATTCCACCAGTTTGAAACAAGTCTCTATGTCTTTAAAAAATAATCCTTTAATATTATGAACAACGTAAAACATTTTGACATTTAACATAATCTTTGACTAAGTTCATTAATCACCTGTTGCACAGGAGAAAAAAAAAAAAAGTACGAGCCAGTATCCTCAGGATGCCGACTAGTATATCATATTTGCATTTCATAAAATAACCTAATGTTCCTATACAAGGAAATTGAAGGCATTTGCAAGCAGGAATAACTACTGTAATACAAGAACAACATAAAGCTACACATTTACAGAGATTAAAGTGCCACAAATTCATGAGTTTTAAGAAATCAGAAGCCTCAGAAAGACCCAACTTACTTCAACTTGGCAGCCTGAGTGGGTTCCAGGATGAGTCGCAGCTGTTCACAAAGCTGCTGTGATAGAGGAGCTGTCAACACTAAATACTTCTGCCACAGCTGTGCTGCTTCCTTCTCCTACAACATCACACAAAGAAATTAAAGTGAATTATGAAATAACAAAACAAGCTGGGTAGCACTGTCTGAAGAAAGAAACCAAACCTCAGTGCACTAAGGGGAAGGCAGTAAACAGCTAAAACTGAGACTGTCTCGCATGAGAGTCTGCATTCACATTCAAAACAAGATCTGAAACAGCATCCTGCTTCAAGAATAATGTAGTATGTTTTTCAAAATAAGTTAAATGCAACAACATAAATAGTATCTCTATCATGTGATTTTGAGTATTTAAATTCCAGCTTGCTTGGATTCCTCAATGTTTTAGCGGTAAAAGAAGATGAAATAATGCAATGAAAGATTCTTATGACAGGTTTATATTCAAATGAGGTCACAAACCTCCTCTGGAGTTCCAGGCTGTTGTGTGTGCCAAGCTTCCAATTGCTTTTCAAGTTCCTTTCTTAGCTCTTCAGGATCTCTAATGATGTGCTAGAAATGGAGTTACGAGTTTTATGAGACAAAAAAATAAGTTTACACATCTCGTGATCCCCAAAGTATAGCAAACTATAAAGAAAGTAAAATGCATTGCTCTCATTCTTATAAACAAAAAACACCCAAATACCTAAATGAAGATTCTAAATCACCATGTTTTTTAATAGTTTCTATGTACATGAAGGATAAATACCTCCCCACAAACATCCCCATATGTGATTTAATCAATATAGAAACAAAGCTATGAATATCTATGACACTGACACTGAATACAATAAAATATAAAATTTCAAGATAAATCAATGAAACGATCTTGACAAACACCAGATTTATCGACAGTATAATGGAGACCAAACTATTGAGCACTACACCTAACTAGTATCTTTGTAAACATAGTATGCTTCACTTAATTATATTTTTTTACAAGCTTCAGTCAAACCACTTGAAGATTGAATGACATCATCTTCCTTACATGGCACCAAATATTATTTGATAAGCCAGTCTGTTAAAGGACACCCAAGCTTCCTGATACTTCTTTTACTCTTACTGTGCTTTCAGTGACAGTCTCTGTCCCTGACTTACAAACCCCCAGTTTGGCAGAGCCTGCAGGTTATACAGACCATGTATTGCAAAGAGCAATACATGGTCTGTATAACTTGCAGGCATACAGACTAAGGAAAATAAACCCATGACTCCAAACTCTAAAGTTACAATAACTTGTCATTCCTCAAGAAGCAGCAGCTGTCCCACTGGTCACCTACTGCACGTTTAAGGAAGGGAGAAAGAACAGACACAGAGGGGATTTCTCTCTTTTTCCTTCTGCTGGAAAGGTGAGAAGCTGCACTTTTGCCCCAGCTGCCTCTTTCCCTTCCCCTTTAAATGGTGCTGCAAGAGCTCCCTCTCCTGTTCCACCTTTTGTGTGCCAGTTGGAAAAAAACCTACAAACCACAAAGCAACAATTAGTCTGACAATAGGAAAACACTTGCATTCAGCAGCCTTTTTCCATAAAGCTGCAATACTTGGCATCAAGATAGAAATACCCAGTGCAGCTGGCACACAATCCTTTCTGTGTTATGCATAGAAACAGTAAAATAGCACCCTCCACGTGTGTACTTAGGACACCATACTGTAAGAATAAAAGGTCAATCCTAAAAAAGCCCAGACACTGAAAATATTTTTATTTTATCAACTGGTTATGCACCACCAACTGCTTCTATGCCATAGGTCTTTATGATAAAATGTGCTTTTTCACAGAAGTTTGCACTGGAAAACCATGTTACAGGAAGCTCTAGGATCATCTCGTCCATGGTATTTTTTGAATTGAGGCATTCATAAAAAGCTCAAAAAGGTTCTACAATACCTACAATCAGCTGTTATAAAGAAGTCCTATATTAATGTATAATGACTGAATTGGTTGAAAAAAAGTAATTCTAGTCTTCTGCACTCACAGAGTTTCATTAACACAGGTCAAGTAAAACCATCAGTTTCTCCTGCTGTAGCTGAAAGAAGACAGACTGGGTGTCATACCTGGGGAATGTCCATCAGAAACTGGTGGGCTGTGTGTATGGTTGAGTCCTTGCTTCTCTCTGGCTTCTCCTCAGCCACCTTCAGTAGTTTTTCTGGTGCAGAGTCATTGACATCCTCTGAGTCAAAAGTCTGGAGCTCTGGCTCCACGTCACCTGGTCCTAGAACCACAAAACTAATTGGATCACACGTAATACAAAAAACAATATTGTATCTTGATTCTTTCACAGAGCATCTCATATGCTTTGTAGTGCAGCTGATACTTTCTTTTAAAAGAAAATTAAATTTTCATGCCAAATTTTAAGACATTTAATTCTAGGAATGGGGTGAATACATCTTGCAACTCACTGGAACAGAAAACCATGCATTTCCTAATGCAAATTATTTTTCTGTCTTGTAAACTTCTTGCCAAATAAAGTAATATTTAGCAGATATTTTACACCTGAGACTTCCACTGGTGAAGTACATTTATTGACTCTCATAGAGAGTTGAAGGATGTATAATGATAGGAGGTATAAAGTAATTTGAGAAGTCAGAAAATCATCATTAAAAACATTAATCCTTGCTTATCTTTTACTCTCTGATTTTTTGCTAATAGAACAATTTTCCATAAATCAAAAATCAATTTACAAATAAAGGAATGGACTAGAGAGTTTACTACTGTTTCTACTGTACTACAATGTTTAACAACTCATTTCTTGACAATTATTCTAAAAGAGAAAAAAAAAGACATTGTAGGACATGTTCCAAAGACTGGTTTTTCAGAACATACAGTTAGAGAATCATGTGGAAAAGCAAGTAGACTGATTACCTGCACACCTGTACCATAAATAAAGAGTCTAGCAAGAGATCTAAGTGATTAAACTCAAGGGAGTGGGAGGCAAGAAGTTTGTTGTGGGTTTTTTTTTTTGGTTTTTTTTTTTTTTTTTTTTTGTTTTGTTTTTTTTTCTGGAAGCCAGGGAAGATGTGGCTGACAAGTCAGACCTATCTTGTCTACCAACCACTCTGTTAGCTGCTCAGTTTTGTTCCCACTTAAGAAAGAAGGCAGTGAGTTTGGTGCTACCTCACCAGATGTTGTTCAGACCAGCTCCTCTACTTCTTGCTGGTTTGTTTTTTTGGTTTTTTTTTCCAGAAGTTATGCATAAAGCAGTTGAGTTACATGGTGCTGATGGCGGCGACACTGGAATGCATTAGTAAATGCCAATTAATTAAGTGAATTGGCACTGCATTGAACAGCGGGGAAGTGTTTGCTTTTTATTTCATCAAAGTGGTGGACAAAGATTAGAGATCATTAACTTGAAAGAAAGCAGCAAACCCCTCTGTCACTCAATCAGTTTAGCAAAGGCTAATGCTGGTTACTAGGCAGAAGTAAGAATACTGCTGCAGAGGAATCAATTTAGAGAGCAGGCATATAGCCTTATGAAACATATCCACTACATGCAAATCTAAATACCTACATATACATCTGAAGATCCATATCAGTACGCATTTAGAATGCTTTACAAGTTAATGTACCAGGAGGTTTAGTGGCAGAAGACTTATTTTTTTCTGGCTTCAGCTCCTCAGTGTCAACAGCTCTTAGATCCTCATCTTGCATTTCTGTTTCCATTGCTGCATCTTCACAGTCTCCTTCTTCCTTTTCTTCAGGAGGCATAATAGGTTTCTCTTGCTCCTTGCTAGCTACATCTGCACAAAGACAACAATACTTGTCAAGAGGAAAGTGGAAGGAGGAGTAGTCAAGTGAGTAAAGTGCATTATGAGGCCACTGTATATCAGTATCAGTGAACTTAGAAGACATCTGAGCTCAAACCCTTGTTCTATCTTTTACTCTGCTGTGAAGATGTGTCATGTCAGTAAGCTATTGCCTTGATTAGCTGAAGCAAGATTTGAAGAGAATAGAT